>NC_137522.1:10695000-11295000 GCF_041902795.1 Electrophorus electricus | reverse complement strand
CAAATGTCACACATACGTTGTAGGACACGTGGGTGTCGGTTTTCATGTGGGTGCATGCAGGGGGTCATTATACCTGGAGTCAGATCTGTAACCTGTAATTGATATACTTTTGAGGAAGCTTTATCCAATAGTAGAAAGTCCATTTGCATAAGTTCAAAAATAACTGGCCATGCTGAGGAGCGGTGGGTTGGGCAGTGCCCTTATGTTTGCACCCAGACCCACATATAGCTTGCGGTGGCACTGACAGCGTCTGCACATGTCTACATGTTTGTCAAGCCAAGTCGAATCGCTGTTTGTTCATTTGTGACAAGACCGAGCTGCAACACTCTTCTACATCCGTTTTTTTTCTCACAATTATATGTTAAGATGAAGTATGAGATGTGACGACCCAAAGAATTTCCTTCCAATTTAACAACCCTGGGCCCAGGGGCATCATTAGACCCAGTTTAATGGCACACATGCCCCAGTAAAATGATTGCATGACCCACTATAATAATGGGAGTAAAACGTCAATAAGCAATAATCCTTTATATTGAGCAAGATTGTTGAGCAGAACTAAATAATACAAATGTAAGCACCATGTGAATTCACTAAGGTACTAGATTTATGCATCTTTGAGCACCAAAAAATTTTAGAGCCAGTTTCTTTCAGTTTCTCTGTTCACTATACAAATCTAGAAGTAGAAATTAACCTATAGCATTTAAAAGGAAGTTAGTCATGCAGAAGACAAGGTAATGATAAGCATACATTTTCAAAGCTAGACACTTATAACCATTTAACCTACTAAAATCACAGTAAATTAGACCAGTACAGCAAAGGCATTAGCTACTTACGTTAGCAAAGGCACTGGTTATGTTAGCAAAAGGGGGACTGCTATGTAGATAACACAAGTAATATAACTAATAATATATAACCAGTAAGCTGCTCATTTTGCAAGCTTATGTTATCTAGTTTGCATGAACTGATCATGCAAAAACAAACTCACATCAAAACATAGCTCTATGTCTCAAAGCAATTGTTTCACATATACGTGTGACAATATTATTAAATAAAATGTATATTACTACACACAACAATTAAACTTTTCCTCTAGACAGAAGTGAAGGAGCACTCAGAAAATGATCATGGAACAGCAATAGAGGGAGAAAGAGTGGGCCTTTTTAAAAAAGGACATGCACAATTCTGCCCTGATGACCGACTGGCAAAGGGGTAGGGCTGCGCCCTGTTAATTGCGTGTGTGCCTCAGTACAACAGGCAATCTAGAAACGTCCCTGCCAACTATAAAACTATAGTCAAGACACCCCCCCCCCCACGTTTGTGTCAGAAGTTTCAGCTTCAGGGGCCGTCAGCAGGGAGCCTCTTCATTAAATGTCATAGTCAAAACAGATTCAATTACAGGACAAATTAAGAACAACACAGAGGAAATGAGCATGCACCAAGAGTAGGGCTCATCAGAGTTCACTGACTGATTATAATCATTACACAAATATTGAAGTATACAATCACTTAATTAATGTACATTAATAAGGTCGATTTGTTTGCCTTTCTGTCTTCAGATACTGAACTGCACAAGAGATTGTTCTTATCAACATCTGAGCCATTTTCTTCTACTTGTTCTTGATTACTGATGCATAGTATATTCATGCTGTCCACCACTTATGTTTCTACTGTCTTTATGACAGATCATGTTGGGAAGGTTTCGTTTTTACATAATAATGGGTAATTTATAGAAGATACAATAGCAAGATTATGACATTGGAGATACTCATATTTGAAAGTTATCAACCACAGCTGGAAATGCAATAGATTTACACAAATATGTATACATTTAACTTAGCAATATGCTGTTCAGTCAAAATACCTAAGGTTGTCCAATAATGTATACCTTTCGTATATATATTTATGGAAGACGTGGAATTAGCTGATTTGTTGTAATGTGACCGTCAACAAAATTTGGTAATGAACTTGTCAACTGTGAGTCTCTTTTTGCATCTGTTTAATCATATCAGGTCTGTGTGATACATCTCTACATGAAATGGCTGATGACAAAATTCTCTGAAAATGGCAATTTACAGACTCGAGTAATGAGGCTAAGAAAAACTTACAATATGTTACTAAATCAAAAACAAAAGTTGTGAGCCAAGTCTTATCATCCACTTGGGGATTTTATGCTGTATGATGATTCACCAACAGCTGGCACTTCTCACAAAAATTATTCAGTGTTGACTTTCTTGGCACCTTAACACATGCTGAGGCTTTCTGGAGGTGTTAATTTCATCTTAAATCATTCCTGCAACCAAGCAATCTTATTAGATATGTATGTATGTATGTATGTATGTGCGTATGTATGTATGTATGTACGTGTGTGTGTGTGTGTGTGTGTGTGTGTGTGTGTGTGCACGCGTGTGTGTACTATGTACTGGGCTTGGGTGAGCAATGTTCTAAATAAGATTTTAAAATAGCAAAAGTCTTTAGTATACCCACAATTAGGGCAAATGTACACACATGTGAAGGAGGCCGTGGTACTTTGCACATATAAATCCTCTGTTCACTAATTTAACGGCAATCACTTTATGATGGCACAGTCAGGGTGAGACCCAGGAATCAAAATCCTGAAATCCAGGAATCAAAATCACGCGCATGGTGACAGGGCTGCGAGCATGTGCGTTACCTCTGTTGATAGACGGGACATCACACAGAATTATGCTTTTATGTTGTCTTCTGTTTGGCAAGAAACAGCCTATCCTTCTGAAATAACAAAAAAATGAACACATGGTATGGATTACAGCGATGGCTGTACTGGAGCTTGTCACTTGGCCAGAGGTAAAAGGTCAAACACAAGGAAGGCAATAATGTCCATGTGCATTATCTTTTCTTAAGCTCTTAAGACTGCATTTGATCAAATATTAACCATTTGCAAGCTGCAGTCTATTATGTTGTGCAGCTATCATCTGGTGTCATAAGGTGCAGTTATGAGCTCCTTTGAAGTGTCCTGTGGTCTGACGCAGGCTCACACTATTATCTGCGATGATAAAGAGAGATGAATCATAACTGCTGATCGGTGACTTCAGCCTGAATGGGAACTTGACAAAGTAAAACATGTCATCTATCTGCGGTGAACTCTTGTTGATGGTGCAACCCCCCACCCCTTACCTGAATGCAATCTAGGACATCTAAATCATACTGTGAAATATTCAGGAGGGAAATTATGCAAGTGGATTGCTGTCCCCTTCACATGAGGGCTGCTGAGACAAACAGTAGCTGACTCTTTATTGAATGGTACATCACTCCAGTAAGACTGATGATGAACTATGGAAGATAATAAACATACTGTTTTTAAGGCTCATTTCTGACGCCAAATGAATAAGTCCTGGACATCAGAACTTACAAGCTATGCTTAAATGAGTGAAGTCATTTGGAACCATTTTATAATGCCTGACTGAGCAGTTTATAGTGACTGAGCAGTTTAATTTCCTTCCATTAAAGATTCACGTTCATTATGACATTACTTTTCCAATATGGTAAGATGCTGAAATTCCACTGGGGATAAGGGAATCTTACTTGATGAAGAAGCGTGTAAAACAGATTTGTTTTGGCACTGTTGCCATGGATATTGGCCAAACCTGATTAAAAGCTTGACTGAAATGTTTGATTAAATAAGAAATAAACGCTTTGTGGTACTGAGACACCCCCCAGAGGACAATGTGGGGATATATAACTTCACCCTCACTATGGATTAGGCTATAACAGCCATTCCACACTTAAAAGGGTAACTAAACAATTACAAATGCATCAGTTATTCACAGTTTATACTTCAGAATTATGCTTGAAATCATTTCCTGAATATCAATGTACACTTAATTGTAAAATATATTTGTTTCTCATTTAAAAAGATTCAGTGAAGATGAGTTTTTAAAGTGGACGTTAGGCATTGAGTTCGGACACACGAAGCTCTCCTCACATATTAAAGGCGAAATGTGTGAAATGAGTGAATACATGATTACCTTACACTACCAATACTCGTTAGCTTTAATATATTCTGAAATAGCCCACGTAACCTTTATCCACACTATCATTATAGCTAAAATAATAAATAACAATAAATTAGTTTTTAAAGTTTAAGACGAATAATAAAAAGGCTTCAGAGATGTGTTGTACCTTAAAACAACCTGTGTGCGTACAAATAAGGGGCAATAGATGATCCTAACGTGAGCAAGAACAACCATAGGATAAATCGGGTTATTCAAGACAAACTACACAACTTACCTGAAAGCTTCGCCTCGTATAGATTTTGTAATACTGTCTTCGTAGTTACAGAAGTCTAGGAAAAGAAGCCAGTGCCGGCTGGAAAGGTCGGGCTAAATGAACGAGCTGATAGAGTGAGGTGCGCTCCATTTCAGTGTCCAGGTCAGTTACAGTCTCTCAGACTTCAAACTCTAAACCAAAGATTTCGACGTGAATGACTTGTCTAGTCACGTGGCAGGAAATGAATTACTCTCGATGTAAACAAAGAAGCACGCGCGTCTATTGGGACACCGGGGCTAGGAAGCGGTCTTATTAATGCAGTTGTGCTTTATTTATTTATTTTTTAGGTCTTTAGATATTTAGTTAGTTATTTACATCAAATGAAACTCGTGGTTACTCTTTATTCATGGTGATGTGTTTTGTGTTTCCATTTTAAATACATTAAAGTTATAGTGCGTGTAAGAACATTGAGAACCTTTCCATAATTTGCAAAAATAAGCAACAGCCAATTTCAGCATCGGGTACAATTCTGACGCCGTCTCGTGGATGAAGTAAACAATACATATTTCAAAGTGTACCTAAACCATTTTGATTACGAAAACTGCAGGCATGTTACTGTTACTGCCAGAGTAAAATGACCTTTTTCCAATAAACTTTTAACTGTGGATTAGGTTATTTTACTTTTGGGTTGTGTTATATAGGTTTTAAAGTACTTCAGTTTCCATGCTTGTTTAAAGCTTGCTTGTTTAAAGTTTGCTTATGTTTTTCTTTATAATGTATTATTTATGCACTCGCACTTACACAAACACACACAAATAGAATTATACTGTTCAAAATGTGGCAATAACCACAAATGAATAGTGACACATGTTCCTTTCAAACAGGCAACCAGAATAATCATTTGATATTCAAACATATACAAATAATTACTAATTTATTCATTTGGTCTTTATGAAAATATCCACTCTACATGTTCATTCCACTATGTGAGAAACATAACTAAGTTACAGGAGTCCTTTCTACTTGTTAAAACACGTTTTACATGTAATATTATTTGCATACATTTAGGCTACAGTGCAGTAGCATCTCGACTTTTGGTACATCAAGCAGGACATGGGCTCTTTCCTTAATGTAGAACTCTTTTTAAGTCATATATACATATGCCTATGTGACATTTGTGGTTGGAACTAGATAGAAATCTTTATTTTGAAAAAGAAAAATAATCGCCTTTAATTTGGAGAGTATTTGGCAAATGGTGCATCCTCACTCATCTTGTTCTGAGAGAAGGAAAACAGAGCAAAAGTGAAAACCGTGAAAATGTTGGCAAATTTCAGTACAATAGCCTGCGACGTGTACAGTTGTATTATAGGGTGTGAACTGAGTAAACAGAAACTCGCCATTGGTAAATCATCCAGCCTTTCAAACTGTGGTTTCCTGGAGGTGATGGCCTTGACGATCACAACGAAAAGTACCAAACACAGAATTATAAAGAAAATGCACAGCACAGCCACAAACCCTGCATTTGGTGCCAGGCGATCCCTTTCCGTGTAATATGGAGCTATACGAAAAAGATGGAGACAACAATCATACCGAGAACATAAAACTGCTCATAAAAGTAAAAAAACAACAAAACAACAAAAAACAGGTACCTGTAGTAGAGGTTGTATTCACCTTTCCTGCTGAAGGAGCTGCCACGCTATGTGTAGATGACACTGCGTTTGTTAATGGAGACGTTTCGCGGCTCTTTTGAGCGGTGGTTCCTGTGCTGTCATTTTGGACAGCCGAAGTTGTTTTTCCTTCAGTGACATTGATGCTGCCTTGAGTTGAGGTCCCGGACGTGTCTTTCCATGAAAAATGTTCCGAGACGGTTGACTGTGTGACGTTTTCATGAAGCAGAGTGTCTGATCGAAGCGTTCCGGTAGTGGTCGTTCTGTTTGCTGCCGCTGTGCTGTAAGAATTAGTAGCTAACTGGTGTGCATCTGTGGGGTTTTGTTCTGTTGGCGAAAGTGGTCGATACTGAGGAAAAGGGTGCGCTTTTTAAATAATGGTCAATCCAGCCTTGATTATTCACTTGTATGTTTGTATTACTAAAATATGATATTTCCCCCCAAACCAAATCATAGTTTTGTTTACGCCTGCTTGAGGAAAATGGTGCGCTTTTTAAATAATGATCAATCCAGCCTTGATTATTCACTTGTATGTTTGTATTACTAAAATATGATATTTCCCCCCAAACCAAATCATTTAAGACACACCATTCGATTAACAGTTATAGGCTACAGTGGTTATACGCAGCAAACAGCCCATTTTTTGTACTCTCCTGCATTTTGTGTAATTGCAAAGTACTGATGAAAAAACCTAACAATCTTACCTTGTCTGGCTTCTAAAACAACGATTAAAAGTGTGATGGCATGCAACAATTTAGCCATGCTGAACACAAGTAACCTACATACAGCAGAACCGCAACAGCAAGCCGGGAATTGACTGAGGCTGTATAATGGAGGTGAGAACCTCATTCTTAACAGGATGTGGCCATGTAGAGGTGTGGTTTGTTTCTCCAACACAAAGTTATCAATAATACCGACTCTGTTAGTTTCTGTTTGCACTGGTACAATCCATCTTAAAACGCCATAGTATTATTAGCACTATTCGTTTTAAAAACATACACAAATAATTTAAGAAAATAACTTTCACAAAAGAGGTTTATTAAATAAGCACAGTGACTCAGACCAGCAACATTGTTTCATTATGGCTTAAATATCTCTAAAACATCAATAACTGGATACGGAATGTCCAAAATCCACTTTAAACTTGGGGCGATATAGAAAGAGAACTAATTCATGCATTTTATATTCTATTTTCATAATAAAAGTGGACAATTAAGGCACGCAAGTCAAACAACTGAGAATACTACCACTCATTTATTATTGTGGTTTTTCAATAAATATGATCACAACCAGAAATGCGAATATAAAAGAAAAAAAATCCCACACAAACCGATGAAACAACTAGAAGTAATGAAAAGTAACAAGTTACATGTATATGTATATGACTGAAGACCTCCTGGATTTTTAAGGCTAGTACTTATACTGGAGACTACTGTAACTGTGTTACAGCTGAGTTATGGCTAAATTTCACTGCATGTCAGTGAGCAATTTCTCCAGTTTGTGGTCACTTGTACATTGTAATGATAACCTGATTCATAGTGATGCAGGAACACTGTAATGCAGTTACTTCAATATTGTAAAATTAATTATATTTCACTTCTGCTTACACAGCTTTTCTGAAGGAGTGCTTTGACTTCTTAGTACATATGAAGTAATAATATTTCTACATAAGAAATTTTAAAGTGTTCTCTCCTCTGTAATTTATTTATTTTATCTGTATGAATACTTAAACAGCACTACAGTTGGGGTAAACAGCGTAAACCATTAACCAAAAGAATTGCACACCATTTGTTAAGGTTAGGCTACAGTCTACCTTATTGACAACTGACAGTCTATAAACATCAAGTATAGATTTGGGGCCAGATTCAATGAAATACCTATGCAAAATTGGTCCAAGGGATGTGGAGTCTGCTACTCTCTCTCTGTGGGCCCAGAGCTGACTGAACTGGCTGGTGTTGTCAGAAATGCTGACAGGAACATCTCAATTGCTTTAGCACTGAACCCTTTCAGCAGGATTAATTTAAGACACAAAGTAAGTTGCAGAATTATGACTGTTTAACTTTAAAAGATGAAACATCAAATGAACACTCCTCCAGAATGAACATATTCGAGTGATCATTCCAGGCCCAATAGTTAAAAAAGAGCTAAACATGGTGTTTTTCATCCAGTGACTTCATGTGGGGAAGAGGCACTGGTGGGTCCTGTGGCTCTGGCTCCACTTGGTCCATCTGTTCATCTTCAGTCTAAAATATTGAAATGCAGTTTATTAGAGAATTTCACACATGATTTAAGCACATACTTGGAAAAGTTGTTATAACAGACAAATAAATGTAAATGCGGGTGAATCTGAGTCATGCCCAGAAACACCACTTAAATAGGCTAAAATGTCCTCTAATTGGGTCTCTTGTGGCCTGTTGCTTTATATAAACATCATCCAATTTTAGGTCAAGAAAACTTACTCTGTGTTTAAGATAGGAGAGGTAGGTGTCCCATCCTAATGTAACCGTGTTTACATACAAAACCCGAAACCTAGCTGGCAGGAAGTAGAAGTTGATCATCTGTGCAGTCGGCCAGACGCTCCAGTCAGCCTAGTAAAACAAAAAATTAATTGAAAAAGGTTTTTCCATTTCTTGTCTTCTGTATATTGTCAATTGATTTTATATAGCAAAAATAACTTATGAATTTAGTTTATGGCTCTATCCATCTATTTTTTCCACTTATTGCATTTTGCTTGCCTGCAACAATTCTCAACAACAGGTAGATTTACAAGAAAAAATGTAAAAGGTACTTTCTGGAAACATAGAATTAGACTGCAAATCTTACCTTATAGAATTCCCAGAACTTTTGTTTAAACTCAGTGCAGCCCTTCTCCCAGCCATTGCCTTCCATGATGGCCAAGCCTGAAACACCAGTACAGTTGTGTGAGCATCACTTTCACTACAGTGGAAATTCAAGGCTATGGCATGTAGCAGCGGTGGTGGAGTGGAGACTTAATCCTGTAATCTATGCAGTTAGAGAGCAAACCTGGGCCACAGCCAGATCACGATAAAACATCATTATTCAAACATCCACTACATTTACATTGTGTATAATGCAAACCTTTTACGAAATGCCTGGGCCATACCTATGAAGTACCATGCCCCAAGAAGTGGGGATGCAACTATTTGGTCTATTAAGACTTTCTTGGCAACAATTTTCAGAACTTTTCCAGTATAGACTCTGTCCAGCCACAGATACCAGTAGTGAAGGAATGGTCCCATGGAACAGCCAACTGCAAACATGCGACCTAGAGAGAGAGTATTAGTTAATCTTAAGGCAAAATCTGGAGTTTATTTCAGTTACAAATGTATTAGAAATTTTATAACTGAAAAACAAAAGAAATGCGTTGATCAAGGTGATCGTTTGTCTTAATACCACGCTGTTTCTATTGCAAATAATTGTAACCTATATTTTCCTTAGCAAAAGGCTGGACCATATAGAACCGAAGGTGGTTGTGGTCGGGGGAGGATCTAATTTTGTTTCCTTCTAAATGGGATGACCTACTGTGCAACAAGGGCAGTGGTGGCTCAGTGGTTAGGGTGCTCGGTTTGTGGTTGGGAGGTTGCCAGTTTTGGGCCCCTGAACGAGGCTGTTTGCCTCAATCGCTCCTGTCTAGGTTTGGGCTGCCTGGAAGTATCTTAGCCCACATGTGTTGATGGTGTGGCAGTCAGCAGTGGTATTCTGTACCTCTGTTGTACTGTGTGCACGCGCACATATGAAACAACATACAGATGCGACTGAAACCTGAATGCTAACCATGTACTGCTGTGCATCAAACTGTATGCAATCATATCATAAACAAAGGCATATGCGAGAAATAATAAAGGTATTTTCAAGATTCTTAGCTTTGAGCTTCCAAATAAAATGAGTGAAAATCTTTGGTTAAATGCACCTAAAATTGTGATACAAACTGTGACAAGACATCACATCATGAAACTATTACTAATCGTTAAGATATCTTTTAAAAATCATTCACAGCATTTAAATAATACAACATGGGGGGCCTCCAGTACAAGCCACAGCCATGATCTGGTCTTTAACTTCATAGTACCATGCTTATACTAGTTGAGAGAGGTGCTTGTAATTGGCTGTGAGGCTCTGGATCCTCTGCAGTTGTACGTTTCTCTTCCAGCTTTCCCTGGGCAGCCTCAGCTGACTGCACTGACCTTGGAATTTTACCCCAGATATACACCTATCATTTACACACAGCCAAGTCATGGGAAAACATGTATGAACTGGAGTGGAGTTCATTATGCAGACTAACTTTACCTCTATAACTAATGAACCACCAATTAATCTTAGCATTTTTTCCCCTAGGTTTATTTAGCATTATTTAGCAAAGGGAGGTCATTTAAGATAGGAAAAGAGCAGTATGTCAAGCGCGTAAGATATCTTTTTGAGGAATTAAATGTGATTTAATACACAGACTACCCTAATGAGTTTCTTATTTGTCAGCAATCATTTTAAAACTCTACTTAAAGTACGCATTTCATCAGACCCACTATACTGTCAAAAAGTCGCCGAAAGGTTTCATGACGTCATATAACGTAACTTCGGGGAGGTTTATGGACTTTAGCAAAATGTCACACATCGGCAAACATGTTATTCTGTGCATCTAAAACTTTTTTTATTGCCTTCAACAAATGATCACATCGCCTTTTCTAACTTTCCTGTTTTTTTTTTTCTTACGTCTGGCAAACACTTTGTGGCGTTTGCTAATCTCGTGAGTCTTGCGGCTACTTCCCGGTACTGGCTAAGGGTCACTCGAGTAACGCACTGCCCATACGATCAGTGCACTCAGGGGAGATTACTACTTGGCTAATAATTAACGCAGAAATGCGTCAAATCTTCCCGAAAGTAGCCCAACATGTATGTGGCGCTTGTTCTGTAGGGAAATGAAAATACATAGGTTACATCTGCCCAAACAATATAGCTAGTTAGCTATGTTAGCTAGCTGGCTGGCTGGCTATCATGGATGATAAAAGTTAGAACCGGTTTTGCTAGCTGGCTAGATCATACCTGTGCGAAACCAATCCCTTTCTTTCGTCGGCGTTTTTCGCTTTGCTCTGCTTTGCTGAATAATGTCCCCCAGACCAAGCATGCCTCCCCCACTGACAATGTTTGTTACTAACAGATATTTGCCAGAAAATAAAGGTTTCCAATAAAATGATATCCGCACAAGTAAGTCTTTGCTTCGGAGTGTCATGACTATCTAGTTAAATATCTTGGTATAGAAATACGATACTTTTACAAGAAAAATGTAAACATTAAAATTTCGACAAAAGAAATTAATCTGATTGATTTACCCTATTCCTGTTTTACATCAGAAATTGCACAAACACCTAGCTAACAGCCCGTCACGAGGTTTCTGAATGAAGGCATGGCTAACGACATAGTAACTTAATCATATGGCACTTGAATTTTCAAAATAAAAGTTTCGCATTTACTTTTTTGTGAGTGAAGGTTTTCGTTTACGACACATTTGGTTTCAGGTTGTTTAACCAGCTGGCATGCATCATTGTGTCTTCAGTGCAGAACGTCAGTATAGAATATTGAATGCAGCCTCATACCTGACACTTGTTTGGTGCCTCATGTCAGAGATTGCAACAGTTTTTGGCCATGCGAAAGGCATAACACAAAAGCAAAAACACAAATCTGAACATTTCAGATGATAAAGATTCAAAAGAAACATTTCAAATGAATACAAATTATGTTTGCAAACCTTTGAACAGCCAGAAGGCACATGGTGGACACTCATTCTTTTCTACTACTAGGCTGTGGCCTGCCAGTGAGATTACCTGAATGAACAGACTATTTCAATAAAGGATGAAATGACCTATTTAGGACATACATGGGAGGTATCATTTCTAATTCTAAGTTTGACATCTGGCTCTGGAATTTTAAGGTCAGTAGACAAACTCGGAGAATATTGCCAAAATTGCAGAGATTTATTGAGCATTTGTGTCACTCATGTCAAATTAGGGGTAGCTTGTTTCCAAGTTCAAAAGCATGATACTCGTTTATGAGCGCAATGGGACTAAGCTTCATTATGACACTCGAGAGTATATCTTAAGTAAAACATCTCCCTGAAGGCAGATCATTGTAGTGAAGATATAGAAGCAGGTATGTTAGGACAGGAAAGCCTGTAGTTCAATAACACCCACTGCAAAACTAACACTGTAACTGAAAGGAACATCCACTGTCATATAATAATTGAGAGGTTATTTAGGATATAAGCATTATGTGACGTGGCAAATATAACTAGTGTCACTGCACTAAGAAGTATTTAATAGCTCAAACTTTACACCACATTCCATGGCAATTTCAAAAACCCTACACCCTTGAGATGGGGAAAATCCACAAGAATGGCATGAGACTTATAGCATGAGACTTACTTAACTTTTCTACAAATATTAAATCTGATGTTTTATTGGCAAAACTGTATAGAATAAGGCAAAATTCAGAAGCAATGAGGCAAAAGTCATTCTTTGTTGTTTCCTTGATTTATTCTTGTTTAATAAATTATTTATTATTCTGTTAAGAAAAGTGATTTCCATAGTGTCTTAACATACTTTATTTATAATAAAAAAACTAAGATATTAAAAAGGAATGAGAATGTATGAGGATTTTTGTCTTTTAAATAAAATAAATAAAAAATGAAATAAATAGGAAACAATAGCATTTTAGATCCTGTGTCATAAAAGACAACATTAAATTAAAAGCATTTTGAATCTTGACAAATTGTAACATAACAATGCTTTTTAAAAAATAGAGTCAAAATTTTTGTGATTTGGTCAGGCAAATTTATTTTGATATCAAGTTTCCTGCATTGAGTAAATGGATGTACTGTCAGTCCATGGGAAATAATTAAAAAATGGATGATGTATAAATATTGGCATAAAATCATTTTGTCTTTCACTGTGGTGTGTTCCACATACAGTTATATTACACCGCATATATTATTTTGCATGGAAATATTAACATCAATAATCTGAACTTTCTTTTAAAGAAAACTGGACAAACTACATTAACATTAGACCAGGAATTATTGGAATTATTAAATTAAAAGTAAGCAGTGAATCAAGCGTGTAGTGAGTGCACAGATGTTTCAACAATTAGAGCGTCATGATTAAACTTTCGCCCCTCCACAACTCTCCCTGTTGCACCACCTTGTGGCAAACCAGAGTATTGACCTTGAGTTTAGCCTTTTCGTTTTAGGACCAAACAAATTTATTTTTTACATGTCGCTTTCAGTCCCACAAATTCAAATGGTGGGGAAATTCCATGGCGATAAATAGTTAGCTGTTGAATACAAAGGAAAATTTGTTAGGAAAAACCAAACAAACACCAACAAAAACAACATGATACTATTATGATGCAAAGTTTTCTTGCATGATTTTTATGTAAAAATATTTTTATGTAGAAAATACCTATAGTGGCTAGAAATATATTTAACTCAAATGGTGAATGGTACATATACTTATAACCATACCTCAGGTATTTTGACTTTAACATCAAATCCTTCCTGAGAGGAAGCTAGAGTGGCTGAAACTTCTTGTTCATCATTTTTCTCATGTTTCTGATGGAAACCCATAAGGTAGGACATACCTGGCAAGTACTCCCGAATCCTACAATGTGGCAAGTGAAAAACATGAAAAAACAGTTCAGAATTTCACTCATGTTTTGCAATCTTGAGAAGCAATGTTCATTTGTGACAGCAAGCAGTCAGACCATTTTGCAACATTGCATTCAACATGAAATAACAATAAGACTACGAAAAACCACAAATTGGCCACAGCACGTTTGTTAAAGTTACCTTTGGCCAACTACTTGGATGAATGCAGGAACAGCTCCCCAGTTAATTTCTACATTTATAGAGGGCTTAGTCCCACCCACAGCAGAGACCTTCACTGCCACTTCATAGGGCTGACACTCAGCTCCCCATTTGAAATGGGCCTAAAGGAACAGTTATCATGTTTGCATGAAAGAACTGGAAGAACACCAAATTTAATAGCTCTGTAGAGCATTACGGAATATCTTAGAGTTCAGTACTGGCATGCTGCTGTATTCTCTAACTGTATTCACAGTTGTGGTTTATGCAATGCAATCAGTAACTACACAACTGAAATAAAGCGAGGTCTGCTTTCTTAATAATTACCTTTGCTCCTGATTGAATCTTGTCAATATTGGCATCAGCACAAATTTTCCAGTTCACTTCTTCAGCGACCTCAGAAATGATCAGCTCTATGTCGTCCATCTGTGTAGTTGGGGTGTAATAGGCAGATCCTTCATAGCCTCGTGGCTTTCCTTTAGGACTGAAAGCCAGTACTTTTACAGTGAGCACAGGATCAGGAGTGAGCTCCAATCCCTGCTTTAAAGACAATCCTGAAATAGTGAAACCTGACATGGTAGCATGACATACATTGTTACTATAATTCATTTCTAAATTTATTTAGACAATGAATTGTTGATACGCTGAAATGCTGCTTACAGTGTTTACCCGATCCTCCTGAGAGTTGGACAGCGTACCTTCTGTATCCTGTAAACAGATCGTACAAATATAGTATATCTAAACACTGTTTCAGAAAATTAACAAAGCAAATATGTGCTAAATTGTTACAGTACCTTCATTGTTTCGTGTGTTTCAGCCATGAGTTGACTGAGCTCTGCTGTATGCTTAGGAGGCGCACCGTGAATCTGGATTTTGATTTTCTCTACAGGCTTGACAGTCTTGACTTTTTGAATATGCATGTGAGGAAAACCCATTAATAAAAAAAACAAAGGACATGTAGTAACATGTAGTAATTCAGTACATTCAGTAAAAGAATGAATGCTATAATACAGCCTACCTGGCTGAAGCTGACATGTAAAACGCGTGTACCCCAAGAAGTAGTAAAGAGGATATTCTTTAAGGTAATGGACTCGTTGCACTTCTATTTCAGTGCAGATTGCTGTCCCATATATGCTTGCTTCAGCACAGTACTTTAATTTTGGATGGTATACTTCTGTACCTTTCTCCTGCCCCACAGAAACACATCATGTTTTAACTTTTAAACAGCTACTATAGATCTTTTTTTCTCCGCAGTATGCATTATCATAAGGAATATTACACCTCATCTATAGAACCATCAGTGTCTTTCCTTTCCATTGATGCATTTTCCTCATAGTCTTTGTTCTCTGGTGTCATGGGGGTCATTTTGGCCAATGACAGATCTTCAATATTTCTTGACACAGCATATATATTGAAACTGTTTGAAAATGAGACATTGGTCATAAGATTGGCAAGATCTGAGCATGCTAATTTAGCTTTGGTGGCGATAGAAATCTGGAATAGCATACTTGACTGTCAAGAGCTCTGTGTTTTTTTTGGTGGGTACGAGGTTGATCTCATAATTGTTGTCATTGGTGTTCCTTTTCATGCCAATTTTCCAAGGCAAAGACACAATAGTCTTGCTGTTCAGCTGGGCACCACACTGAAAGAGATCTGTGCTGATTCCATGGAAGGCAAAAAAGTCCTTTGCCGACCTGAAACAAGAAATTAAATTATTCTATGCCTCAACAAAGACATACTATGGCATTTTTAATCACAGATACTTCCATAAAGTAAAGTAAAAATAAAGTGCATGGTGATAAGTGATAAGCACAGTGCCAAATAGCTGGAAAAGTCATCAGTAATACCATTCTTGATTAAGATAGACAATAAAGGGGCTGCTCTATTTCAGAGCTTACATAGTTCTTCACAAATATCATTAGAAATATAGCCCATGACACTAAAAATAGCCCATGTTACAATAAAGTAAATTATCTATAGTCTATACATTACCCAGAAAATCCAGCAGTGTCCAGAGAAATATCGGCATTTATCAGTTCATGTAGATGTTCTTTTGGTGGCGGGTTAAAATCAGCTTTTGCTGCAATTGTAAAATATTTTAGTGTCATAGTTTGTAAACTAATGTTTTATAATGCTTTATAACATTGAATTACAAGATAGAATGACTAATTACCATTTACATTTATGGCTGTCAAAGAAAAATAATATTTGCTGATTTCAGCGGGGAGGCCAAGACAAGTTGGCTGAATGAATCGGGTTTCGAATGTGAGGAATGGCTTTGTCCAGTGCCATGAGAGTCCTTTTTGTAGATTTTGGATAATATTCCATACTTTGTTTTCTTTACTTGCCATAAGGCTCATGGACTTTGTATTCATAGGGAAAGAAAAATTGAAAACAACATATGTGTCAAAAATGTGTCAAAATGTTGCATAAACAAGGCTGGAAAGAAAGTTAAAAACAACTTGTTTTAATCAAGAATTAATTTGATTTGATAAGAACTACTGGCTAAGGTTTACCTTCAGAATCTTTTGAATGACATCTTGATTCAGATCTACAAAGGAGACTTCTTGTCCAAATACTCTTGCATATACAGATAAGAGAGGTTTATCTTTGGGTAGGGACTGAAAGTCTGAGAGCTTTAATCAATAACGAGAAATGTATCAGCTTGCTATCAGTTTGAAATATCACAGACAGCACTCATATGTGTACTTAAGTGTCTTAATGAATGTACTCACTATTTTCATGATCGTTGCAAAATCCATAACTTCAAAATCTTTGGTGATGCCACTTCTGTCTTTGAATAGCTCGTTAAGGCCCTCTGCACGCACACCAAGCTTTGTAAACATGGACATTAAATCAATACAGTCTCTACAGTAAGATAGTCATATCGAGTGACCATTATGTGACTTAACACTGTAACTTGCAAATTACCTCAACAAGTTGTAGTATTCTTCCAATAAAGTGAAGCTTTCCTTTAGAAATTATTGATGTGGGTATTACACTCGTACCATTTCTCAGTATAAAAAACTCACCGGATGCACCAGCCAAAAGGTCATCTAAAAAGTAGAACATAATACAGTTATCCATTCATTAATGGCTCCTGTTCATTAATAATATCTCTGTAATTATGCTGAAATGAGAGAAAGCTCTGAGCATGCTTTACATGCATAAACATACATACATACATTGGATACCTTGGTAGGTGAAAGGTACCCAATGTTACAATACAAGAAATTTGAATAATCCTACAATATATTGGCCAAATTCATGTAAAAAGTTGGATTTCAGATTTAATCAGAATTTAACTTACCATGAAACCAGTCCAAACGTAGAGCCTGGCTAAATCGATAACTTAGGCGACCAAGTTTCCGAGCAAGTGTTTTCACTGCAATGTTACAAGCTGTCGAGCTTTTTGAGAGATAGTTATGAAGAAGCAGTAAGGTTTATGCTGAAATGCTGTAGCGATTAGTATGGAGTGTAGTGTAGTAGACACCTCTTACAGATAATGATTGTCAGGGGTGCGGGACATTGCAAGGCTTCTTAGTCGAGAATAGGCGAAACTTGCCACTTGGAGGTCCGACTCATGTAAAAGGATCTCCGTCACTAGTGAGATCACGGCTACAGGAGGTTTGGTCTCCAGAAGAATGATGGAAGCTAGCATTCTTATTTCAGCAGTAATGGTCCTTTGGGCAAGGATGGTTAGAGTAATATCCTGGACCTGAGGTGAGGGGATATAAATCACTTGTTTGTCATTATGATCCCCATGTATTCGGGTGGGGCATCTTTGTCTCAGTGCTCATACATGTAGAATCAATTACCTAGCTAAACGGAACTACCCTGCTTTTTCAGAGAGAAATCCAAATTCAAATCAGATGCCTCAGAAATGGCCAGAGGTGCCACTTGCCATTAGGCAAGGCAGGCAACTGCTTGGAGCCCTAGGCCAGTGGGAGGCTCCTGAGGGATGCCACACTTTAAAATACAGTATTGGCAATGTGCAAACTTTGCAATGACAATATGCGACCTGAATTCCCCAAGGGGCCCCCATTAATTTTTGCTTAAGGGCCCCAACAAACTCTAGAATTACCACTGTATTTGTTTCACAGAATGAAATACTTTTCATTTTATTTTATCATGGAGGAACAAAAAAGGTGGGATATGAATACTTCTTGCCAATGTTTTTTAGATATTAATGTGTAGTGTAGTGCTGGGCCAATCAGAATGAACTCCTCCCAGTTCCACAATAAATCTATAGTGGAGTAGATGTTTCTTTCCTTATGTAAAGTGGCTGGGATTGATGAGCTAGTCCTATACAAGTTCAACACTGAGCTCCCAAGCACAGGAGGAAGTGTGATGATGTCTTACCTTGTGTGGATCTCTGATGGCGAGGTGTCGGAGGGACTGTACAGCCACAGTCTTAACACTTGTGGGCAAGGTGTCTGCCTTGGCTGAGAAACCAGGAAGGAACTTTATTATAGTTTTAATGCTCAAAGGATGGCCTGCATTTCCCAAGGCTTTCAGAGCAACCACCATGTCTTCTTTGACGCCTTTGGCAAGTCCGTTAGTGGCCATATTAAGCAGCGGCTGCAGAACATTTTTAATGGAAATGAATGGTAATGAAATATGCAAATGTAAATAGGTAATCTGGTAAAAAGTGGTTTGATGGATTCAGTTGCAGATCATACCTGTACAGTGATGACAGGGCAGGGATTCACACGAGCGCAAACTTTGTATACCAGAGAGCCATATGATAAAACCACAGTATTCCACAGCAGAATGTGGGACTTACTGAAGGGCAGAGTTAAAAACTCCTGCAGAGGGATCAAGGACATGAGTAAGATCAGTCAGACCTAAATTTTACTTAATGCAGATTTTTAAAAAAAGAACTAATAGAAGTAGTATTGTCTTTACCTTTGCCATCTCCACTAACTCGAGTTTAGCAGACAGATGGTTGAAGGCTAGCAAAAGTGTCTGTCCAGCCTCATTTGCAGAGATGTCTGCAGCTTTGAACCTCTTCTGCAGGAACTTGAGAACTCTCTCATCTGTAACCTCAACAACTGTGTCCAAGAACCACCTCCTAGTCATCAAAATTAGGAGCAAGTCAAAAGGACACACCAAGCTTCCACATAACCATAACCATTCTTCTCAAGTTCCCCATCTATCCAGATCAATGGTAAATAAATACCTATGCTCATTGTTTGTGGACAGCTGCTTCCACAACAGCTCCAGATCTTCTTGTGTTGTTGAACGAAGCAGTTGAATAAGATTAAGAACATCAGCACTTGTGGCACCATTGAGCTGGTGGATGTTATCTTGAGCCAAATGCTTGATCAGGTCTATAATCTATTAGGATTAGTGTGCAAGATCAGTGAAAAGAACATTCTGTTTTGCCTTTTACTATGACTACTGTTTGTAAGACTTACCTTGGGCACTGGCTTCGTTAGATCAGTCATCAGAATTGGCATTTGCCACAGACCTTTCTCAATTTGGTACATCAAATTTCCCTTGCTTTTCACTTGACCTGTTACAGGTTTCCCGACAGTGTCTGTCTCTTTGAGTAGCACAATATTCCGTCTGTAGAGTGCAACAGCAGAGTACTAACAGCATTACCACTTTAACCATATCATGGTAATGGCTATGAATAATTGGATAATGGCTTATGCAGTAAAGTGAATGTTTTGTTCCAAAATGAAAAAATGCCACTCGGATGTTAATCATGGACAATTAGGATGCTTTGAAAATCTAGGAACTCACATGGCCTGTAGTTTCGAGTTGCCACCCTTCACATTGAATGGGGAGAAGTGGTGCCTTTCATTGGCTGAGGCCTGAGTAATCAGACCACCACTTCCTGTGGACTTGACTGTATATGCATATTTCACAGTAGCAACAACATTCTCGCCTCTCTAAAAAGATATTTATGATATTTATAGGGCTACATATTTCTTACAGAAGTATTTTAATTGTGTATGAGTGCTAATTACACAAATAAGAAAATTAAGTAAAACTAAGGTATACAGACCTCTTTGCTGATTTTATTTTCTTCAGTCAGTGCCATTCCATCATAAATTGCTACTTTTTGCTGGCAGTTGGCAATGTCAACGACTTGGGTCACATACAACTCTTTGGTAGTTGTATTCTCTTCAATAACATAAGAGCTTTGACATACACCATGAATTCCAACCTGAGTATTAACAAAATATCATTTCTGTACACTTGAGAGTCATATAGAGTTAGTGGCTAATATGTCAAGTTTGTCAAAGAGCCTGGTACCTCAGTAAGCTCATAAGCTCGCTGGGTGGTTTTGACTGTAACGTGCAGAAATCCAAGAATGCCTCTCACTATGTTTACAATAGTGTTGGAGACCTCAGGTGCAGCCTTTATGTCCGATACTTGTCCTTTCGTGTATTCGAAGGTGAAGGGTCTGGTAAGCTCAGCCGCCAAGTGCTTGGTGAGGTTGGGCGCGAGCCTGAAGGAGCTCTCACCAGGGATTCCATTAAACTCTTCAAATACCACATTGGAGATCTACAAAGTAAACATAATTCCATTTTGCCTCAATCTATGCCAATGTGCTTTAGAATATGAAGTTAATATCCTGATAGGATTACATGAATGAAATAATAATTAAGCCTTTATGACATACCCCAAGCAGAAAAGTGTGCATTGATACTCCAGTGATTTTAAAAGTGCACTGTAGTTTGATTCCAGCCTCAGCCAGGTCTGGCATGTCACGGCCAACGTTCACCATACCAACATATTTATATTCATATGTTTTTTTGGGGTTGAGGGTGGGCTCTGAAGTGTTGGCAGGCATAGAGAGATGAGATAAACTGCTTGTAAGACCTGAATTTTAAAGGAACTTTAAAACAACTTAAACATTGTATTAGTATTGCTGTGTTTTCTCCAAGATCCAGCACTCCTAAAATATCTTATTGTCAGAACTGAAGTGTTATGCCTATTCTGCTGAGTAGTGGCGCAGCTGATTCATTTGCTACTATATGTAGTAAGGGCACAAGCTTTTGCTGATCATGGCTCTTGATTAAAAAATCTATAGCAACTTATTTAAACGCAATAGGAACTTTCTTCAAAAATACATTTTTATAAAGCAGGTTTACCTATATTTGTGAAACAAGTGAAGACGTAATTCGGTACACAAAGTTGTTTGTCTAAAATAAATATATACCTAAAGAGTAATGAATGAGCTTCACTAAGACTGCTCTTTAACGTTCTCTCTTTCACACAAACAACACATAAAAAAACATGCACACGTATGCTGTGACAATTTTAATAGTAGTAATAGTCATTTGTTAATGCGCATGGATATAAAAGCAGTGAAGCGTCCAAGGAATGTATTAGTTCTACCAAAGAAATGTAGTTCATAATATTTAAATTTCATAATGCAATATTGAAATGATGGTATATTTTTATACTTACCATAACTGATGCTCTCACTTGCTGACAGAAAAAAACACATTTTGATTTAAAAGTGGATTTTTATAAAAACTATACTATACAAAGAGCCAAGGTTACTTTAATACGGAAGTATTCATGATATACTTAACCTAAAATCTGTCTGGCATTTATTGTTCTATCTTTTATACCTTAAATGATGTTTACCAACTCTTCCTCCTACACTATATACTTACCAGCCAAGGCCACAAAGAGGCAGAAGAGAAGCCAGCACATGGTGAGGGCCAGGACTGAAATCATCTGCTCACACATCACCTTTTATACAGTAGCTAACCCTCCCTCTCCTCCCCGCCTTGACCACGTAGTTCTGAACCACTGGGGTGAAGTGACCTGCTGCTGGTCCACTGCTGGCTTTGCAGGAGGAAGTAGAGGGGCTTTGATGAGTATGGCTTGGAGAAGGGTAGCCAGTGTGAGGAGCGATGGGAGACGTGAGGATGTGTGGTGAGGGGTTGCTGCATGCCTACCCCATACCATAATGAGCCTGTGCATGTGGCATTAGGGTAGGAGGTGCAGGGTCAGTGACCACAGGCAGGTGACCACAGGCAGGGTCAGTGAGACCCGCAAACATCGTGCACTTTTCTGCAAAATAAACACGTCCATCTCGGCAGATATTTGACCTTGGATCAAACTAAAAGCTCTGTGTATTTTTCTCCCCTCTCTTTCAATTATTTGAATGTCTCTATTATGTTTTGGTTGCATCAGTTCAAACCAAGTGCTATCATAAGGTGTGATAACACAAACACAGGTCGTATATAGAATTCTATTTGGTGTATTGGGTACATGACAATGGTGAAATAATGCTGTATTAACACAGATGTAGCCAGGAACCTGTTTGACATTTGCAGTATGATGTGTTATACTGTCTGATGCGTAATAGCCTGAATCCCTTTTTATGATGCATGACAGAAACATGAACATATATTGGATATATGAAGATCCCACAAACAAGACACACACAATTAGCTGTTTAAAATACATATTACATATCACTGATGGAATATTACCAATAATATTACAAACTTTGTGACAACTAATTGCAATTAAAAGTATATGTATATAAAATATCAAAGTTTAATCGACTTGCTCTTATATTTTAATGGTATATACCATTAAAATACCACATGAATATATACAATTAATGGTATATACCATGGTATATATTCAAATAGTATATACCCCAACATTGTAAAACAATACATTTATAATACATTTGAATTTTAATGCTTCATAACCTACATTCATGCCATCAGGCGCTGTTGACTGTTGAATGTCTCTAGCGTAAATGAAAAAGATAAAAACTATAAAATAAAAACACTGACAGTCATTTATACTGTACATAGGAAAACAATACAGGTTCTAAAACCAGTTTAGATGTAACAACTTTACATGCTCTGAAAACTAAATGTTGTTTTGAAAAGTAACTGATTACAAGTTCTTTGGTTACTGTGAATAAGTATTTTGTAGGTTAGGGTATTAAAGGAGAAAATGTATGTTTTCTCAAAATGTGCAGTTAAACATTTCCATGAGTGTTTGCAGTGAATAGTAATTATTATGCACGCTCTGATCATTTAATATGGGTCCTCAGCCCATCCTTTCACAAAAAATTCATAGGAATTATATTGAGAAAGCGTGTTGGGTTTCATAGAGATGAAGTCAGAAGAAAAATACCCATGACTAATTCTGCAGTCACTTTGCGCAGACTCTTATCAAGCCGGTTTTGTATTATTATATTAGTATTAATCTTACACTTCTGGACTTTTGCTTCTTCACCTGGTGGTATTTCTTAGGTTACGTACTCTGTGAACCACGCAGGTGACCAGCAAAAAAGAGCTACTTATCTATCTGTAGGATTTCTGGAATTAATACATTTTCTCTCTTATGTGTACAGTTTTATAAGGGATCATTCTAACTGAATACAGTAAATGGTCTTTTTTCCCCTTCTAAAAATAAATCTCTTGGGGCTTGTATTTGCAACATTAAGTTCTTGGTTTTGCAACATGTTCCTTTTGTTCAGTAATAACCTAAATGTTCCTATTTACACTGTGTGTACATTTATGACTGATAACTCATTTTCAGCTGCTGTGCTGGTGAAGGAGGGTCTGAGGTTCCGACCTCATCTCAGGCATTCAAAACAGCACGGAACATTCTTGAACAGCCTGTAGTACTCTTCTTGAACCTGTTAAGAAAAGCAGGTGTCTCTGAAACAATCTCGCTGGTTGGTTTGGTTGGTGCTAAACAGAATCATGTCATTCAGAAACCAGCAGCTTACCTTTCTAGACAAAACGCAGAGGAAGATGAAGATGAACATTCCCTGGAAGGCGTTAGCAAAAGTGAAAAGATAGGCGGTGAGCGTGGTCTCATTGAGGATGTGTATCACACCGAATGTCCATGTGGCCCCGAGAACAAACAGGAGAGCCAGGGCTCCCCTCGCACAAGACCTGGATTCAGAGAACCACTCCCATCAACACATTTAGGCTTCTGAGTTCTAGGATTCACAAGCATAAACATTAATATGACTTCTTACCTGATGTTTTCATAGTGACTGATTTCAGGCTTCTTTACTGCTGTATGACGATAGACTTTATAGATGATAACTGCAAATGCCAGCAAATTAACCTAGATGGGACAATAAGAAAACAATTTTAGCAAGAGAATCATATTTTGTTTGATATGTAATGATGTCTAAATTTTGACCTTGATTAAAAAAATAAATATTTTGACTCATGACTGTCAAGAGAGCTACAGCATGATCAATTTCTGAGAAGCCCAAATAAACTCTCTCTGCACATGCTGGAGATCATTACACATAATAAAAACAATTATTTCTAATTATGCTAAAAAGATAATCAAGCCCATGATTGTAAAGCAGAGAAATTATGCAGGGTTATGCAGGGTTAAACATCTGGTCTCACCAGAATAATCAGACATGCAGGTCCAATGAAACTCCAGATGAAATTCTTTTCTGTACTCAGCCAACACCTTCAAAAAAATATTCTAAATTAACATTTTTTTATAATGATTATTATGGTAGTATATATCAGTAAGTCCTTTTTTACTGCTTGTGTTTCACAGTCGTCACTACAATCGCCATGGCCAAGATGACAATCAGAAATCTAAATAAGAGAATTGGTGCAGTGCGATGATAGCCTTAAACATACTTACACATTATTTGTACCATAGTATTTATAACCAAGAGTTACTGAGATTGCAACAACCACTGCGGGGCTTCCATATCCGAATATGTAAAAATTGCGATGAAGGAAGCCTTTGTTGTATATGACTCCCACAACAATCAGGTACAGGTGTATGCCCTCGATACACATCCACGCAAAGGAAGCCAGGAAGAAGTAATGCAGCAAACCAGCAACGATGGAGCAAAACAACTGAAACGAAGGCAATCTTCATTACTATGCAATACTACAGATAGGAAGTCCAGTAAGTACCACTTTGTTATGGTGGACTGCAAATGCTCATGCTCTGTGCTGCCTGCTCACCTTGTGTGTGTACATGTTTATTCCAATCAGGAAGATGAACTCAGCCATGAAGAGGCTGCAGCACAGGTTCTTGTGGATGGTTGTCCTGGTGCTTTGGATCTCGCTGAAGAACCAGAAGGTGAAGATGCACATGAACAGGCAGATGATAGAGATCACCATGCCCAGCTGCGTGATGCGGCTCAGCACGCTGTAGTGGGCGGCGAGCTGGGAGAGGCAGGACAGTGAAAGTTATGCTCGGGCTGTGTCCCAACAAGTTAACAAGCTAGCAAACTAACAAACAAGTGCACTAAGACAATGAATGTCAGTGCCACTTCATACCTGTGCCCTTAGGCCTTTGTCATGTGTAAATGGGACAATCATGATGCATTGTTTGACGTAATGATGGATGGACTGGCTTTTCTGAGCATTAAAAATCCGCTTTGTAAGTACATAAACAATTTCATTTCAGCAGCTCTTCTCCCAGCCCAGCGGCATTACAGGTTGACAGTGCAAACTCACGTTGGCACGGCCCGAAGACATGAGAATGGCGAAGTGTGTGAGGTGACTGCAAGTGCAGACCGTGTGCGTCTTGTTGACGTGAGAGCGCTCGCAACCTTCAATGGACCACCGGCCCTTCATTCTGGCCGGTGAGTAATCCCAGAAGGCACATTTTGTCTCATCGCTGTCAGGTTCTATGGGCTTAATGAAAAGGTGAAAACGAATCAAGCATGAAAGCATAGGCTAGCGCGAGCACCGTGTGTATTCTCCAAGAGACGGCCCATTAAGTAAGACAAGTCATTTAGTTTCTAATGGGTTCCAAGTGCTAATTTAGGCAGCGGTTTGCCGCAGCTGCTTGTGAGAGAAAATGCGGGGGGCCACACCGGGTCCAATCTGAACGTACCTTGCTGTGTTTCAGTGTGAAGGTCACATGGTCCAAAGGGAAAACAGTGGGCGGAGTCACAGCGGCTGCTATTACGGGAGAATGCACTGTGATCTCCCCTGCTGCGGCATAGCGACTATAGTCTGTCACTCCGGGGTCAGATGTGGGTTTAAGTAGATAGCCGATGCTGTCGTATCGCAGGAATATGACAGAGACGCTCCCTAATGCACAAGACAGCACAGAAACATGTACTGCCTTCCTGAGTCTCTCTGGGTCACATGCGACATTAACAGTAAGAAATGCAATTTGCAAGACCTTGAATTTGGCCATTTTTCCTCACCATTTTTATTTTCCTCCTTAATAGACTTTGAACTCAGTGATATGGAATCTCCTCCTATGGAAGCTGAGATGCTAGACTTCTGTTGGTGGTGAGGCTCAAATTTGTAGAGTTTCAGTTCTGTAAATAGGGAAATGCATCATTCCAAGCCAAGTGTTCTCCAACTGTAAACCGTGTGGCATTGTTGTTAGATTTACACATAGTATATTACCCCAGAGAAAAAAATTCATGTGAGTTACTAGAGGTACTTCTGAGACCCTACAGTATTTCACCGCCAAAGTGCAATCGTGCTGCCAGCATAAAACTCTTGCATACCACAGAATTCCCTGGTTTCTTTTTGCCGCTCGTCTTACCTACGTTGCCTGTGCCGACCTTCAGCTCAGCTGTGTGTTTGTAAGCCTGGGACAGCACCAGCACACCCTGCTCTGCTGTGTGGAGCAGCTTAGTGATGCAGTACTCCTTCATATCCTCCTTCATTCCAGTCCACGCCGTCGTTTCCTCCTTCTCCACGAGATTATTCACGCTTTCCACTAAACCCTGTAAAAGCGCATGCATTTAATGTCCATGTTCGACAAAGTCATTTTTCGTTAATTGGCCATATGTTTCTGACTGACAGCAATTATATAGTCATTTAAGACCACTTAACATTTAGATTTTTTAAATCTGGCATATTGAGGCATGACATTTACACTCCGATGATTAATAATGATTTTACTGGTGAATCACTACAGAGGCAAATATTTTTTAAGTATAAAGTTAAAATTGAACATATTGTATTTTTGACTACACTCATGATAAAATACTGTGAAAATGTATTCAATATTGATAGATAGGAATATATAAAAGAATTACCCTTATAGTTGTGTTTATGGCACTGTCTTTGTTAGATTCATTTACAAAACGTAAGGTGGAGGCCGCCATGGCTTCGATGTAAGAGATGACAGCAACTGGAACAAGGTCGCCTGATGTTTGCTTTCTTATCTCCTCCATTTGCTGCTTTGGATCTGGCAGGTTAATGATCTACAATGAAAAAGGTTAAGAGGCTTTAAATACCATTTTGGATACTATTTAAATACTATTACAACATAGGCACTCAGATACAGCAGTTTCAAATGATGGCTGGCCAGTCTCACAGAAATGCATCTTACTGACACTGCGCAGCAAGAGAATTTTTGATGTGTCAATTGTTGCAATAGCCACATTTCAGTGCAATTTGTCTAGAGTAAATCATGTCAAGCTAAAATCTTGTCCAGTATGAGTTGTTCTCTCTGAAGCCCCTTGTAGAATGGTCAGGGCTTGCACAACAACAAGAGGGGATGAAATTACACTTCCTTTTGACCTCTTGGTCATCCCGTTGCTGGATGTGCTGGATGTACGTGGACAAAGGCATGTGATTCTACAACAGTGTGGTAAAACCTTTCAGTCGTTCAATGGAGTACCTGGGATTACTATCTATAGTGTTACTCAGTGTGGCTATAAATAAGAGGTTAGTTTTATGCACATATAATCATATAATAAATATAAACAGATCAACAAATAACAAATCGCCAATGAAAGATTATTTGTTCTAAATCCTTTACTGTACATATGAACACAATAGCCTTTCCTAAATAAATAACCGTTATACTGTTACTATAAAGCCAAAATGGTTAATTATTCTGTATATAGAAAAAATATAACACACTCTAAAAAAATTAAACAAAATAATAACAAAAAATGTTTTTTAGAAGATCATGCCTGTTAACTGTCAGCATCTCAGTTTCATAAAAGCACCACCAGAGAGCACCATTCTCTCTAGAGTCATCTCAGAATGGGTAGCCGGTAGAGCTTGAGCCAGGTTACATCTGCTTTAGGACTATATAGGTGCATATGTACATCTTCATGTACCAGAGTCATTGATTGATTGATTTTTTGTGTAAACGAATCATACCACTTTAGCACAAAACGAGGAAAAAAAAAAGTTTTTATTATCCAATTACCACTCTCTTAAAAGGTTTAAATGTATAATAAGATCAATGTAGTGAAATTAAAACTGACATTCTACAATTTTGCTCTTGCATGGTCCAGTATTATCAAAGTACTTCACACCTGGCCAGGAAAATAAGTCCAATTTCCTAGAATGTCAGTGGTCATCATGGAAGCTCTTACTGTACAATTACATTTACAGCTGTTTCCAGAACACAATGTGTGACCACCAATGTCCACGGAAAGTATGTCAAAAGGGCCACTTTCAGCCAGGTGGGGTGAAAAACATCCGAACAAGCTGGAGATCAGATGCATATACGCACACACAGAACACCTATATATACGTGTATATGACCAAATCTTCACCCCCACCTTTCTGTCCCTCCCTTGCTCTCTCTCACTATAAAATATATAAACAGTCAGAAAGTGTATTTAGAAATAAAAATTTGTAGGGCTTTGATAGAATGGTGATCATTTGAATATTTTATGCAGGAAGAACAAAGGAATTTTGCCAGTGAGACTAACAGCAAAAGTGAATTGTTGCCCTAACAGTAGCAACTGTGCATAGCTAACACGTATTATAGCAACAATGCTTACGTTTTTCACTGTGTTGGTAACAGTCTCAGAAACACATCTTCTGTCTTGATGACACTCCTTTTTTGGGTCCTCTGAAAAAAAGACAGAAGTCTCAATGACTTTCAGAACATCACAAAACAAATTCATTAAAAACACAGATAAAACAATCAGACAATGAACCAACAAGATCTGCATTCACCTTTGCATTCAGTACTGCTATTTGGTTGAAACCTGGTGATTCCTGATGATACTGCATAACCTCTTTGGCATGAGCAGGAGAAAGAACCATTTGTATTGTGACATTTGGAGAAAGGCCCACATTTTTTTTTGTCCTCACACTCATCGATATCTGCAGGACATATGAGAGTAGTGGTGATGAACCCCCCACTGGACCTGAAGCAGCTGTCTTATCTTAATGCGAACAGCATACACAACAGCAGTAATGTAATATGGATGCCACGCCTCACCCTTGCAGTGGGTGCCATCGTTGGTTTGAAACTGCTGGCTTCCGGTTGATAAATATCCAGATTTACAGGTGCAGTAATAGCTTCCTTCTGTGTTGTGGCATCCTGCATTCTCCCCACATATTTGAGTGGCATTTAGACACTCATCATAATCTGTAAGGTGTATAAAAAAGGTACATGAATCAACAAAGGACCGATGAGCTACTGCTTTCTATGTAGGATTTGGATCAGAGTATAAACATTTTACTACTAAGTTTATTTTCCTTTCTTCAACAATCTCAGCTCAGGGTATTTTATCTCAAAATGTTTTCTGTCATATTAAAGTTTGATTACAGTTTAAACAACATGCCATTGAAATTCAATGTCATGAAAGCCTGGTGTATTACATGCGATATCTGAAAATAAAATAAAATAAAGAAAACAGAATAAATAAATAAAAATATGGATAAAAACAATTTTAAAAAGAAAAAGATGTGTTTTGCTTGTAACCACTGTTGGCTTATCACACTCTCAAAAAATGCTGAAATTGAATGCAATTACACACTATAGAGCAAACTACTTACCATCGCAGAAATTAATTCCATCTCCCATATAGCCATCTTTGCAGAAGCACGCATCATTAGAGCCATTTTTATTTCCACAATTTGCATGTTGGTGGCACGATGCACAAATCTCTTTCAGTTTGCATGGATCCAGGACAGTTGAAAGCCATACTTTTCAAAAAATAAAAAAAAGAGCAAGCGAGAGAGAGAGAGAGAGAAAGAGAGAGAGAGAGAGAGAGAGAGAGAGAGAGAGAGAGAGAGAGAGAGAGAGAGAGAGAGAAAGGATTGGAGGAAAATGTTTCTGAAACTGACAAATTCTAAGATTTCCAATCCAGTTTTAAATGCCTCAGATTTACATACTAAAGAATTTGTTTCAAATTATTTTATTTTATTTTTTCAGAGGAACGTATAAAAATGTCTGAATATCAAAGAAATTTGAATTAAAATAAATGTAAAAAAACAATCATGAAAACAAGCAAAACAAAAGCAAGCATAAAAACCTCTTCTAATTCTGAAGGAAGGCGAATTACGGTGAATTTGATCTCAGACAACACAGAAGAGCTTGTATAGTTACACTGATGTATAGTTACACTGATGTGTAGTGAGAACTGAATGAATAATTAGAAAAGAACATAAATTATGTCCTACCTGCCCAGAGTATGAATTTCAACGGTGAGTTAAAGAAAAACTCCATTTGTGTTTAAAGACTGGACCACTTGTACCAGCAGCAGTGCGCCCGTGTGACGTAGATCACTTCCTTTCATTAGTTTCCTGTTTCTCTAAACCTGACCCTTCCTGTACTTTTCCCCAATGAGCTCTCACAAACACAGTTGAGAAACACACCATCCCCATCACCATTCAATACCATGGCAAGATACAGGAAGCTCTCCTGAGCCCACAGTGATGATGGTAAAATTACAATTACAACATGAAGGAGTTGTCATAAAATACTATGAAGAAATTTCTGCAAACACTTTACTGTCAGGAATTTACTTCAGTGTTAATTTACTTCACCTGTTAGATTTCAAATGTTGTCAATCTGAAGAAATCTAAAAAAACAGTTTCCCCCAACACATCATAGATCAATCAGAATTGATTCTTTTTAAATGTAGGCTATGGTATGTGATATTTTCTAGATTTTATAACAAATAGCAGAGTACCTCAAATTTGACTTGGCCTTGATGCCTACCATTAAGATGGGTTATGTGAGTGAAATTTTTACATTATTCAGGAAAACCAAAGCATACTGCACAAATTTAAATGTGTCCATGAGCCAGTTTCCAAAGTCATTATTCTCTTCAGGCTTCTCTCCCCTCTCCCCACTTCATCTCTTAATAATTTGACCTGAACTCAACTGAATACTACAGCTCGCTTAAACTGACTTTAAATGTCCTCGGTGGAGTGTTTGTCCTTCACGAGATCAAGTAGCCTCAGGCAAGTGTACTGTAACACCCGAGTGTTATTGTGTTTAGCTTAGTTCTCAGTCTAGACCTGCAAGCACAGTGAAATGTTTTCCTTTGTGCACTCCTTACCCAGGCTAGCCTGTATGGTTGAACTCTGGGAACAATGAGGCATAAACACAACATGATCGCCAATGTCAGGTGAGAAAATTCGAACAGCAGCAAGTTACAGATTAAGTTTACTTAACGTTCATGACAAACACCCAGGAGCATGTTATGACCAAACTACATAAAACAAACGAGGGGTAAACTGAAAATGAATGGTTTCAGAATGGCTGTCAAAGGCGCAGAAAACTGCACTTATGGGGAAATGCTATCACCAGCAAGCACGCTGGCTTGAGAAAGCCTCCTTGACCTGCCTTCAGCATGGCTTCTGAAAAATGCATGAGAACAACGTTACAGCTGCTGGACAAAACTCAACTGGGCAGCTTTGAGGCTGCGGTTAGCGATAGGGTTGCTAAAGGGCTAAGTTAATAAATCGTCCAATCATTTTTATGAATTATTAAATTCACACACTCTTAAAATGGTACCCTGACCTCGGTAAAGTAAACTGAGTTTTAATAATGAGTCTACTCCTTGCGCTGTGGTTGGATGGTCTGTTTGCTAGTTAGCCAGCTGGTTGTCATAGCTTAAAGCATCGGCAAAGCTGTACCTCACTGATAGCTTTGCCCAAAGTGTGCAGTTGAGCACTTCTGGAGGCCACTGGTGTTTGCATAGATTGATGGGGACATATAGCAAGGGAGACCCAATTTACTGTACAGAGAAGTCCATGTGTGAAACCTTTGCACATTGTATTATGACAAAAAATGTAATAAAATGAAAATGTTTTTCTCGTAGGTTTGAAGAATAATCAAAAATAATCAAGATTCTATATAAGGTAACAGCAATACTATTACTGCTACCAACAACAACAATAATAATTTCTCAATCATAAAATTGTGATAATACATCTTTGATGACCTGCATTGAACTGGTGGATTGCCTTGTTCATTCTTGCTTAAATGGGAATTTTGTGGTAGCTCTATGTGTAGTTATATTAATCTTAAAACCAGTTGTTGAAATGTTATTGTTTGTGTGAAAATGGCCCGAGCTGTCACCAGGCAAAAGCTCTAGAATTACTGGACATGTCTGTCAATGTGGTGAAAGCACCATTGAGGTGCATGGCGGGGCTGGGGTTGTGAATGCTGGCCTGCGTGGTTCGTGAAGCTACAAGAAATGTGCCTTTGTAGATAAACCATGGAGCAGCCCTGAACCATGACTCCATTCTCTCCAATAGGGGGGAAAAACGTCCTGCTTCCAAGCCAAGAGAACAGACAAAGGCATAATGTATTGGGTTACTTTGAAAGTGGGAGCATATCATGATCATTATTTTCAATTATTTAAAACTGTTCTTTTGTTATATAACATGGGTCCTGTCTGGTAGCGATTTATTGTATTTTGCTTTAGATGCAGGGTAAAAATTCATCAAATGGGATTTCTGAATGTCTTTTATTGCAGTCCATTTATAATGTACTTTTTGATTAGGATAGGAAGCTCCATAAGAATCATGATGATAACCATTTACTGTCCAAACTGTGTGGTGCACCAAATGTATGTAATTTTCTTTATGCTTAATCTCTTGATGTGAAGGAGGGTGTTGTTCTATATAACCAATTGCCTGAGCACTTCCATTACTTTGTAAAATCTGGACATCTCATTCAAAATGTGTAAATAATATAAAATTAAGAATTACATGTCATATCCACAAAAATTACTAATATTATAATCAAATTATGTAAAAATTATGAAATCAAACGGCTAAAAATATTTATAGCCTCTTTAGGAATATCATCTGTAGCTTTCACAACATGGATATAAAAAAGAAACTATGATAACGTTACAAAAAAGCTGTCTGATATTTTAAAAAGGAAATAATGGAACAGTATATGGTTCATAAATTTAACCTCTATGTAAAGAAATAAATAAATATACTCAGCATAGTAGAATTACATATTAAAACACATTTCTTAAGTGTATTTATTTATATGCTCATGTATATATGAACATTTTGTGGAATGATTATTTGATTGTAAAAAGGAATTTGAAAGTCTGGCACAGGGAATTTTGTTGTTTATCTAAATAAGATTGAAACAGAGGACATCTGAGTCATGGGGGGGAAAATGTATTATAGCTAGTTTACAGTACCCAAATCGTGAAATTAAACCATTCTGTTTGTCAAGTGCTTAGTAGACCCTTGAAAAACCATGACATACAGCTCTGTGTTGACTTGCCCAAGGTCTATTGCTCTGTGATTTCTGAGAGCAGACTGGAGACTTGGGAGGGGCCGGCTTCCTTGTGCCGTAGAACAATACGAAGGGAGTACTTGACCGCCAGACTTCCTATCTGCCTGAAAGTGTATCATGCTGTGCTCCCACTGTAATTACACCCTCTTCCTTTAAGAGCCATGGCTAAAGCGTCTTGAGAGAAGAGATGGGGTATATTAAAGGGCCTCATTTTTTAATTGCATCAAAAGGTCCTGAAGATGGGAATGTCATTACAACAAATAAAAAGTGACCTGGCAACAAGGAATGACATCCTCCTGCTCTATGATTTCTTTTTGGACTCATCCAGTCCGCCACCTTGTGGTTGCAAAATGGAAAATAACATACAGCTCTTCAAGGAAAATTGGCACTTTCCCGCCTGAAAATCTGAATAGGTGTTATATTGAAAACTTATACTTGCAATATTTACAATATAAATTCAAATATAAAAAATAAAAATAAACATATCCAATAACATTATTAGCTTAATAGCAATCTCTATAGTACATTCATCTTGCTAATTAATGAACACCAGGCTTATTATTTAGTTATTAAGCTTAGTGCATATAATTCAGTAACTACTAGGAATTATTCAGTAATTACATTAGAACTAATATTAAAAGTTGTATAGATACAAGGAATGCATCTGGGACCACCCAAGCGCAAAGGCAGTTAACTACAGAGGCAGTTAACTACAGAGGCAGTTAAGTACAGAGGCAGTTAACTACAGCGATAGTTACCTACAGAGGCTACAGGGCTTGATTCTCACAATTTGTCCATGTGCATACATGGACTGTGTCCTATTACAGATGTAATTCTGCTGTAGCAGTAGTGTTACAGTGGTATACATTGTGATGGTTGTGTTAAAATGGTATACATTCCCAGTAGACCATGGGTACTCTGCAGGTGGAGTACGGGGAGAAGTACAGTCACCATGATCTTGAGTGGTTCCCATCAGTCCCAACCAGAGTGGTGTAAATTCACAGAACCCCATGCAGTGATATGATGTAAGCAGCACTGATTCCTAAACTCTTCAATATATTGATGCAACATATGGTTTCTTGTCAAGTGCAGCTTGCACTTTTGTTTAAATATGATATGTATGCTTTGTACTTGAATTCTGCTTGAATGCTGATCCACCCTAATACCTGCTTTAATTTCAAATGGGCTTCTGTGAACTAAAGCTTTGAATTGAACTGCACACTTTTTTTCATTTTTTTTTTCATTTTATATCTCAGATGAATGGGTACAAATGACATATCATAATTACAAATGTCTAATGTTTAATAATAATAAATATTGTTATGCTGGAATTTCCAGATAGCACTTTATATAGTAAAATAAAATAAAAGTAAAATAAGACATAACATTAAAAAAAGTTATATTCTATACAGTAAAAAAAAAAAGCTAAACAAAAAACTCTCAAAACTCTAAAGCCCATAGTGTAGCACGACATTTCAAGGCAAGCAATTGCCCAAGGACCAGACTGAGAGTCACAATTGTCCAAGGACCAGACTGAGAGTCACAAATGAGAACCCATCTTGCCTCAGTGCCTCATAAATATATTTGTCTTCACTGAAATTCAACACAGTTGACTGATCTAATCCATATTCCCTGCACAGTTTAAGTGCAAGATTTCCATTTTGTGAAACACTTTGCTCTTAAATTTACACATACCTCAGGTGCAGCAAGTTGGGGAAAACGCATCATTAGCTTAAACACACATGCACACACAAGTTCTTGCATATTACATTTACTGTAGCTTTAAAGTGTATTTTAGACTAAGGGACAAAGAATTATTTTTCTAACATCGTTTTATTCATAAGAATAATATCTTACACATCTAAATAATCTAATTTACAAGACACTTAAGTAGTAATTACTCTGTGTGGCAAAATGTTATACTTTTTCTAGGAATCAAGGGTTCTCCATGAACACATCCCAGGAAGAACGAACCCCTTGGAACCAATGCAGCAGTTTTCCCATGTGTTGGATTGCCTCAGAAACCAACCCAATAAACTTCAAACGACAATTTCTCTGTTGACAAAGGGATTTCGTGGTGGCATTCGAGCTTTCACGACCTCTTGGACGGGAGGATTTCAAGACAGGAAGCTGAGGGGACAGGCTTGGTAAGTACAGGTGACCCCTGCACACATTACTGCAGGTGCTGGGTTAAAAATCACAACAACCCAACACCAACATGACATCATTTGACCTTTACTGTGATTTGTTTCTGTGCCTCTAAAGGTGAAGCCATTAGCGCCCCCCCCCCAACAGATCCACCAACATACACAATTCAAGATCTTTGAATTTGGAAGCGCTTCTGTAATTCCATTTTCTACCTGACCTTTTATAGGTCAGGTCAACAGCTTGCAGATGCCAGCTGCTGAAAATTAGATCAATTTGTGTAATACAAAGCAGATTTGTAGATTTTTTTTTCTTGCCTGTCTATGAAAACATTTGCCCCAATATGTCTTCCCTCATAAAATGCCTCATTTGTTTTTAGTCAGTTGTAATGAATGTGTACAGTGGAACTCAATTATCTTCCTTCAGTAAAAAAAGAGCAGAACAATGCAAGGAACAGAGCAAGACGCCACTGGTGCCATAATTTCAGTTCGCCAGAATTTTTTTCACAGGTAAATTTATTACATTTACTCTACACCTACATTAATAAGCCATCAGGGACTTTTTAATGCCCATGTCACAACATTCTAGTATAAGTAGGGCATGGGCATGGAGGCAGTAGTTAATGCCACTATCGGACTCTGAGAGTCGTAAGTCTGAGAATGGCATGGGACCTTCGGAAGGCCTATTGCTTCCAGTAGAGGCTGCTCAAGTCCTACCCAGTATTAGCATTTTGTACTCATTCCATTGCCTTAGGAGAGGAGCTCTCACCGGGGACGCATAGATAATAGGCTCCCCAGACTCCTTCCTGTTTTTATCTTCATTTAATAAAATAGAGCATGTTTATGTAAATATTCTGGCCCACAAACACTCAGCGTCTACCTGCTGTGCTTCCTTTCTTCCTTTATTCTCTCTAGTTCCATTGCTTGTACACTAATATTCCGCTAATTGTAAATACATTCAATAATAATATTAATAATAATAATAATAATAATAATAATAATAATGAGTAGTAGTCGTTGATGTAATAGCATTAGTAGTAATAGTAGTTGTTGTAGTTGTAATAGGATTAGTAGTAGTACTTGTACTACTAGTAGTAGAAGCATCTTACTTTGTTGCAATGAATTTTCATTTATTTTTTCATCTTGTGTTTATGCCTGGATAAAAGCAATATAGTTATGAAGGTTCTAGATTTTTTGATTATCCATTATAAGCTTTCAACACTTTGAACAACGGCGTACGAAGATTTCCCCAGAAACGTCTAGGACATACAGGGCACTTTCCATAATCGTGTGCTGTACATAGACTATTTTCCTAAGGGGTATTGATGGCATGGCTTGGACCTGCTAACCCCATACATAAATGCAAACTTTCTTTCAGTAGATTTCCCTACCTTCTCCTTTTGCTCTTTAAATGATTCATATACATCTCTGACCAGCATGGGTCGATTCGAGCTGTGACCGTGTTCGGTGCATATTTAAACATTTTAAAACAGCGGGGTCCTTTCCTGACAGACATAAAAAGCGCTCTTGACTGGGCACCTCTCAAATGCAGAGAGAATTAATTAGCACATCGCTAGACAAATCATTGTCTGTTCTCTCTGCTACTTGATCCTTCACACAGATCAAAGACTCATACAGAGGAGCACTCCTTCATTAATAACATTCCTATAATCTGAACTAAAGATTTCAGGCACTGGGTGTCCATGCTCAATATGTTAAAGGGTACAACACATTTCATGTTATATTGACCGTTTGATTGTTTTTCCTTCTATGCAAATTATGAATTGCTTTAATGAGCTTCCCAAATTGCTTCAGTACCAATGTTAGCATGGTTCTATGGGAGTATGCATCTTCAGAATTATCCACCATTTAATAGCCTCTATTTTCCATAGAGAAATTGTTGTGACCTAATGTGCTTTGGTCATTGGTGCATAAATAGTGAAAAACTACGTATTTTGGAGCAGAAACAGGGATGGAATCATGCAAATTGTCTGTGCAGGCACATTCAACAAAAATGACACCATGTAATTAAGAGGATGACTTTAAAAACTTCTAAAAGCAGGTGTTAATTGAAGCTACTAATGCCCACCTCCTGAGATTAATGGTGCAGGAAAGTGGAAAGTGGAATTGTTTATATTGCGTTCATGTTGGCATTGCTAACTCGATGCTAACTTGTTAGCATAATTAAATATAGACTACACTTTTTAATATAACATATGCACTGTCTATAAATACTATGAAGACGATTAAATTGTATAAAGATAAAAAATCAGAAATGCAAAAGTAGAAACTGAAATAAGGACATGCAAACACAATTTTTTAAATTCCAGCACAAAAGAGTATGGCCAAGAGATGTAGTTACACAATTACAAATCAAGCGTAGCAATCTCAGTTCTTTTCTAAAAGTCCATAAAGGATGTGATTAATTATTCTTTCAGCACTCTCCCTGGATCAACAGCACGGGAAGATGGAGATGAGACAGGTGTAGCCATTGACACGCTTAGCAACACGGATGGGGGCGGCTTTCTTGGCAGACCCTTCCACGCGGAGAGGAGGAGAGAGTGAGGGCTATTATGAGATGCAGCCGTGGTGAGGTGGCCCAGGCCAGCAAGCATGGAGCCAGAGCTCAGCCTGCCAGCCAGCAGCTGGAAAGGTCCGACCCACCGAAGGGTCTGAAGGGTGTGGGGAGGTTGACGGTCACAGGCCCGGGTCAGGGCACTGGAGACGGAAGGTAGCCCCCCACGTCGACGCGGCACCTATGCTGCCGCGGAGCAACGGGATGGAGTCCGGTCCCTAAAACTGGACAAAAACAACAAAGAGGCAGTGAAAAAGAAGAGCAGAGTGAGAGAGGGAGAGAAAGAGGGAGCAGGAGAGCAGAGTGACATGGGGACACAGAGCAGCAGAGCTGATTTAAAGAGGGACACCCGGAGCGCAGGGAGGTTAAGCGGGAAGCGGGGGGTGTCCGCCTGCATTCGGGCGCCATGCAGGGGTGGGATCACACCTCTCTTGTGCCGCATTGGGTGCGGCTAGGCTTGCTGCCTGGCACACACAGCATTGACCAAACGGACAAATGGCACAGGCATGCCAGCCTTGAAGGCATACTGGCGTCTAAGTGAGGTTTGCTAAAATTCAACAAATGAGGGCAAACTTCTCACAATTAAAGTAACAAATTAAGTTGCGCACAGAGCACGATTTAAAATAATCACTCAGATTTTAGCCTTGAGCCTTTTTTACCTAGAGCTGCCTGACCTAAACATCGACGTCCCAGTGCTGATTTACTGAGACTCAAATTAGCTTCTTGAAGAAGAGACCGCGAACAAGACACGGCGATCAAATTTCTGGCAGCCACTGCATTTCTTAACTAAAAAAAGAAAGGAAGCGATACAGAGAGTCATGAATCTTCCTTTTCCTGCTAAACTCTGAATTAGAGGCCGTTAAGGCTGGGTGGTTTTCCTGGGCTAGTGGTGTGAGGTTCGCAGATGGCTCTCTGTTGTTTTCCTGAAGGCTTAAGGCTTTTTGTGCCAATACACTGAGGGGGGACTCGGATGACTAAAAGGCTATATAGTAGCCACTTGTGGTTGGCTTTGTTTATTTAATTATTAATTTGAAGCCCCACCACTGACACTTCGGACGGGCCCTAATTGATGTGAATTGACGCGGCTTGCCATAGATAATGGCTTTTTGGGTGTCTCTGGTCCGCCCGCAGTTCATTCTGTGTCGCCTCACAGCAACTTAACTGCCCTTAAAATGTCTGCTAGCAACATGGGAGCAGTTGGGGCAGACAGGATTATCAGTCTTTGTTACGTTGGAGTGTCTATTATGCTGGCCTTCGCTATTCACACTGGGCCCTTAAGAGTATGTCAGTTCTAGCCACATAGCAAAATGCCCCACAGACAAACATGCTAAGCATTGAGTGCTCGGCCACGCAGGCAGTACATAGGCGCGTACAGTTTAAGATCACAGGACTTCAGTGCAGGTAAGGCTCTTGGGCAATTACTCTATTTATCCGTAAGTAGTGATTCTATCTTATTGTCATGCCACAGTGAAAAAAACCTGCATTGTGTAAATGGGCTTGGGGATCATTTGTCTACTGCTCCTTTGCAATAATGAATTAGGCTACTGACAGTGGAGGGAGGTCATTACCCCGTGCTTTAACTGGTCTGCATTTATCATTTATCTCTTAAGAAATTTCGAGTATTACTGTTGATTAATAGATCCAATCATATACACTTATGTACATGTATGTATGTAAGACGGGAAATCCTTAAACGAGTAGGCACCTAGTGTGGGAGATGGTGAATACCGCCTCCCCAGAGTGGGAACGTTGACGGCACAGGGAGCAGCAGTGGCCTCACCATTCGGTGGCTGCGGCTGCTCAGGAGGGTGGCAGTGCTGGCGTAGCAAGGATGCCATTTCTGATTAGCCTCCGCACTAGTGAGAGAAAAGTGACTCAGTGCCCCCGCAGTTCCTCGAGTAGTTGTGAATTTTCTGGCACGACGCGAGCCTGCTGCGTGTCTAATTTATTCATTATCCTCTCCGCCCTGCCACTGCCTTTACCTCCCATCCCTAGGTCTGCCGCAGAGACCACCGAGTTAATGCTTATTACAACAAATTATCTGTGGAACTTTTAAACTCTGCCTTAGCCGAACAGAAGCTAATCCACTTTGGTTGTGGAGGGCGTCGCGATTGAACAGATCCTGCCTCATGGGGAGTGGACAAATTCTTTTAGCTTCACTTCTCTCAAGTCCTGCATGAGTCTCCCATTTGGCCTGTACAGCGAATGCCTCTTTCTTATCCAGAAGTCAATGCTCCAGCTGTCCTGGTGGATTTGAGACAGTGCAGTTTATGGATGATTAGCTGTGATTGACTTTTATCTCAGGTGAATGGTTGTGGAATACATTAGCTTAAAAATAGTAACAGCCATATATGTACACACACACACACACACACACACACACACACACACACACACACACATATATATATATATATATATATATATATATATATATAGATAGAGATAGAGAGAGAGAGAGAGAGAGAGAGAGAGAGAGAGAGAGAGAGAGAAGGACCTTTGTCCTAAACATCTTGTTTGTGTGTGTGTGTGTATATGTATATACTCTTCACACATATATATATATTCTTCACACACTATATGATAAAGTATATTGATATTAACATGTAAGGGGAATGTTTCTTTGACATGCAAAATGAAAATGGCATTTTTTAGATCCTTGCATAGAATAGTTAAAGGTTTCTGCCTACATCCATGATTAAAAAGTACAAAAAAAGTATAGATTACCTTAAATTAATATAAACACCAGGTTGTTGTTATTTTGGGATTTTTTTGGCTCTCAAAATTATTTAAACATTTTTACTTAAAACTGAATGAGGTAAAAACTAAAAACCAAATAATGGATAAATAATGCATTTTATTAGTTCAAATAATGTGTATTTTCACCCATTTTGTTAGTTCAAATAATGTACATTTTCACCCATAACTATAAAGGATTTTAAAGGATTCCATTTATTGGATTGGATTGTATATTTGGGTTTTAAAAATGAACATAGGTTTGGTATGGGAAAATGAGGACACTTAAATAATGAGAATCTGAAAGGTCTCTGACTGTAACCTTGAAGTAAATGGCTGCTGTAAACCACTCCCAATTTTGTTTGTTCAAGTGGAAGAAATGGTCATATAACCATTTCTAAACATGTCTTACTTTTTTCACCACGTTTCCTCTGGGCAAAATGTTATTATTATTTTTAAATGAGAGACTATTACTTACGCTGTGTTCCTGAGCAGACTGGCCTGTTATGGGAACAAATGTGATTTATTTCTGTTTGCTCAGATCCCCCCTAAATCGCTAAATGGTTCGAAACTTACTTCTGACAGCTTGCCATTAGAGACTGCTTGTATGGAGATCATTTGCGGTGGAGACAGGATAGTGGCCATAATGGATGTCTTGTGCCTTATGTAATTGTAACCTGAGCAGGATTAAATGGGCTCTCTCATGAATACTTTGCGGTCGTCAATGTGAAAACAAAAGACACACACGAATGGGCGGCTGACCATTTTGTTATTTTACTACAATCCCATTTTAAAATCAATTTTTGCAATGCAAAGAATGAATCTAACAAACAAATAGACAGGTATATATGAACTGATACATAAACACCTATCTGCTGATACATTAAAAAACAAGCAAAACAAACAAATGCACAGTCTGTTTTTATTTAAGCCAGTAAGTAAATAAAATATGGAAATAGTGAATGAGAAATCAGGCGCTATGGTGATATTAACATCCTCCATTGCGTTTGCTTACCCCGTGACATACCACTGTCACTGCATTAATGCTATATCATTCTAACCTGTGAAATTAAGGTTACACCCACGCTTAGGCTGAACTTTACCTCCACGTTTGAAAATGAACTTTTAAATGAGCTTCCAGGTCCTTTTCAGTCCATGCCCATTTCAAAAATGCATTATTCATCTAAGAAACAAGGGAACGACCAAACGGAATTGGCAAAAAAAAAAAAAAAGAACATGAGGGGTGAAGGTGTGTCCTTATTGAAGGTCATTTGGGAAAATAGGAATAATTATGAGCAGTCTAATTCCAGTCATTTTTACGCATATCTTGGTTTCACCAAATCCACAAAGGTGCTCATGTCACCAGTCTAGTTACCTACCTTTCATAGCCATGGAAGCACTACATTTTCCTCTAACTTTGCACAAAATGCAAAATTTAATTTAATTAATTCCTCAAGTTAGGATTTGACCTTTAGCTGTTCCTACATAAAATAAATACAGCATTAAACATCACAATATGATGTTGGTGTAAAGAATAGTGTCACATTTGCTGAAAATTCTAGTGTTTTGCTGTGCTGTCTTTAAAAAAACCCCCAGAAATTTGTCCATGGAGGGTTATTAAAACATCACTCATAGCTGATGAAATGGTGTATAAATCACATTAAAATGCCATTTTAGCATTAAAGTACATCATTAATGAAACAAGCATACACATAGCATTAATCACACACATTGATCCAATTGAACAGTCTGCCTAGGTTAATGTTGCGTGTGAGGTTTAGCACCACCTCAGTGGGAAAGGCATTGCATGGGAAAGAACTTCTTCTCATACATTAATAGTGGAAAATATCCACTGAACAGCCTTTCGTTCATTTCATTTTTAACAAAATGATTGGTTACAGTGTTCACTGCAACTGATCATACTTGTACCAGTATTTACTAACTTCTCAGTCACAAGAATAGCCAAGAATGGGGTTGGATAAGTCATTATCATGTTTATGCATCCTTATGCTAAATTGTAATAATAATCCTTACAATTACTTAACAAATTGGTGTACAAATAGGTAACTCAGTGCTCTGCACAGGTATTTAAGAATTTGCTAGAATTCGGCAGTGTTTGTCTCGTAAAGCTCTCTATGGAACTTTAACCTTGAAGGTAGTGATGAACCGAGTGTAACAGCAACTGACATGGTTATCCTTAAGACTGGGATACAGCTGATTCAAATGCCAATCATTGTACCTTTTCACAGATTCAGAGACTCTGTTAGCCACTGCGAACGAAATGAATGGAATTCCTTTTTTTCCCCACTGGACACAGAATTGAGGGTAATATTTAGTTTATTTTTCATCCTCTATCCAACAGGTAAAAGCATTTCAGAACACTTGAGTGATTCAGATGAGACTAATGAAGTCATACAGATATATACAGAACATACTATCCCTGCAAATACATCAGAGTATGTCTTTCATGACATCTTCATTTAATCTCAAAAGATTTCATCAGTAGTGTGTGTAGTGGTATGCTCACTATATGGAATTTGCACTTTGCTTGAATTGATAGTCATGGTAAGAATGCTTGCATAGATCTTTTTCTTTCAACCCTCTTATTTTAATACACTAAGAGTTTCTAACAGAAACCATACATAGTTTGCCTATGTTTGCCAAAACCTTATTTTTGGTAGATGAAGAGTCATCAGGGAGTCAAACTAGGGATTCAGATAGCGTTAAGACACAGCTATAATCGTAGAATTGTAGTCAAATCGTAGATACAGATGGCAACAGTTGCAAAAAAGTATCCATGCAGGTCACCATACCATTCATTAAGTCAAATCATTTACACTTTTGGACTGGAGTGTAATGAAATGTAAACATTGGTGATGCATCTCTCTGCCAAGGACTAAATTAATTCATTATAAAAATGGCAAGGAAGACACATTAACTGCTGGGTACATTTTATTATGGAAACCAGAAATGTGACTGCAACCATTTTAGGCATAGATAAAACTGTCAATCCTTTGTACAGTAGAACTTAACTAGGCTTTCACACAGATATTGGTTATAGCTAGGAACACACAGGACAATGAAAAAAAGTGGTGATTAAGGCCTAATATATATATATATTAAATTCAAGCAAAGTGCATATATATATATATATATATATATGCGCACAGGGCTGAGTCTTGCAGTATGAAGATGGATCTTTTCTTGAGTGCTCTAAGGAGATAATAGGGAGGGTTGTGTGGAATGCTTATAGCATGATTTTTTGAGAAATGTGTCCCGGAAAACTGGTAAACTCTTCATACTCTTCATAGTTTTCATTATATATATATATATATATATATATATATATATATATATATATATATATGCTATTTATATGTTATACTAATGTCACTACAATGAACAAGATTTGCATTGTACTAAATCTTTACTAAAACCTAAAACTCATAATTTGGAGCTAGAAGAGGAATTTCATTAAACATTTGAATTGAGTGACTACCTTTTCAAACGTCATAAAGAGAGTACAACCTTTTAATATGTTTTATGAGTTTTTTAAAAATTAATTAGTAGAAAACATTTGGAACTGTTATTAACAAAGTTTTTGATTCAAAACACACCTACTAAAACACACCCCTTAGATCTCTGCTGCCCTCTGTGTTGTGTTTGTGTGTTATTTTTATTACTCAATTCAAATTCAGAATCCGAGCCTTGTCAGCAATAATATTTTATAAAAAAAGGACCACTGAAGTGACACTGAGCAAGAATAGCATTAACGATTGTAGTATTCATGGAAGGCATAAGAATGCCAGAATTTAAAAGGTTTTCCAAGTTCTGCCCCTTGCCAAATAGAGTGAAGCTAAAATGTATGTTAATGTATGTTAATCTGTGATAATGACATGCAAATGAGCACCTGAATCTACAATACAACTTATGACTGATGGCAATTGCTATGCTGGAATTCCCATGTATATATACAAAGCTGACTTTATTGATTATTGTGTATTTTCAGATACATAGATCTGAAGCTTGAAGTACTTTTTTGCACCTTTCCATATGAGACTTGACAAGAATACATTTTTTTGACACCTGAATTTAAGTGTATACAGCTGGGATCCTGCCTCAGTTAAGATTTTGCGCCCACGTTATTGGATGATTATGAATGGTTGTGTATATCTCCATATATCAGAGTCCTTCATGGCTACACTGGCCTTTGGTTACCAGCTCGCCTGAGGGTTGTTATAGTCAATGCTCCTGCTTCAGGTCATTAGCTGATAGTTAAATGTTATTTACTTTTTGAAAGAGACGTTTCACTGTTTTGAAATGTCATGTTCAGTGGGTGTAGATTGTAGCCACTGTCGCAGCTTTTAAATCTCAAGGTCTGTTCAAGGAGGTTTTAAAGCGTGCGGCAAACCATCTTAAATCTTGGATGTGAGCAGTACCATTTTACTGAGTCTAAGATACTTTACATTTTATAAACATTTGTCTTTTTTTCAGAAGAAGGCACAGTCAGGGATGTGCTTTATAAAAGCTTAACACTTTTCCAAATGGCAGGTCTTTAAAGCATAAAAGAGCCAACATTGTTTTAGAGAACAATATATATCTTAGTTCACTTAATCTTTTGGTTGTAAATCATGCATGGTGAATAGCTTCTCCATTCAGTGCTATAAAATTTTTTAAATATCATGACAAGCTACAATGGTGTTTTCACCAACAGTACCACAAATGATGAGTGATTCCGACAATTATGTTAAGCTTGAAATATATGGTGCAATGTTCCTTCTATTTGGCAACTGTATCTAAATGATTATGTACATATTAACAGTAGATGGCACTAGACTATCATAGACTAGGTTCTGATTGTGGATTATTTTGTTTTATAAGTTTTATTAGTCTTCCTGAGAGAAGTGGGTTACAGGCAGAAACTTCCCTCTGAATTTGGCATTGTGGGGATAAGGCACTCTTGGGAAATACCTATATGTTAACTACGTAATGGAATTAGAAAGGAACTGAATAGGCCACTGAAGATTTTCCTTGTGAATTTATGACAATACCGTAGAACTGTTTAAACTGAAATGGCATTATACAGTGCATATTTCTTAAAAGCTTCCTAAAAGCAAGAGAATATTTTTATAAAGGTGAGGTCACAATAACTGTGTCCCTTTCCCTATGCAACAGAAAGTCGGAAGGACATGTGGGTATCACAAAATGAGTCAATAACTCATTTAGATCACAAAAATAAACTCACAACTTGTTCAGCCATCATTGAGGAAATAATGAGATGTAGAAAACAGATGAGGCCACGCATCACTATGTCTGATCTGCCATTAGACACTGTTTTTCAAGACATTAATCATACATGCAAGTGCAGCAGTTTTGATAGGGTGTTCTTTGGTCTGACTTTCAATAAATAATTAACAAACTTTAATCATCTAATGTAAGTGGGTGTTTAAAAAGCAAATGAACACCTAATAAGACAATGTGTAGTTAATGTAAAATGGAAAAGTAATTTTTTTTCTTGTTGAAATGACTGTATGATGTAATGTTTATGTAAGAATATGAGCCTGAAACAAACCTTCTATTTCAGATCCATTAATTATTGCTGTTCATAAATGAGCATCTGCTAGGTTACAAAGAGCAATGAAGAAATGGACTAAAATTCGGTCTTTTAGTTGAATAACTTAATAGATTATACTATGTGTTTAACTGATGAACAGGAATAAGAATTAGAATTACAACATTATATACATTTCCATATTGGCGAAGAGAGCCTGTCCACGGATTTCTGAAAAGGCACAAAAAATGGTGTAATGATGGGGCACAATAAGTCCTCTTGATTTAATGTCTGCAGCAAAGTCACAGTGATCTTTACATGAATTTCAAATGAGAAATCCCAGGAAAGGCTTTTGCTGCTCATTTCGGGGACATCCACCTAGATCTTCCCCAGGGAACATCTTCTCCACCTTGCATGCAATTAGTTTCCTCCCACAATCTTGAGAGCACTTGCTGCAATAGTCCGGCTGTTCTTGAGCCTCACGTCACCCAGTCAGATAGTTCAGCCTAGCTTTAGTGAACTCACCACCCCAAGCGCTGTCTGCTGGTAATGGATTGCAAGCAGTGACTTGCAGGGGGCTAATGTTGCTGATCAAACTACAGATGTTATCCACACTAAGTCAGGGTAGATGTTATCCACACCAAGTCAGCGAAAACCTCGCCTGCAATATGCATATCCCAGGTTCCAGAACAGCACGGCACTGTACAAAACTTGATTTAAGCCAGAGGATTGTAAGCCAAGCAAATTGCTGTAGTCCCTGTACTGCTCAGCAGTTGTCTTGCTGAAAAGAGAATTACTAATGAGCCCTAAACCCATCATCAGTTTTCATATGACCATCTGCTCCATACTGTCTGCACATTATAGGTTTATGTAAAAATCATTATTTCTAGTTCAAAATAGTGGCCTGGGAGTCGGTAGCATTGATTAAGAACTATGCCCTTCTTCTGTGGCATCTGGCATTCACATAGCACTGTTTGGACTCTTGCACTGAGCTAATACTGTATCTATCATTATGGCGTGCCATGCTCTTAAATGACGGCTGTGTCTTATCACATATTTTTTGTCTTACTTACAGACATCATTCAGAGTGGAAGTCATTTTATTGTTGAAATCCCTCTTTACTGTCTGGTGCAATCTATTATTAATCTAATATTTTATTCAGATCAGGAATGATTTCAATCTAGCATATTATTGGGATTTTAAATAATTGAGGAAACCATTAAAAATAACACACCTTGGGCAAAGAATTTGATGCCTTGAGTTTTATGACCATCAAAGTTTTTCAAATTCTAAGATTTCAGTTTATTTACCTGGAGTAATAGAAATCCATCATATCCCAAAACTCTATTTATTCCTCAGCAGTACAAATCTTTACATTAAAAAATTATTTTTTTAAAATTTTTATCTCAGGTGAGAATATGATCACCACAAAATAACTAAATAGCCCATTTTAACTGTAGAGGCCCCTGAATGTCTCCTCTTAATAAAAAGTGTGCTTTGTAAAAGAACAGTCAAACAGAGCTCCCCCGAAGAGGTAGAATCCCAGGTTTGATTGACATTGTCCTCAGTCAGCTTGTTGCACCCTTGTCTAAGCAGATTTGGGATGTGATATGCTCTTGGAGAGAATTTGGCCTGACAAGGTATCACCAGCAATGCAAAAAAAAATTTGTCTTGTTTTTAGTTCTCCTTACAGAACCAACAACCTCATAGTCATCACTGTCTCTGTTGTATCAATGAAACCCCACATATTCTTCAAATATTGATCTTGCGTTGTAGTATACAGTATGTACTCTATGCTGTCAATTCTTGCCTTTTTAAAGTTCAAAAGTATGTTGTATGAGCGCAGTAGGTTCAAACACTCTATAACTACATCTTATTCACATTACTATTACCTGTGAAGAGATCTTTACAGGATGACACAAAAGCAGCATTAGAAGTAGCATTTTTCTCAATATTATATAAAATGGTCTATTGAAATTTGATTAAAGGGTGAGCTATGTTGTAGTGTTCAAACAGCCCACACAAACAAGATACAATTGGTTTCAGCCAATTGTTTTACAGCCTCCATCAAGCCTGTTAAGAATTCATTGCACATTGCCATGTTTCTCTTTCGGAAGTGTGAGTAAGAGTAAGCTGTGAAGACACAACTACTAATTTTCCTTCCTTTATGATGAAAAATGCGATTAGATGGATCATAATGAAAATATTAAACATTAAAAGAAAAATAAAAAAGGCCCTGTGCAATAATTCAGTGGTTTTGATATGGGGGTAATAAAGAATAAGTGGTGTGTCTGTCAGGATGATTGATTTCCATGTGTTCAGGAGGTCATCTCTCATTTCAGACTCACTGAGATAAAGTTTGGAATATGACAGGCTCAGTGGCATTTAAACCATGAATATTTCTTCAACCTGCCTGTATCACAAAATTGAATAATCCTTAGAGGTAGCAAATTTCTCTTGGATGAAACATAAAAGCTTGTCTGTGGACCACTTGCTACCTCATAAATAAAGTGTCTATATTTCAGACTCATATTCACATCCCATCTTTGCTGTTTCAAGCTCCTATATTATATCAGTAGTAAAAAGAAAAAAAGAAATATTTTCATTTTAAGTTTATTACACACTGTCATTTGTGTATCTTGATGTAACTGATTATGATTTATAACTACAAAAATTAAATATATATATATGCGTGTGTGTGTGTGTGTGTGTGTGTGTGTGTATGTATGTAAGAATCTGACAAGCAAAGTGAAAGAAAGCTCCAAAAATTCATATTAATTTTTGTCCCACTGCTACTGAATGTGCAGTATGGGTTTCCTGCTTTAGAGAGAGAGAGCGTGGCCACAGAGGGAGATTGGGGCTGGCATGGAGCCGTTCAGCTCAGCAGCAAGCCCACACTGCCTGTCACCACGGTCAAGTTCCTCTGGGCATGAAGGCATGAGCTAATGGAGGCAGAGTGAGAGTCTGGTCTCTGGAGCTCCCCTACACAGGGAGGGTGAAATAGAGGTTATGAAGGTTCTTAAATATTTAACTGGACGACCCCTCCAATGCTGTAATTAGACAGATTACCTGTTAGCCACGGTCCCCTTGTGCTGAAATGTTTTAAAACCGTTTTAACCTCCAGGCAAATGGGGAGAAGTCAAAAAGGATTTCATGCTGCTTGAGCAATGGTGAATCCTCAATTAATAGCAAAAAAACACAGAGAACTTTCTTCGGTGAAGCACTGCTTAATATTTAACTTGTTTGAGTACAAAAGGGTTTGGTTAAACATTTAGAAGCCTCATGGCTGTCCATGGCATTCAGATACCAGGACCGAAACAAGTAATTGGTCTTAATAGATGTATCAAAATAAATGAACCTCGGCAAAGATCGCAACCAGAGACATTTGTCTCACAAGCTTGATGGCATATTTATATAGTAATCATTGTAATAAGCTTTGTAAGCTTTAGTGGCACTTGTCTATTACATAATTGATCGTAAAAACAAACATTTATAATATATTCATGACAAAAATGAAGAAGAAATTATATTTGAATCTTAATTTTATATTTCACATATTTGCTTCAGGTACATATACAAACAACAAAAAATTATAATGAATTTAAATCAATTTCAGTTTCATTTACAATTTGACAAAGCAAATAAATATGGTTTCACATAATTGAAGTCATAAGAAAAGCTCTTATTGCTAAATGTCTTGGTACTTGTCCTAAACAGATTTTATGTCTGAAGCATGCAATTCTTATAAATTTCTTTTTGAGATTAATATTGTAACAGACGTTGTAAAGTTGTATATATATATATATATATATATATATAGAATAGAACTTTATAACATCTCACTTTGCTAACATTATCCCGTGTTAATGTATAAGCACTTGCTGTACTGATTAAGAAAAATTTAAGCCTGATATATTCCTGGAGGAATACTGATATACTGATGTACTCAACAGAATACATGTTGTGATGTAAAAAGACAATTGCAATGTGCCAATAGCCATGTAGCCAAATCCAACTTTTAGTGACATTAAGTAAACTAAAAACCCCCCACACAAATTAACTTGCTTTACATCTTAGACATGCTGAGGGTGACAAATATCACCACCTAGTGCTCTTTGGAACATTTTGTGCAATCCAGAAGGTATTGACCTATTTATAATATATTATGGACATTTTTATTAGATAAATTTTCAAAGTGCACCTTTAAATTTATTTTTATACATTAAAGTCTCGATCCAAAGCTTTTGGAGAAAATACGGCGAACTCAAGTGATTATTGATCATATTACCGAATGCTGAATATGCACGTTCTCCACTAACCTGGGTGGAATTTGTGCATACTGTTATCAAGAGGCTGACTGAAGTCATAACCAAGCTGTATAGCTCCACTTTTGTGCTATTTAAAGTCCAATCTGACAGCAAGTCAGAAAGTTTTGCTGTCCTTGATACTTGGTTGCCTTCAAGGACTTGCCTTACATTAAGCATCAAGGCCTTTGGGACTATGTTTTTGTAGTGTACACTCTATGAACTTGCTACCCTCCTCCACTCCCCCAGTGTTTTTAATTAACGGTGATCACCATTACGCTTGCATACAAATACAGTTTCAAGTGCAACTAAGAAGCACAAGTGAGCGTCTGCCATATGGCGCTGTCCAACATGAGGAAAATGGGCCACTAGTCCTGTCTGTTCTCTGTCACTGGGCACGCTCAGGTGCTCCCACATTATTCCATACCTGATGTGTCTGGTGCATCATTTCTTAATCAGGTGCTGTTTCGCACTGGAACGCCTCTGTTACATAAAATGTTCATCAAAATTTTGTTTTTATAATTAATTTGCTTTAGAGTAGATTGTGCGTTCTTCACAGTGTAAAATAACGTACAGGCTGAGGAATCGCTTTTGGACAAAACTGTAAAGACTTCTTCAAACAGCTCCTGGACATACAGAGATAAGGTTTTGCACTCTTCTGCTCCCTGGTCTTCATTTTATCCAATGTCCTAGCTGTATGGAGAAATCAGAACTAACACTTCTTTGTCTGAGAGCATTATAGGATGCAGTGTGCTCCACCAGAGAGACAGGTGAATTACCTGCATCTCTAGAACCATTTGCTTTAGTACATGGGCTACAATTTCTACAAACAACAGCAAAGCCCTTTTGTCAAGATGTATTACAGTAATTGTTGCAAAATTAAGAGACTCACGTAAAGCGCACAAGATAGTAGCTTGTTTAAGTCAGCACCGTGCTTATGACCAACCTTATGTAGCGAAGAAAAACGAGGTTGACTTGGTCCACAGCTTTGAATTATTAATTTCTCTTCGCAGTAGGAATGTTTGCTAAACAGTGGGGTCCTCTGCAGTTCACTTTTTTCTGCTCCAGTGCTACCACACCCTAGGGAGGAGAGAAGTGTACACTTTAGTGAGCCCAGAAGATGTACCATCTACTTCAAAACACACTGGCTACAAATTGAAAAGCTGTCTCTGGTAGAACTTCCCCACTGAATGAAATAGATGTAGAAAATTCTTTTTTAATATTTTTCAATGAAAAAATAGTTTGACATATATTGAGAATAAATTGCAAGTGTTCTGTGTATAAAAGCTGCTGGACTCTGTTCTGTTTTTTTTTTTTTTTTGTACATATGGCCTTGAATTACAAACCAAGAACAGAATACAATTGAATTTCTTTATTTGATTTGATTTCTTTGAACACATAGGGTCCTTTTGAAAGAGGACATTGCAGGGTTTTTTTTTTTTTTGGCCTTACTACAGTGGGGTTTCATTGCCTGCTGAGCTAACACTAATCTTGGATGTTGACCTCATTTGCCCAGTCATTTTCTTAGACCCTATTGTTTGCTCTGAAGATTGCTTGGCCTATACATTTATCTCAATCCTGTTAAAAAATAAAAGTGAGTTTCAGGCATCCCTTGGTCCTCTTCTGTGTTCTATACCTCCCTGTATGCAATCTTTAATCATAGATTGAGGAAAGAAGCACTCTGGGCCAGACATGGCCCAGCGTCTCTCCACTGGAAGGCGTGTGACAGTGACTTTGATCTTGTGCAGAAAAGGGGCAGAAGCTTCAAGAAAAAAAAAATTATCAATAAGAACGGGGGTTGTGGGGTTGGGGGGAGGGGAAAAGTAAACATTGCCCCAGCCAATTATCAGGAGTTATGTTTTATTCAGGGCTAGAGCTAGCTAGGCATGAATCTGCTGTACATTTGCGGTGGAAAATTAAAACAAAGAAATTCTTTCACATCACTGAGTTGTTTCATTTGTATCATGGACTCATCACCATCTCTTCTCCAAATGCCTTTTGTGGGGTTTGTGGGAGAGGCTGTCTGCTTTTGTCTATTCTATCAGGAGTACTCTACAAAAAGAGAGATTTTTAATAGATATATGACAGATGTCAACAATCATCCTTGTTTAGTAACAAGGAACATGCGTTTCTGAGACTTTTCAAATTCTTTGGCCTTCAAAAAGATATAAACCTACAAATGAAGATTGAAAATAATAGGAATTCTTAGGTTACACAAATCGCAAATTGGACATCCCATTTTCTCAAAATTAGCCTCCCCCAAAATAATATGATGGCTAAAAACTTGAATTCATTTTTAAGTTCCACAAACTAACTGGAATTTGATTAATACCTGACTGTAAGAATGTTTTCCAGTGTATCAGTCACATTTGTTCCAGTCACCAGGACTATGAAGAAAAGTGATAAATGTTGAGTCTTCAGTGGGTAAACAGTGCATGGTGTTAGGAAGCCATACATTGAATTCTGATTTTATGTAAGTTGTCCTATCCCATGCTGCGGTGACCTAATATGAAAAGATGCAAATATAAGTTATGTATCTGAGATAGGATACATGAGCAATGAAGTTTGCCAATTAACGTGGATGATAATATTCTTCAGAATGAGGCTAAGCAGCTCACTTATATGCTTAGCTAGCTGTGTAACCTGATTGCAATAATGAGAACATATTTCAACAGCAGGGTGCTTATTGCAACCATACACCATAGTTTTTCTCTTGAGATAGACCGGCTGTCAATCTGAGAAAAGCTACAGACATGCAATATGGCTTCCTAGTGGTGGAATAGGAAACATGAGGTTAAAGTTGTCTCCTTGTCTCTTGAGAAGATTATTATTGTAAGCACGAGAAGGCTAGAGAATCTAATGCATGCTTAGATTATTACAGCTGCCCCCAAGACACTGGGGCAAGCTGGAAATATTTAAAAAGTATTTGTATTCAGTTGGCTGCTGTATACAGCTGTATACAGTGAAGCGAATTTGTTATTATATATATATATATATATATATATATATATATATATATATATATATATATATATATATATATGCCTAAATAAAAAAATACATACATATATGAAATATGAGAGAGCAAATAAATAGACAAAGTGAGTGTAAACATACATATATCTGCAAAGGCATTTTATTGAAATGTATTTATTTAAATGAACCCAACCTTTCACACTCAACCTTTCCATATTCTTTTCTTTGTAAGACATGGGCACGGGAGCAGCAAAAGCCCAGCGTTCTGCCTCTCCCTTCTTCTAGGTGCTGTCCATCTCTTTATTCAAAGAAAGCATCGCGTCAGACTGCAGCCTATGGCCTTTAGGCACACTGGAAAGCCGGGACATCACGCCTCTGGCATGAAGAGGGAGCCACAGCGTCTCGCTTATCCCAGCGCTCCGAGGCACCTGACGCCATCTGCGGCCCTCCGTCACCCCGGCATGACACAGGCGCGTTAATGCAGCCACTGAAGAGAAAGAGAGAGAGAAAAAACAATCAATGAAATCATTTTGGCGGCACTCATGAAGTGAAATGTTTTTCTTTCTCTCTTTTGTTCAGCCATCATTTTTTTTCTTTCATTTTCTGGTCAGTGTGTTGCATGTTGGGTTATTATAAGGGCAGAGGGAATATGGACAGCAAATGCAGCTAGAGTTGGAGGTAGGCTGAGGTCTATCTATACGTTTATTTAGATTGTAATATAAAACATTTATAGACGGGTTCTTCTGGTTGAAGTGAAAGTGTCAGAAATTGCTTGCATTTAAGCCTGAGCAACCCTACGTTACTCAAGATATACACAACATGTAAATGTTGTGCATGTGTGAAGGAATTAAGTTGGGGCTCTTTGGAAATTCCTGTGCGATGAAAGGGAAAGAATATCCACCCCAAAATGATTAATGTGCTGTTCAGGTACACAGAAGATTGAGCGATCCTGTCATCGCACCATATGGTACCAATTTATCCCAGCAAACTAAAAGGCCAGTTCACTTCACAGACTACTGTGGCTCTGTTTTGCCTCATTCTCATGTCCTGCTCACAGAGCAACTGCGGTTATTCCAAAGTGCTTACACTAAACAGAAGTAAAATGTATACATTTTTAAAAAATAACTAGATCAGTTAATTTATTTATTTCACTATATTTGGAGATGCACATTTTTGAAGGATATTATGAGATTTTAAGCAATTGTCCTCTAGGTGAGGCTGTATATCTGTTTACGGTTGTGCAAGTTTAAAGGCGTGCATGATCAATAGGCAAAAACTGCTCAGATAAAATTCATGGAACTTTAATGAATATTAATTTAATGATCCAAAAATTTGGATCAAATATTAGTAGCTAGAAAATTTTATGTTGCATTACTTACAAAATAAGAAAGGCTGCAAACAAGTATTTTCAAAAGAAAGCATTAGTGAATGAATAAAGAACAAACAAATAATGACCTCTGGTTTTAGGACAGCAGTGTAGTGACCTTGCCACTTGACTTGTTTATCTGAAAGTGGGGTTAATGGTAGGCTGGCCATCTAAAAGTAGAAACCAACTGAAAAATAATCAGTTACCTTGTCTTTGATACTTTGAAACATTTTGTTTCTTCTGTACAACCTTTAATGTGGTGGAGCAAGAAAGTTGCTTCAAACCTTTAGAGAAATGGGACATCTCAAAATTTGTTATTTCTAAGAATAAATGTATGCAGAGTTCAGCTTTAATACTGATATTCAAAAAGGTGCACTAGGGAGATGAATGTTCATGGTTCTCACACACACACACACACACACACACACACACACACACACGCACACACACACACGCACACACACACACACACACACACACACACACACACACAAACAGTCTGGTAATGTGGTAATATTACAGTTTCTTGTTACCGTTGCCTAAAGGGCTATCAAAAAAATAAAGGAAAAATGAAAAGTAAAAATAGAGTAGTACTGAGCAGCGTGAGCACAGGCCAACTGATGTATCGCTTGGCATGTCGAATTAAGCTGAAAGGTGTAATTTGCCATGTCTTGAGGTTTATCCTTTACCTCGTTTTCTGGAGAGTTTGCTATAGATTTAGAAAGGGACAGATAGATTCACTGCTCACATTCAATGATGAAAAATAAGGTTGTTGGGCTTTGGGGATATAATTCATAGCAGTCTTTTTGTGGATTGTTAAAACTTTAAACTTGGTAGACATGCTGAAAGTTGCTGCATGTCTTATTTTCATTTGACAGTTTGTTTTTCAATTCAAATATTATAATTACTCTTCTCACGGCTCTAAATTAGATGTCATATTTCAGTACACTAAAGGTTAAAAGTAGCTATTTCTATAGTTCTCACACATTTTATCACACCATTGTATAATAATGATTCATAGCATGAGCCCTTTTTGGCTATTATGGGTTACTGTAAGTTATAGTTGCTTGATCATAATAATAACAATGATTTTGACTATTTTTCAGTTTACTTTAATTGTTCTTCTCATAAAATATTTTTACTACAAGGACTTTATTGGTAGGTATTTCACGAAATCTCTAAAATCCTAAAATAAAGAATTAGATAGATAGATAGATAGATAGATAGATAGATAGATAGATAGATAGATAGATAGATAGATAGATAGATAGATAGATAGATAGAGTACAGTATACACATTTCTTGGGATGCTCTTTTCCAATCAGACACCTCTTTAAAATACACTAACAATCTTCTGTAAATGGGTATTTGTTTAAAATAAAGATAGGTATTTAAAGAGAAATACAGATTCATAGATTTTCCCCACCATTTTCCTCTTTTCCAGATTGTTAATTTTCTTGCCCCTGCGGGCTAGTATGAGTACAGAGGATAAACCTTTTTATAGGCCAAACTCCATTGGTTTTCATTATCTAAGATGTGATTTTGGTTTAGATTTTTTTTCTAATCCAGGGCCAATCCTTATTTATTTACTTTTCTCTCTTATTTGCCCCTCTCCCCCCTCTCTATCTGTCTGTCTGTCTGTCTGTCTCTCTCTCTCTCTCTCTCTCTCTCTCTCTCTCTCTCTCTCTCTCTCCTTCCTCTTTTCTCTCTTTGCTCTTTCAGTTGCTAGGGAGAGCAAAGAACTCACCCTCAGAGTGAATGGGTTGAATATGCTCCCTTAGCTAAGTCATGCTGACACCCATTGTTGCTGTATTGCAGTGTACAGTATCACCCTTTCAACATTTCAGCATTCGAGCTTTTTTTTGGCATGCTAAAGAACGGAATACTCAGAGTCACAGATATGCCATGCACCAGAGTGCTAATGGTGTGTTCTTCATGCAAAGGAAGATGACAGGCCTTGTAATTTGATCAATGTTTTCTCATTTCTCTTCTGAACGGTATACTGATGGAAAATAGCACAAAATTGACTGTTGTTGGACTAGTCAGCTGGAATAAATATTTCCCTTCCAACATAGTCATCTGCACACCTAATAATTACAGGGACACATCTTGCAGACTCCCTGGCTAATGAGTCTGTTCAATATTGGCATCATTGTACTGTGCCAGTATGAAAACAGGAAATCAAACTGAAAGCGGACAGAAGTTTAATGATTTGATAATTGTGCTTTATGGATATTTTTATTAACGTTCAATATTATCCAAACAAGAAGTGTGCAGTTTTTCTCAACCTCATATTTACTTTCATTTGTCTTAACTTTCTTTTATGCATTTGGCATTTATAATAAATTAATATGCACAGAAAACTCAAGACATGCACACTTGAAATCCTTTTCCTTAAACAAAACCTTCAATTATGAATCCATTGTATAGATTGGAAAATACAATTTGATTACTGAGTACCAGTTTTAGGTCTTAGGAATTTAGGATTTTTTAAAAAAAGGTTTCTGAAAAAAGGCTCTATTAGAACATAGCACCAAGAAAAGACTGCCAGTTTCCATGATATATGATTATGACTGGTTGCTTTTGTTTGAACTTTATACATACTTCTAAAACAAATGACAATGAGATGCAATGGAGAAAATGCAAAAATGCTCAGCAGAGTCACGCATGGGGCATTGCACTCTCTTTGAATCTTGTTGTACACTGACATGTTGCATGCTGATTTAAATAATACACGAGCTGAAATACTGCAAGGTGATCTTCAGATTTCTTCCTGGCTATTTCTGCTGCTTTTATTGCCAGTACAGGCACGTCTCATAACATGGGCTAAAGATTGTGCTCACTGAAACAGGGCAGATATGCAATTCAAACACAGCCACTAATACATTTCTGTCCATGCCAGTGTATTCAGTGAAAGATTCTAGTGTGTAAGCTGTAATTCTGTCACCTGATCATTTGCCTGACTATTTTTAGGAGTGTAGTATAAAATTGACATGCTATCGAGGTTGGAGGCATGAAAGGGCTGTAAATGTTGAAAGATGGATAAATGGTTGGAATGCAACTCTTTAGTAAAAGAATGACTTGCTTTCACAGTGTTCATATAGAACACTTGCATATTATAAACCTCTTTGTACCAAGGTAATTAATGTGTAGTGAGACTTATTTGTCAATTACATATTGCTGTCATGCAGTTTCAAAACAGGAAGAAAGCTCCTTGTTGAACCTGTTTTCTGTAGGAAATGTCCATTATTGAAATGTATTGATTGCCTTTTATAAGACCACAGTGATCTGTGCTGTGTATCCAGAAGAGGCTAATAGCACAAATAATCAATATTCAATATTCAAACTTTCAGTGTCATTCGCATCCAAAGTGTTATGGTCATCGCAGTTTTATTCAAGAAAAATGTATAATTTCTTTCTTTCTTTTCTTTCCAGTGTTGCTTCTTTGCTTTATTCACAGTCAGGCTTCTCCCACAAACTAGAACAACCTGAAGAAGATAAAAGATATTTGGGCTGGCTATTGCAGCTAGGGTTAGCTGCTGCACAACTGTCTAGAAGTAAAAGCAGTACAAGTTTTCTCACACAAACCTCTCCCGTGATCTCGTCACTGAAAGGTTCCTGAAGTTCAGAAAGTCCAAATGGAATTAGGGTAAACCAGAGCTCTGTAATGATTGGAACAGCAATGCCTGCTTGTAAGTTTACCGGGGACATTGACAGAATGATAGCCCCCATTTCACTGCTTAAGGACAACAATACAACCATTATGGATTAAAGGCTTTGTATTTTTCCCATTCACAAAGACTTAGGGAATTGCTAAAATGAGTTGTTTTGTTGTCATACACCTTTACTCCAGCCCGGTACACCCCCCCCCACACACAAAGACACTCTTCCCCCAAAATACACACACACCCACAGACACCCACACACACCTATGCACACACACAACACACACACACACAAAGACACTCTTCCCTCAACACACACACACACACAAACACACACACACACACACACACACACACACACACACACACACACACACACACACACACACACAGACACACACATACAAAAAGACACTTTTCCCCAACATGCACACACACATACACACACACTGAGTGAAACATGCTGTTAATTCATATTCACACTATTAACACACTGGCACCTGACCAGTGTCTGTACCTCCCCAGTGCCCCAGAGTGGTGGATGCTGCAGCCCACAACAGCAGGAGCTGAAGGGAGGTCAGTTGACAAGATGTCACAGCGAGTCTCTGATCATCAGGCTGTAATTAGTGCCTCCTCGCTCTCAGATGTGCAGCGAAAGGATGCCACCAGCAGCAGCGCTCTGCTTGGAGACCCTGGCCCAATTCCAGATCCTCTCAAATTGCTTCCTCTCCCCACCCCACTTCCTCAGCGACGGCTTGTGATTGGTGGAGCAAAAGTGGCAATAGTGCTCGTAGAATTAATCATAGGAGAAAGCAAGGAAAGGACACTCCTTCAGAGTGTTAGTGTTTGTCCTATCATCTCCTGCAGATCACTGGGCATCAGGACATATGAGAATCTTTTATGGCTGCAGATGGCGTCTACTTTGGCATTGTCACTTATTTACAGCCCTGAAGGATAGTGCCAGGGGGAGGAAATAAAGAGATAGTAGCTGTCTCCGTTTTACAGAACAGCTGGAACCCTTTCGATCATGAGGTTTGGAAAGGACCCCAGGTGAAAACCAGAATGAAACAACAATCAGGTTTGGGGACTACTGTGATATAAGAGTTTTTCCTCACAACCGAACTCGTCTTTCAGAACAAAGTCTGCCAAGCCCATCAAAACCTAAATGGCAACATAGCACACTTCTGTTGCAATTTCCATTAAAGGCTTTCAATGTTAAGTATGACTCAAATCATACTTATGTAAAACATATATTGACACTATAAAAGAAAAAAAAAATTTTACATCATGATGTTGAAGGCTTCTATATGAGTAAATTCATAAAAATTTCTAATTTAATACATATAACTACATACATAATATATAGAACTACTTTGAATTTTCATTCATTAAATATGTAAGCTAAACTGGCCATTGTCATTTAATTTCATGGATATTTGATATTTTTGTGAATTTTCTCTTGGTTTCAAGAAAGATTGGAATTATGGTTTGAAAGTTATGAAAGGAGGTTTTACTATGTCTTTTACAATTTTTCCATGTATGTATTTCACTCTTCAGATTTTCACAGGTCACAGTTTTAAAAGAGCAATAATTCATCAAAACAATTGATTCTTAGATAACAGGCAAATTTGTGATAAATGAAATTAAATTTCAGTAGTGATTAAATCCTATGTGAAATGTAATGTAAGTTGATGTAACCTGAAACTTAGTGAAAGGTTAGTTGATAATAACATTGGTGTATAATTGTGACTGGCTATTTTGAGGTAGTTGTAGTATATAAGGTTATGTGTTAGCATATGACTAGAGATTAATTTAGAAAAAAAAAATGGCCAGGATTTTATGTGCTTAGCTTGAGTCTTAATTTTAAGCCATTTTACTGTAATTATGCATTCTACATGTGGTATTTCCCCTGCTAAATGGCACAGTTCTTACTCTGTTTATTGGTACAATTACCATCTTATTTTTCAACTCATTTTCCAGTAGTGAGGAGGAAAAAACTAATTAAGGCTCAATGAATTAATAGGACAGGGATTCTTAGTTATTTCTCTTCATCACTGAACTTCACCAAGCGTCCTGTGCTTTATCACATAAATGGCCGGAACCAATAAACACAAAATATGTTGGTCTATTTAAAAAATGAATTTGAAGTCTCTACAGAGTGTGCTAAATTGCTTTCACCCCCTTTAGTTGACCCACTGAATAGAGAGTTAAATTAACTATACTAGTGGCTCTCTCCTTTCCTTTGATGCAAATAATTGGACATTTTAATAAACTAAGGAGACTTTATTAATTCTACAGTCGACCTTAGCTACACTGTACAGTGTATATTTTACTAGAGGACTTGCTTTGAAACAGCAAACAATCAGACATCCAGCTTGCATCAGGCAACCATTCATCTCACTAGAATCTGGACAAGAATTATTATAGCCCTTCTCAAAAAAGAAAAAGCACACACAAATAAGTAAATAAACAAAACATTCCCCCTAAAGGGCATCACTTACTATAAGATCTTTGCTGAAGCTTTTTAAAATGAAGTATTTAGGCAGCAGTGTTGGTAACATGGCCCCACCCTCACTCAGAGATATTATGAACTCAGACCAGTCTGCAGTTATTGCTTCCAAAACTCACTAGTGTGCAACAAAATGCCCCAAAATGCCCTTAGCACTGTTGGAATTCTTGCTGATTTTTGAACTAACATATTGTTTTACTGTCCTCTTAAGACAGGCCACTGCATTCTTGGTACCACACTGTTGTATATATATTTCTCCTAAGGCATGTATTAAGCATCATCCAGGTCTTTGAAATGATTTTCCAATGGACAATGACTATAAATGGTGACATTTAGTCCACATCTATATCTGGACTTAATCTGTGTCCAATAGCCCACCTTTTCTGTGGTGTCCTGAGTGTTACAACCTGACAAGATATGATCAGGGCTCTTAGCACCAACCTTAGAGGGCTGCTAGCAGAACTGGCAGTGCTGCCAGCACATACAGATTTTCTACATACCTGCTGCTCCTGGACTGACCTGTGTGCTATTGTGTCTTGATCAGAACTCTTCCCTGGTTTTGGTCCCATTCATTTAGTTTAGTTTTTTTGCTCAGCTGAAATAATGTTGCACTTTACTGTCGGCAGCCACTAGTCATTGCTAGCCTTGCTGGATGTTACAGTACTAATTCAGGCTAACAACTGACAGGACTTCCCTTACACTGTTGTCTGGCAACTTGGGGAGCTGATTTATGTGTAAAACAGTGAGTCATCGTTTTGTCGGGCATTGCAGCTTTGCTCCTGCTATTTTGTTCTTGGCTTGTCATCATAAACAAGATGAACAGGTTTGTGTTGGTCCATCAGCTTGGCCCTGTTAGAATTCTTACATACGTCTCCTGTCTTAGCCTCAAACATGCCACAGATAGCCGGGCACAAACAGGACAGCTGCTGGAGTTGTTCTCAGTTTGACATTTGGACCTTACTGCTACAGTGAGAATGAACTGCAGCCTGTCTTGTGCCCTGCTAGAGGAGCTCTTGCCTTGTGCAGGGTGGTGGTCAGATACCATGACACCATGCAACGGGTTATGATTAAGCGAAGGACATTTCACCAGGTGCGTCTAATAACAGGTCAAAGGATGGAGGGGGGAAGATGTAAGCCCTCCCAGCTGATCAGGTGACCTCTCTCATGCACAGTCTGCTCAATTCTGTTAGAGAGCCACAACATCAGCCTTATCTTATTATATTAACTTTCGTCCAGGCAGTTTCGGATTGGAGGTTTGCCGGGCGCGGCGTCCAACAGGGTGGAGCGCGCGGTCTGCGTGCTCCGTGCACTCCTGCCTCCTGCCAGATCTTTCTGCAAACCTATCGACAGGCATGGGGGGTTGGGGGTGTGGCTGCACTAATCCCTCCTCGGCAGCCCAGTGTGGGCCCAGTTTGGGTCCTTTCCCAGTCCCCCGGCAGGCTGCGCTGTCCCCCTCGTCCCACTGCCGCGTCCCTCGGGATGCGAGCCCATCTGTGTTTGCCCTTACTCCTCCAATCCCTGGCTCCCCCCGGCATACACAGTCCAAAATGCGGAAATGTCATTTGCACACATTCACGCATCACAGAAGCAACTTGGACATGTTTCCTTTTACCTTTCGGCACCACGTCCAAGTACAATTTCTGGCATTTCCTTTTGTAATACATTATTTTTTTGTAGTACATTACTAAAAATATTTAGTTTTATTGACCAGTTATACAACACAATCTTGGGCTTCTTAGGTCATTGTAAATTTCCTTTGATTCAATAAGAATGCACTCCCAACTGTAAAATACACAAGTAAACTGTAAGAGAAAGAAATTCTTTTTTATTTCAACAGTTTCAATACTCATAATGCAAGCCACTGTCATATATATCAGCTGCCTTTCATCTACACAGGCCATAGTAAAATGAGACTAGTCAGGTCTTAATGTAACCAACAAAAGCCGGATACAAAATCCATACAAACTCAATTAGGAATCAATTTGAGTTTGTGTCAGACAGTCTGGTGCCAACAGAGAGGGTTTTCTATCAGCTTATGCGCTAGAAAAAACGAAAGAAAGAAAGAAAAAAACCTCAAACAGTTTTCATTTGAATATTTCTCATGGCTTGCTCGAGAGGATCTTAGACATTTGCTTTCTCGTTGTTTTGCTTCTGAGCTCTCTCACTGTTTTGCGTCGTGTCTTCCCTCATGGGCCAATCAACGTACAGCGTTAGTAGATAAGTGGTGTCCTGGACCAGCCGGAGCGCGTAATGAACGGTATGAGTGAAGAATGTAGGTTCAGCAGCAAAGAATCAGTGTATTTGTGTTTGCAACACACCTGCATGGGTTTCTTGTACTGAAAACAAGCAGCCATATGCTGGAGTAAATAAACAGAGGCAGTAACAACACCAACAACAACAGCAGCAAATGTTTATCTTTTTTCTTCTCTTCAGGTTATTGAAAAGAACAGGCAGTTGGAAAACATTAGGTGGCTGCCACATTTTACGTTCATTTGGCACATCAGCGCTACACATTTTCTTGTGTGGGCTTTACTGTAAAAAAAAAAAAAAAATCTTTTTTGGGGTCAATTTCTTTCTGGATCTGAAGTGGATCTGAAGATGTGCTCAGAACCAGTGGGGGAGCAGACAAGCTAACAGTGAACACGGTATACCACTGTGAGGTGCTTTGATTTCCTTCTCTTTTAAAAACACTCCCTACCCCCACTCTTGAAAATGTGCCATCCTCCTTTTGTGTTCTCATTTCTGTGTTCTTTTTCTTAAAAGGAGAGTTAAGTGTCAGAGAGGATCTTTATGATAATTATCCATTGGGATTGAAGTTCTGTTGCTGTACCCACCGAATGGAGGGTCTTGCCAGGCTTGCTTTCATAAGCAAGAACAAAGATGACTGCAGACAAAAGGAGAAAACAAGAACTGGTGGGTGGTGTGGTGGTGGACATGAGCCTTTGCTTAGATGTAGCAAAAACAGGTGAATTTTAAGTGTGACATCAACAATCAAGACATGGTTATTTAACATGTTTTAGGAGTGACAGCTGACCAAACAAGAGTTCGAGCTAACCTCTGATCTGAGTGGCCAATCAGTCTTAAAGGTACGGGTGTTGGTGTGGCAAGTCTCCAAAACAAAACAATGAGCTCACAGACCTAGACAATGCCCTAGTGGTTACTAAAAATACTTTTGCTTATTTTTGCGAAATTTCATCCACTTCCACTAATTCCAGAATAGTCAAAATATATCTACTGTCCTTGACAAATGAATGAATAATAAATGAATGGATAAATGAATTAACAAAGGAAGAGCACATTCTTCCTCTTTAGCATGGTTTGAGAAGGGAGATGTGTACACAAGCATGGCTGTGTAATTTGCTTGTAAAAATGGCGTATATATATCACTCCTAAGATCTTTAAAGCATTTGCAGTTGTAACACTGATTTTAAAATGATTGTATTTGTAACACTGATACTAAAATTAAGCTGCAAAATAAAGCTGCTTTTTTTCTCAAATGTCACAGGTTTAGATTTAACACAGAGCTGCACAGATATTTAAACCAGTGCTGGAATACTGAACCTGTACTGGATCTGGTTTTTATATGTAGAACACAGAACCTTCACTAGGATTGTGCTCCTCGCTGCATTGTGAAGAGTGCCATGTCTTGGGACTGGAAGTGGAATGGGAAACATTTGCACACTGGTTGAATGTAAGTGTGACTGATCAATTGCAGAGCAAAATGGCTGTCATGCACCTTCCACTCACATGCTGTGCCTTGCTCATATTTGTTAGTGCTGCTACCCCCTATGTCACAAATCAGACACCGCCTATGCACCAGATCGCTGTTACGAACTACACTCATACAGACACTATTAGGGTGAAATTTTGGCACGCTTTATTACCTCCAACCGGGTAGTAAGGAGTCGAGTGGGAAGTTTTGCTCAGTATCTTAGCAATATTATACTGTAATAGACTTCAAAGAGTGAATAATACAGCAGAAGGGTGTAAAATTATTGTGGTTGTGAGTGAGTGCCTTTATATGAGTTAACAGCAGTATATATAACCAGGCCCACTGCTCTGGCCCATTGTTGAAATTGCAGTTTCTGATGAGTGAATCCTGACAGCAGGACAATGGTCTATTAGCTCCTGGCTAACATTCAGGGACGCCGACTCTTGATCTAATTGCATGCAGTGATGAGTAACGGCGGGCCCTGACGACTCTCCGAAGAAAACCAGAGTGAGGTAGCTGTGAGAGGGTGGAGCCAGCCTCGGGCTGAGGTGTGGCTGGGCTCCAGGGAATCTGCATGGAGCCTACGGGAGCGTACAGGCTTCCAGTCACCTGAGCTCGGATCTTTTCTGAAACCAGAGTGCTCTGCTGACAGGCAGTCACTCAGAGGTGCAGCCAAGCCTTTCAGCAAGGCTGCCCAGCGGCCAGTGACCAAAAGAATATCCTATCACAAAGGGGCAACTCAGATTATGCCACCAGAGTAATTACCACAACTGGATATGTGGGCAAACGTACAGTTGTCTGATGTCTTAAATGACTAATTAAATCCAAGAGTTTTGCAAATGAGCTACTGTGATAAATATTGAGGAATTGCTGATCAGTTACCACACCTGAACAACGTTTGTGACTTACATTAAAAAAAACAACAACAACCCTACCTTGAGATAACTAGCCTTTTTTACATGCATCCTTCCAATAAGAAATATTTTACTTGCTGGACAGATTATGGAGCAGTGGTGCCTTCAATCAAATCTATGAGTGAAATGATTTCATTCTGAAAGCAGCTTGGTGAAGAGAGGAATAATGTACTCTAGGTGAGGCACATTTTAAAAAGCCTGCCTACAGTCCATATTTGTGGGGAATTCAACACTACTAGCATTAAAATGAAGATTCAGCTCAGAAATGTCTCAAGCACTGGAGAGTGATGCAATTGGATACCTTATTTGCTGCATCTGCGTCTTCATTGGTGCCCTACATTTGGAAGAGTTTCAGCCAATGAGTGATTTAAATGTGACTGCTGACATCACCAGCTTTAGTCTAGCCTGCACATACCTCTTGGAGCAATTGGTTTCTTTATTTAGAGGCAAAGAAGCATTGGCATGGCCGTTTGCATTTGTTGGGGTACAGAAATATGAGAGCTGTGAGGTTATGAGATGGTTTGTAGAGTCTTCCAACATTTATAAATGACATCCTCAACCCTTCAAAGATGTGTGCTAATTGCCTGAAATGCCAAATGCCTGGTTTGTTTGTTCAGGTTAACATTTAGTTCCCGCTGGTTGGGCTGTTGCAGGAGCCCCACAGTTTCATGTGTCGGCCCCTAAACAAGCACAGCCTCTCTAGGGGCAGGACTCAATCACGTAGCCCACACAGCAACCTCAGAGTGGCTTACTAACGTAACTGCCACTGAACAGGCAAGTGATATTGCATCAAACATCGTGGACGTAGCCTTATTACATTGCTAAGGCTATGGAAGAACATTCACCAGTGCTACAATTTTTAAACTTCCAGGTTTTGATGTTTTTTTTGTTTTGTTTTTTTGTTATCATACAGAAAAAAACTATACTAGCTTGAATTAGGCCGTAGGCAGAAGATTGAATGAAAGAAAGGGGGCATACTCGGTTTTCTCATGTGTATTGTATGGGTTAACAAAGTTTGACAGGGAAATAGGCACAGATTTCAGTTGCAGATTATTCCTATTCGTAAGAGGAGTCCGTTACCGCATGTCGCTATTTGGGATTTTGTTGACAAGGATATCTCTTGTGCATTGTGCCCTTTGTACTTTTACAATGGTAGAATTAACATTAAAATCAGACTGGATGGGGGGACGGCTCCAGTGCACAGTGAGCTGCTCCCATAATCCAATCTTCCTAATGGAGTCTGTGTGGTGACTGTGAAGCCCAACCAGCAGGGATGTCTTTTGTGGGAAAATTGAAGGTCTGTATGATTTTGGGCCCCGTACCATATAGAGGTCATTTTCCTTTGCTTGAGTTATATCCTCTAGCTGTGTTTACAACTGCTCGCTGGTAGGTGGCAAATCTTAAAATTAATCAAATGCCAGTTAGCCTTCTTGCTGTGGAACGGCAAATATTTATTTCCACTTTTTTCTGTCTCTTGCAGTCTTTGTTTGAGGGGTTAAACTAAGCATTGCTTTAATTACACCTTTGGAAATCCATTCAGGCAGTAGCTGAGGAGAAACAACTGAAGGATGCTTTTAATGGAAGAGCTTTCATATTATATGTCAGGTATGGTAATTTCTGATTCTATTCCTGAAAATGCAAAACACAAACAAGTAAATATACATTTCACTGAAAAGTTGCTTAAATCTGGATGATAGCAGTGAAGTTTTGAGGCCTTTTATATGGATCAGCAGATATCCATATGTAAAGTATGACCTTTTTATTATTTACAAATGATACTAATTGAACATATGATTTTGACAGCATTACACATACTGTAAATGAAACCATATGAAGTACCATAACCTGAATTATAGGTATGATTTCACACATGTCTAATTAATATTATTTAGAAATACTATTATTTAGATTTTGCATAAAGGTGTACAAATTACATTTATTTAAGTAGAGTTTTTTTGACATTTCTATAGTACATGTAAATATTTTCCCTTGAATGAAAGTGATTTACAGCTATTAAAGCAAAATATAATGAAATAACACAGCCAGCCAAGATAGAAATAAAAAAAGGGCAATCACAAACCTCAATTAAATTCAAAGCCTCAGTTCATTAAGTTTTTTTTCCCTAAGTGAAGAAAAGTCATCAGGCACAGCAAGCAGAAATTTTAAACTTACCAAATATGGCATTGTATGATTACCATTTATACAACAACACTCAGCATTGGTTGCCATTCATACCATATTATGTAGTATATCCACTACACTTAGAAGCACTGGTTGTATCAATTCTTGAAGTAAATACCCAATACTGAAACAATGCATTCAGAAGATTCATATTTTTTTGCTCCACTTGCTCTTCCTCATGAGACCAAATATCGTTAAAATTAGTTCTAGCAACTAAAGCTGTGCATTAATTTTGTGCCCTTTTATGCATTGCTGAACACCCCCTGAATATATTTAATAATTTAATAATACTTTATGGGAATAACTATATGTATTTTAAAAACTTTAATAATTGCAGCAATTTATACAAGCCCAAAGAAGGTCCTTTTAAATTAATACAATTAATAATAATATACTCCTGGACTGTGGATTGTGCATTTACAATTATGCATGTCTATGAAGATTTTTTTTTCTTCTCAATTAAAAATTCAGGCAATTATGAATTTCATAAGATTATTGACCTCTGAGGGGCTTTTTTCTCTTCTCTTATTATTGTATTCACTTTAAATCATAAAAAAAACTATTGATTAGCTTGTCCTCTATTACAAAGGTGAGATGCCTTTCTGACTACATTATGTTCAAGGAGTAGAAGTGTATGAGTTCCTATAGGTGTTAGATAATGGTGTTAGATAATAAAAGCTCTCAACCCAGATGAACACACTTACACTCTACAGCCAAATATATGTGGACTCCTCACCATCATACCTATAGTATATGAGCCATAGGCGTTAATATACTGTTGACCCTGATACTCCAATTTATGCCAAACCTGTTCAGTGGGGTTTACGTCAGGGCCCTGTACCATGTCTTTATGGAAACCATGTCTTTATGGACCCAATTTGTGTCCTGCATTCATGCTGGAAAAAACCTTCTCCAAACTGTTGGAAAGCATAGTTGTTTAAAATGTCTTTGTATGATGTAACAATAACACTATCCTTCACTAGAAATAAGGGGTCTCTTCCAAGCTTTGAATAATAGCCCCAGACCATATCACTCCTCCACCAAACTTTACTCTTGGCATTATGCATTCTGGTAGGTAGGGTTCTTTTGGCAACCTAGTCTCAATCATCAGACCACCAGATAATGAAGCGTGGTCCAGTGAACACATTTCCTCTGCTCCACAGTCCAGTAATGATGTACTTCACACTGATCCAACCTCCACTTGGCATTGCGCATAATGATCTTTGGCTTGTTTGCAACTGCTCGGCCATGGAAACCCATTTCATGAAGCTCCTAATGTATAGTTCTTGTGTTCTTGCTGCCAGAAGGAGTGTGGAACTTTGTAATGAGTGATGCAGCAGAGGATGGGTGATTATTATGTGCCTCACCAACAACAAGGCTGCTGATCTTGGTCCTAGATGTTTCCATGTCACGGTGACCAGGGCAGATCTAGCAGGGCAGAAATTTCACGAACTGACCTGCAACAAAGGTGGTGTCCCAAGACACGTTTAAAGTCACTTAATATAACACATTCCACTGTCAGTGTTTGTGTACGGATATTGCATGGCAATGTGCTTGATTTTATACACATTAGCAATGGGTGTGGCTGACATACCTGAACTAAATAATTATTAGGGGTGTCCACATACTTTTGGCCATATAGTGTATGACTGATGGTACATTATCATATCCTACAAAGAGTGTTCAACCTAATAAAATGAGTTTATAAACAAATGGATTTTCTAGGATTTTTTAGTTTTTAGCTATGTAAACCAGATCTATAAACCAGATCTATTATGTCATTTAGGAGAAACATTAGGAAACAACTGACTTAATTGGTCTAAAGCAATATTGTTCACAGTGTGATTTTAGGAGGCATCCACATATAGGCCCAAGTGTGGTGCACTGAAGTGGATCATTGGAACATTTATTAATACTCTGCAAATACGTTTGTGTTTCAAAGTACATATAATTGTCTGTTAGAAGTGCAATCACTGTTGGCAAGGTACACTTTTCCAAGGATGTTTGTTGGAGTGATTGCTGTTTTTAATCAAAAGCCCATGTATTGCAGGTGATAATGTCACAGTGTCTGAAGCTCTCAACTCATGACCCTGTAGATACAATGCAAGGTCTTTTTTTATTTTTCTTGTGGCTTTTTAGAGTTGTTAATATTCTAAGATGCTCCAGTAAACATATGTAAGAATATGTGCAAGTGGGAGGGTATGTGCGAAACCAAGAGTGCTTGTGGAATGAAGAGTAATAATTCTTATCTTTACACAGTTCTGCAGGGTTCTTGTTTCAATTTAAATATCTAGATTTACCTTAGCTGGCATACATCACTACAAAGTAAACCAAACTAGAGTTGCTAGCTGCTGCTGCTCTATATTATGGGTCACCATATATCATTTCTCTTGATGGGATACAACTAAGGAACATCTGTTTCCACTTGGCTGTAGCCGTCACTCCATTGAGCCCCTAAGTTCAGACTTAACATCTAGTTTTAATTACAGTGACCTTAATAACAGTTGCTAAACCATTTACCACTGGTTGGATTTGTTTCACAGATATTTGTTTTAGCTGATATCTTATTTCAGAGCGAGAGAGAGAGAGAGAGAGAGAGGCAGAGAGAGAGAATAGCAAGTCATTCGATGTGGCATATACACACATGAACTGTTAAGAAAAATAAGGTACACAAGCAGACATTTTCTGGAATGCCATTTGTTTGCATAGTCTGTTCTCTTAACGGTCAACATATTTGACATTTGTATAATCCAGAAACAAGTGTGGTCATAAAGGCTGTTAAATCTGAACTTCCTCTGGGGCCTGCCAGCATGATTCCATCTGTGCTAGCCAAACAGTGACATTTAATATGAAGTGTGAAAATGTATTATTATTAAAAAAAAAATGTTTTGTTAATTCGGACTGATTTATTATTTGCGTATATCTCTATACTTTATATATAAAATATGTGTGTGCGTGTGTGTGCGTTTGTGTTTGTGTGTGTGTGTGTGTGTGTATGCGTATTTCAATATTAGAGCTATGTAATGATTTATTACAAAAATATAGAAAATCTGTTTCCCTGATAATAAACCTCATATTATTAAGTGATTATCTATACAAATAAATAAATTACTGGAAGGTATGACATATTAGTAGTTTTTGCACCCTGCTCATTTTAGCATCATTTATTTCCATTTATTTTCAAAATGTCACTATTTGACATACCAAGAGTCCTTACCTCACTTCCTTTTTGGGTCTGAAAATGCAATTAATAGAACTTCATCATGAGTGAGCACTCCCAAATCTGGAAACCAGTGTGAGCAATGAAACATCAATGGAGTCAAACTGAATTGCATTTGCTGAAATGTGTGCTGCCCTTTACTTAGACGTATGAATGCTATAAAATAGGCACCGGTGAAAGAAGGACGTAGAAGAGTTTAGTCATGGCTGCAATGTGTACACTTGCTTGACTAAAGGTGTAAAAGCAGACTGTTTTCTTGTCTTTTTTTGGCTATTTGACTTGGGGAAGCAAAATTACTTTCTGATTTCTTTTAGCACTGGTATTATGTTTTTCCATAATTGGAAAAGAATATTGCTTATGAAATGTTTTACTGTGCTTTAGCTTAATGTATTAGTCAACAAATTCTTCACTTAATGTTGACTTTTTGATTAGTTATACTCCTATTGTTTGCTGATTAGACCATATATTAGTAGATCTTACAACATGGCTAGAAATGATCATTTTAATCTTGTCCCACTACTAAGGCTAGCTCTCACATGAAAAAATATTCTTAGAATCAAAGAACTATGGACCCAATTAGGACACAATATTTAATTGTTGTATGAAATGTGAAGACACCCCCACTTTTCTCATTTAATAAGAGTACATTTGGGTTGCAGGAATATTGAATTTTGAATATGAAGTTAAATATTATTAAAAACATAAGATGATATATGTAGGCCTCTTTTTTAAACAACAAAAAATCCAAAGATATGATGCTGATCTTTAAATAAGAAATAAAAAGAAAACAGTTAACCTAAAAATCACAAGAAAAACAATGTAAACTCCTTTACTGTGTGTGTATGGGGGAGGGGGGGGGGGGGTGAGTGAGTGCATGTATGTCTGTGGCTGTGTGCTTGTTGTATTTGTGTGGTAGGAAGCTTGATTTTTTTAAGCCAACAGATATTTTTCCATGATGTCTGAATTGTTGAACTGAACATGAATGAACATTATGAACAATATACATTTTTAATGAAAATATCGGGCTGCCAGTAAATGTGCAGAAAACGTTTAAAGTCTGTCCCATCTACCATTGTCTCTTTAGAGCAGTCTGGCCATATTCCATCTCACAGAAGAATATAGGCCTGAATTCAGTCAAGTTGCTTTAAATGCTAAATACCGAAAACAGCAGTAAAACTAAAATGGATAGAAAAAAAATCCACCACCACCAACAAAAAGAGACCTAAACATTTTCTGTACCTTGTTATATTTTTATTGTTATATTGTTTTGTGTTGTTATATTATTTATTACTCATTGACTATGTTTATTTAACTGTTTATTTGATTTGTTTATTAATATGTAAAATATATTAATTGATTAGATTGAATTAATTCATTGACTAATTCACTGTCAAATATATACTAATGTCAACCAACAGTAAACAGTAGGCTACTACGATAATGTTATTGTGCACAGAATAATTTGTGTCATACTCTAACTGAAAGACCCAATTAAATGCCTTAGAAAAGCACTGCAACAGTGTTTAACCCCTCCTGAGTTTGGTTGTTTCAGAAGATTCCACATATGTTTTCACTTGATGCAATGCTAATACATCGACATCACTAGTTCTCGGAGAAGGTATGAATATTTGCCACAGAATGACCTTTATTACATCTGTTTTCTCTTTTGTCCCCCAAAATGAATTGATTATTATGTAAAATTATGCTTACAAAAACACAGGCATGCCCACTCATCCTATAACCTTCACCTGGTGAGAATGAATTAAATTCATATTTCTCTGTGGTGGCTAAAAGACTTGATGTATTAAAGCCAGGTGTATAGCAACTCTGCACATAAGGCTTTTTCAGATAAAATGTGAAAATAGTGATCCAATGAAACAACTGGTTTATATCTTTCTCTAGTCTACTCTGGCCTTGTTTTATTTGACCATTTGTAAATGGTCTTCCACTGTATGTATGATATGTAATTTCTTCTGAGGTGTTTCAGAGAAATTGAATAATGGTAAACATTTTCATCTGTCATTTCAAACGGCGATATTTAAATTTGTGTTTTTGAAAGAGATGAGCAGCATTAGCATTTTTAAAGGTGTTGTGCACTCCTTGGCTTCGTGCACAGCAGTGTAGCTTCAGTCTTTCTGTTTCTGATTGAGGTCAAGTTTAGAAAAAAAGCAACCTGCACTTTTCTGCCTCTTCTTTTTGATGCATACTAGAGTTACAGCAAGAAAATGTCTGCAGTCATTGGTTGAATAGACCGGACTGCCTACTGTGAGAGAGGGACTGAGTCTCCAATGCCCCAAAGAAGGGCACGCAGTAGCTCAAATGGAGTGGAAAATTGCCAATAGTGGCATATATTTCTAGATAATCTACTTCACTTTCCTACTTTGCTCTCTCTAATCTTCTTTCACGACAGTCGGGGCTAAAAAGCAGAGCATTACTCTTGCTGAACATGATAATATGTTCATACGATAAGTTTCTTTGGCCGCGGCAAGGTCCAGTTCCGTCAGGTCAAGGAATCCATGTCAGGTTTTGATGGCAGCTTACTAGCAGACATCTCCTGCAGAATCCAGCTTGCTTTCGACTCTGCACTAGCTCTACCTTACCTTTTGGAAACCCGTTCCCCTATGTTGGGCTGTTCAGCGCAGAAAGCAGGATTCGCTTCAGATGAAAGCTGTTGAAACACCGGTTTCACAGAGACTTACACGTTACAGAAAAGCGCTAACAGGATTGAAATAAACAAAGAAGACGGGCTTTATTCTTTTTCCTTTGTTTTTGTGTTTTTCCTCAGTTGACGAAAAGATCTAGAGCACAGGTTCTCGGTGGATGACTGGTTCCCCTTTATTTACTTCACTGCATCTTTCTCTCAGTCAAAACCCGTAAAGAAGAGGGGAGCTGAGGTTGAATGCTCTACTAGAACTCAAAGTCATAGGTGAACAGTGCACTGTCACTGGACTGTGAACTGTCTGCGGGAATGTGAAGAGTCCGAGCGACCGCGCGTCCGACAAGACGCTATCTGTCCCAGAGACGCTGAGCATGCATCACAGCCTCCGAGCTCTTCATCGCTGCTGGTCGTGCATTGAGCCACGGAGGAGCTCCATTTGCCTCCACTGTCCATCTGATTAGACGTTTCCCGTCATATTTTTGAAACTGACCGACCGATCTCTCAGAGAGGTAAGAGTCCATTTATTTATTTAATTTCCTCCCACAATCATTGTCCGAGGTTGCCCTTCTTTTTTTAAAATCCCGGCGGGGCCATACGTCTTCAAGTTTAGTTTGCGTACAGAAACTTTTCTACTGTGCCATCACACTAGAATGAATTAACAGGACTCTGCCCCGCTTTCAGGTTGTCAGATCATGATATCAATCATGCACTAAGACTGTGTGTTTAACTTTTTTGCTCCACAAATAAATCACCGACCTGCGTAGAACGTTAGTATAAAAGGAAAAGAGCACGACTGCGTTTAAATTGCTTTAAATGAACAAACCTGCTCTGTTTAGAGTAATTAAAATGATCGAAAGGGGTACCATGGCTAATTGAGAAATAGTTAATCAAAACACAACCAGATGTGGATTGATTTGGTCGGCTGCCATCTCTCTTGCTCTCAGCGAGTAGGAATGGAAACTATTAGAGCGAAGGGCGAGTTCATATGAACCCAAACCCATAGAACCATTTTCTTGGAAATTCTGTCCTTAAAATCGTCATTAAATTGTTTATTCCTGCAGAGGTCTGTTTGTTGCCGTTATCTTTTAGGTTTGGGCAATGTCATAATTTTGGCGACCTTCATCATTTTTTGTTGTTAAGCGAATCTTCTCGAGTTTAGTTCGGTTGTGAAATTGAGGCCTTGTCAGAACTTGGCCGTAATTTAAAAGCAGTCGCGTTTTAAACGTCTAAACTTAATACATCGGTGCGGCTACAGTGGGTAGCAGTGGGTTTAAACAGGAGCCTAATAAGTTCGAAAATTCTTGAAGGTTATATCTCTAAATTAAGATATCTAAAGCTTACTAGGGAAAGTTTGCCAATGCTGTGACATTAGGGACTTAAATTAAAACATATAGGTTACGTTGATTATTAACCCACATTACCGTCAACCAAGTGTTAACCGCTGAGAAAGCTCGTGAGCTGTGCGAGACTGTGCTCGTGTCTGGTTCCTAACGGTGCATCAGTGCACAGGAAGGGATATAGCTATTTAGAATATTTCACGTTTACGGATTAATTATTAGTATAAACTAGCAGTAAATCGCAGTAAAGGAAGTGGTCGATGGTGGATTTAGGAGTTCTGTACATGGGAGGTGTGAAACCAAAACTGAAGTCTAATTGGATTTAATCTAGGCTACAGAGGTTCGGTGAGATCTTGCGCAGCACAGTCACAAACACTAAAAAGTCATTCATTCTGTATTTAAATAACGTGAAAATTAAGTTATTCATAACAAATTTAACTGGGAAAAGAATAATAGGAGTGGTGGCTTGTTATTTTCCATGTGAAACTATCAAAGAAAAACTAGATCTTAATTTAAAAAAATAGGATACTTATATTTAATTTTATTTTCTTATATGTAGTTATTGCTTTAGATTATATATAAAGTATATATATATATATATATATATATATATATATATATATATATATATATATATATATAAGTGTATATATATTTAGTATACTAAATACTGTGCAAAACACCAAATCATCTAACATGAATTATGTTTACTCAAAAATTAAAAATGACTGAAAAAAAGAGAATTTTCACTTGCACACCTACTAAGTACTACCATATGGCATCTGAGGCAGATTTTTATGTTAAATTCTGTGCCGCTCATATTTCCCTGTGCCTGGATTTTTGTAGACACACTCTGGCCTTAAATGTTTTGAATTCATGCACGTGTGAATGTCCACTGTTTGAAGCTGTACTATTAGCATTTCAAAGTTGTCCCAGCACCATTTCAATAGGGGAACCTTCAGCCCGTGCCTATTAGTTTAAACAGGGGCCCATAGAGTGGGAGGGGGCAGAATGGAGGGGGGGGGGTCATGCCGTTGGTTTCTCTCATTCTTTGTGTTTCTGAAAACACCGTCCCATCCCATTCATTTCAAAGGAAATTTTCCTTGGGTCTGTTTTCCTTTCTCTCCATCGATAAGCTTGATACATATTGTCGAAAAGGGTAAAGTGACTGATGAGTTACATGAGATCAGTTCATTTGTCGTCACACACAGATTGTGCATGTGTAGGCTCAGTTTTAAGGCAGTGTAAATATGTCTTTCAAAAGGCCCCCTTTCCTTTGCTATCCAAAGGATCATTCATTGTTAAATGACCTGCTGCCTTTCTTTAAACTCGAGCTGAATGGTGTTTGCTGGGACTGGAACTCTGTGAGCTTTGCTCCATCCAAGCATGGTGCACTGATATAGTGATCCAAATGGTGCCATTGGGAATGTATTGTATCTCTCTAGTTCAGGGTAGGCCCTGTGTATTTTTCTTTAAGACCTGTTACCACTTTTGTATAGTGAGCATTTCTCAGCGAAGTCCTCCTCTGTAGAATTTCCAGGAGATTAATGTTTTTTAAAGCGTGATTTGTGAGTTACTATCTTGATTTAAAGATAATCACCATATGTTCCATATCACGGGGTGTGTATTTAGTATTTCATGTTCCCTGCACATTGATATGTGGAAATATGCATAGACAAGGCAATGCAGCACCTACTGTGAAATCAACTGGGCAAAGACGCCAGAGATATGGCACTTATTGTTAAACTCCCAACCATGCTCATTCAGAATTGAATCCAGGACACATGGACATGAACAGAAGTAGAACGGTAGATCGGCTCTAGAATACAGAGAGCCATCTTTTATTTATTTATTTTTTTGCCTTTGTTGGCATGGCATAAGGATGTGGCTTCTGGGACCACACCATGAGACATTTGTCTAGCCCTGATATCATTTGCATTGGTGACCCAAATAATAACCGCAAGCCGCCATACTGATACATGTTGCTGATTCAGACATTGTCCAGTTAGGCTTACCTTGCTACATTTATTAATGAGCATATTGTATGTAAGCTCACTGGCCAGTGGGAAATGTGGCCACTTCAAGTGAAATATGTGCGTGAGAGGTACTTCTCCTGACTCCCGCGTAGCCTTGCTCTTACAGTGCCGAAACACGGAGAGGGCGCGTGTGATCACGCCGGAAAGGGAATAGCCCAGACGCAGAAGTGGGGTAAAGACGATTAAACACAATCAATGCTTCTTCCTTACAGCTCGGCCATGCGCAGTGCAATGCAATAATCTCAAATCAGGCCACTTCTTTCCCCTGGTTTTACACAGCCGCCTGTTTACGCAGTGTTTTGAACCCATGCTGTGCTGATAACTGCTCACCATTTTAAAGGAAATAAACAAGGCCCCCTTTTCTCTGCTTAAAGGCGGCGAACATCATGGTTTACACGCTGGGCTTAAAGCACCAGGGCATTTGGTGGGCTAAAAACAGCCTTTTATACGACAGGGTTTATTTTACGATTGGTAATCACACTCAGGACCCTGGCACTGGCCTTTCTGCCTGTACGTGGAACACTTGCCTGGGCTTCTAAAAAGCGTTTATGTCAGAGGGGCGGCTTACCTTCTCAGACGGCACAAAGTGAGAGAGAGAGAGAAAGAGAGAGAGGGGGAGAGACTCATCGCCTGCCACTTTAATTAGCTTCAGGAGCAGAGCAGCATAGGGTGGTTAAAAGAGAAGGACGAGTCTGTTATGAGAAAGCATTTACATCTTATTGTCAGCTGCTGGTTTTATTTTGCTGGCTTGCTGGTATTACTTTTGTTTGTTTTGTGTGGTTTAAAAGTGCAGCAAAAATGGCAAATAATAATAATAATAATAATAATAATAATAATAATAATAATAATATAAAGTTACAGCATAATAGTAAAATTCAGGATATAAATTATATTTTTCAAAAAATGATTTCATTGCACTAAATCAATATTTTTTACTGTTAAAACATTGCATAATTTGATTTATATTATGCAAATTTTGGTCTCAAATAAAAGATTAAACTCATTAATCTTCAGACACAAATGCTGTTTTGTGTTTAAATGTAAATGAAGCCCAATGAAGATTTTGTTCCTCAGATTTCCAGGAACACAGAACTTATATGAATAAGACATGAATAAGACATGTCCTTATCTTAAAAATTTTTAATTTCTCTTTCACAGAAGAGACGCAAAGAACCAAGGCTGAAAGTAAAGACTGTCTGTGGCCGTGCACTAGCAGCTTAGGGGAAGAGGGATATGTAGAGAGGGACAGAGCGAGGCTCGGATGGCAGTGAGAATTCGCAGGCTGCCAGGGAGAAGGGGTTGTGTCTCTGGCGGATTACACCACAGCGCATCACATCCACACTTAAAAGGCCCATTTTCTACGAGACAGACCTGTTATTTCAGTACGGTGAGGGGAGCTGGACTGCAGTGCAATTTCCCACCAAAACGTTGTCCTTGACAGATGTGAGTAAAAGGAAAGTAAACGGAAAGAAAATGTCTTTTGAAGTTTTAAATGATTGTGGTTTACTCTAAAATGTATCCTTAGAAAGTATTGGGTATTATAGATAATTATAGGCGTATTCTGTGAAGACAATATATTTAATGAAGTTTATTTGAAAACTTAAAAAAAATGTATATATTGTGTAAGGTATGACACCTTCAGCTTTTTAGAATGTGCATTTAGTGCCATTTATTGAGAATGCCTGCATTTCCCAAAGTGCTTTAGCAGGCCCCATGTCGGACGTTTTCTCGTTGACTTCCAGTGCTGCTTTATTGGTGTGGCTATGGCTGGTCACCCTGCCGTAATCAGAAGCTTTGTTTTCTGAGCACTCCGGAGGCTCACTTTATCTGGAGGCTCATCCCCTCCACAGATAAGATGCCTGAAAATGAGGAATCTAAGCCGGGAGCGAGAGTGACTCTGTCTGCTCGTCAACCGCGGGCCTGGCAATGCCAGTCATACCATCGCTGTGGATTTTAAACCCAGAGTCTGGTTGCCTTCCATTGTCTGAATTCCTTGTCTTCAGATCGCATGCAGCTTTTGCATGTGGGTGGGTTACTGCTTGGTATTATACGTAATGCACCTCTAGAACAAGGTGTCGAGTAGCTCTCTCTTTGAGGTTTTCCACCTTGGGCTGCCGTCAGAGTACCGACGGTTTAGCTGGAGGGAGAGGCCGCCGATGCTTTACACCGCTTGGGAGCACAAATTAACCTCCCAGTCCTCGCGCTTACTGAACAGATGACGAGCTCGCACTAGAGCATTTAAACAGATTGCCCAGAGTGTGTTTCTCCACTTATGCAAACCAACAAGTTACAGAAACAGCTTTGTGCTGTTACCATATAGGAAAATCCATCTCCTTAAGAATCTATAGGTTTTTAAGGGATACAAGGACATGTTGATTTGAGTAATAAATGCAGCTAACAGAAGAGACATGCTTGGGCCTGGTGGTTATGTTCATGGTCTTATCAACTGCACACACGTTTCACCCTAACAATGGCTCCTTTTGTTTGGTTCGATTACCTCCTCATGGAGTTGTACAGATGTTGATACTTCTGGATGTTGTCCTTTTTTGTTATATATATATATATATATATATATTATAATGGGTGTGTGTGTGTGTGTGTGTGTGTGCGAGTGTCTGTGTATTTTATTCAAAACAGGGAGCTCTTTCTAGAGCAGAGAATATACTTGTAAGTGAACAGTGCTGTGTCGGGAGGCATCGTTAGGTCTTCTGTTAACAGCATTTTTGTTGTGCATCGATATCATGCCCTGATCTTAGAGGAGTGAAGTGTTGCTTCATTAGCATCGCTGAATTTTAGACACGTCTCTTCCCCTCCCTCTATACAAAGCTTAAGGCCTGAGTGCACTAGTATTTACTCTCAGGACACTGTAAAGCAATGTTTTATTTCTTTTGCCTGATTAGATAATAAGTAGTCTGCAGCAAACACCTGAGGGAGGTTCGTACCATGGCCCACGGAGACGTCTCCATTGATCAGCTTTGGTGGCGCGCCGCCGCTTTGCATAACGCTGAGGAATTTAATTCCGACCAACAACGAGGTTGCCGCTCGAAGTTAATTACGCGCGAGGAGCAGTCATTACTCCTCGGCCTAGCGCTGATCTCCCCGATAGGGAACTGTTCCATGCGTTGCACACGCTGTCACGGTTAACCTGTTCATTTGGCTGGAATGGGGCTTGTCAGTGTTAATGTGTTCTGAGCGCTCTCCCCTGCTCATTTGACACAATTACTCATACGCAAGTTGCAGAAAGGTGACAGGGCTTATATTTACTGCTCTTTCTCAAACAAACTGGATGAGCGCAAGATTTATCTTTACTGAGTTTTTTGGGGTTTTTTTTTGTCTGGATTCTTGTTTCCTGCAGCCGGCTGGTAAACACGGAGGCCCGAGAAAGCTAGCCCAGACAAAGAGGCATTGTGCAGAGGCAGGTCTGGAAAGGGGTTCCAGTGAATGACTACCTCTCTGATTGTCATCTTGACCGTAGCGTGGGTGAGAGCGAACCGGACAACTGGCATTCCTGCACCTGCTGCCTCTTTCCTAGAAGAGAGACGCTGTCCTCCCCACAGGGTGGGACAGGGCCTACATGGGAGGGGGGCTGGCCATGCCGTCGACTCAGAGGAATTTCCAGGAACTGAAGGGCCAGTGTCACTTCAGACAGGCCCGTTTCAATCAGCCAGCCAGCCCCGAGGTGAAATGTAGTCCCACCTGAGCTCGACTGTAATTTTTCCTTTGTGACGAGTACAGGACAAATCATGAACTGACAAGCAGTTCAGAGGCCTAATAAAAGTAGCCCTCTTGTAGGTGTGTACGGCTGTTGTGCGTATTCCCGGGCTCTCTGGTTGAAACATAAGAAGGACGCTATGAGAGGGGGACCATTAACTTTACAAAGTGTGATGGCAAGTGATAAAAACCCATCTTTAGCAGCCCCGTTGCTTCCCAGCATTTGAAAGATAACTCCACGATCCATAGTGCATTTCTTTTCCGAGGCCCTCTGGGATGTGTTGGTTAATTGGCGCTTTGGGTAGCGGGCCAAGCGCGAAACGGAAAAATTCGAAGCATTCCATGATAGCAGTGTGAAACCTTTTCAAATGGACAGTGCATTCTCATTCCCCTCAACTCCCTACCAGAGGACTGTTGTGATGTAAGTGCAGTTAAGTCAACTGAAAGGTGCTGCTGTTCGCGTCGACACATGGTGACTGGAACTTCACAATCCGCTACAGGATGCTGGTTTTCAGGCTCCACTTTGCTTTGAACCCAAAAAGCATTGCAGGCTCCCCTAATTGTAGAACAGTAGAACAATATGGTTTTTTACTTTTATGTGGAAATTAAAAATGAAGTGTGTGTGTGTGTGTGTGTGTGTGTGTATATATGTATGTGTGTGTGTATATATATATATATATATATATATATATATATATATATATATATATATATATATATATATATATATATATATATATATATATATATATAATTTTTTGCATGTTTGTGGATGTTTTAGGAGGAATGTGACAGAGCACCTAGTGCACTAGTGTATATCTCTCTGTGCATATATATATACTCAGGTGTTTTGGTGGAAGTCAAATTTAATTTAAATAGGTGCTGTATACTCATGTGTTTGGGTCGCAGTTAAATTAAATTCAAACAGGTGTTAAATTCAAACAGGCTCAGGTGTTTGGGTGATAATTTGCTCTGATCACTCATAAAACCATTTAAATATGGTTTGCTTGTTTTTATAAAAAAAATTGTGAATTTAATTTTCATAAATTTGTCATTGTATGCACCCTTGTTTCTACTATAGAATTCCAATGATCTTTCTTAAAATGTGTTTGCAAGTAAATTGTAATGTCCTAATCCAAATGCTTGTTTAACCATGGACCTGTGTATGTATTGAAGAAAATATCAAATATTAAAATCCTTAGTTTGAATTTGGATGGCAATGTGACTTCTTAGTCACCCTAAATTGATAATAAGAATATTCCCTTTTTTAATCAATAGCAAAGTTGTGCATGTTAAATAATTTAAAAATATTTATAAAGTGGCTCTTTTGGGTATAGTGCAAAGATTGATTTACTAAGCACGTCATTTTCTTGCATACTGACTGCTCTTCAGAATTCTTGCTCTCAGTACACTATGGCAGACATATGGCTCCTCTCCGCCTCGTGGTGCTGCTGGCTGATGGGTTTTTGTCTGTCGTCAGATGGAGCTGTTTAGTGGTGAGACCAGCCTGAACGGGCATGAGACGGCTCCAAAAACGCCCAAAGCCAGTGTCCTCTGGGCTGGCCAGATAGCCCTGTCTGCAAAAGAAAAACATTCTTATGTGTATTTCCGTTTTTTTTTTGTTTTTGTTTTTTGTGGTTTGATAAGATCTAGCCGGAATGTTTCTCCAGCTTCCAAGGTCTCCCAGTCGTGTGTCTGGTTACTTTAGTGCAATTAAGAGAGAGATGGAAACACGCTCGATAGTATCTGATAGAAACACTGCTTTGTTGCAGAATTGTGTAAGTATGTGTGTGTGTGTGTGTGTGTGTGTGTGTGTGTGTGTGTGTGTGTGTGTGTGTGTGTCATGTGCTTCATAACTGTTTGTGGGGCATGATAAAGATTTGTAGGGGTTGTCACAGAATACATATGGAAACTGGGTTTCTTGTCTCTCTGTTTTGTGGGATGATGTTGTGTGTTTGTTTCTACAATTGCTTATGCTGACAAGAAACTCCCTTGTTTTCCTGGCATAGGAAGAATTGCAGGCTCCGTCAAAACAATTACCTTAGCTAAACTCATATTAATCTTACAATTGGAGATTGTTGTATTGCTTGAGCTTAACACATTCTAATACTCCAAATGGTTGCTCTCTCTGGATAACACAGCAATAGATTTTGCACAGAGCAAATGATGTCTTGAAAAAACACAGACACTGTTGTAAGGGCATTATTCTGTCACAGCAAGCTGTTACCTAAATGAATCCGTTCTCTCATTGAGTTCTAGTGTTTGTAGCCGACACATGTTTACACTTCACTGCAGTAACAATACCAAGATAGGCGGCAGACTGACTTTGTCAGGGACAAAAGGCAAAAATCGAAAACCAAGTCTTTATGAACAGCATGTATCAGTAGTTGAATTACGTATGCCCCGCTCTTGCTGGACCCACAAAGCTTTTCTGAGCCAAGGCCTTCTATGTTTGTCTCATGCTTTCAATCCATGACCGACCCTGGATGTTAGAACGCCCGCCTGAATTGAATTGCATTTTCAAACAGTTGCGGTGTCATCCTGCCTGTTCTCTTGGCACTCCAGTCTGATTGTGACGGAGTCACGTCGAACGGCTTTGGCCTGTGACTGGAAAAACATCCCAAGAACGGCGCCGACAAGAGACGAGGACAGGACAGATGAGGAGAGGAGAGGAGGGGGCAACAGGAAAGGGGAAAAGATAGGAGGAGCCGAGAGACTGCTACGACTGCGGCTGGGCTCCTGGTGGCAGAGGGTGCTCAAGCTGCCGGTAATCCATTTACATTCGGCGTGATTCCTCAGCAGGATGAGCGCTTTGATTCCTGGATGGATTCATGGTCCATTGAAGGGAGGTCGTTTCCCCTGAACAGTGGTCACCAACGTGACTCCACTCCTTAAAGCCACTGGATTCCCCCAGCCTTTTCTGGGTCACATGCAGTACGTGCTGTATAAGGGGCTGTGTGATACCGGCTCCATCACACGTGTACGCATCAGCATAGTTCAAGCTATGGTGTGAGGCTAAGGTGGGCTATTTTCTGACCCATTTTAAGAAATGTCTGGGTGGTTCCCTGTAAAGTGTGCCATTTTGTTGGTATGAAACGTAGCCATGGTAAAGGCTGCCAAGGCGAGCGTGACAGGACTGCACTTCTCTAAATTGCCCATATTTCTCGTGCTTCATGAAAAAAGCTTTGCGTCAATAGCATTTATGGGGCATACAGTGGTACTGTTCAAATCAAATTTCTGGTACATTTCCGATTTACCATATGTGACCAGGAGAATTTCATTCTGCTTATTATATTGACTGGCACGCACTAAACCTCATTGTCCTCATTCAATGACTCCGTTATATGAAGTGAGTCGCATCAAAACTTGTTCTTAGTCAATAAAGAAGCAGCGGTGTGGTGTTTAAAAGATTTCCCATTGTGGCGTAGCTACAGATTAATAAGCCCTCTGTAGCTTTCAAATAGTTACTAGCAGAACCAGGCTAGACTGCCCCACACACACAGTAATCCAATGCGGGACAGTTTGCATCTCAATTACACCGATGGCAGCATTGGTTAACACATGTTAATGAAGCTAACGATCCGGGAAGAAACACCGCGCTGGCTCCTCCCCCCATCCCCTCTCCCACCCCCACACCCCCAACCGTCTTAAGCCTAAAGACCTCGCAGAAAGAGATCACCGCACACAATGAAACCGGATCCATCGGAAAGGCGGAGCGGGTCTTCAGCGGCCTGCTCCTGTAACCCACTTTCTTTCTCTCTACTGAACAACTCGCTTTTAATGCTCTTTGATTTGCATTATTTAGGTGACAATTAACAAAAAATGGTGTGTGCAGATTCTTTTTTTTTTTTGGTGTTAGGAGGTAGGAGGCCGTTAAGACTTGTAGCAAATTAATCAATATTAATATGTCATTTTGGATCATATTTTGCTCCTCTAGATTTCATCGACTGCCTACTTGGATAAACAATTGCATGCAGGCGGTGATTCACTAATAGGGAGGTGAAAGAGGCTGGCTCAGTACAGATGCAGTGTGATCTTGGCCTGAAGAGAATTTTAAAAAAGTATTTATACAACATTATGTCTGTTCCCAATAAGTTAATCTGCATTATACAATAAAAAAGATCATCTAAATATTTTTTCTTGAAGGTATACAGGAAGTGTAGCAGCCAGGGAAGTCTAATGCAGAATTTCTTTAGGACAGGAAATTTGGAAGACAATGAGATATGTTAAATCTTTATTGCAAAACCAGTGCTTGCATTTTAGAACTAGAAGTTTTCCAAGATATTAGCAACTTCTAACCCTGGGTCAGAAAGACACTTCACCATAGTTGTCTTTGTTATGATAACCAGTACAGGATATATGGTATGTAAATGGAGACAACCCCCAAACCCTCCATAAACCCCCCAAGAAGTAAAACCCCTTCTGTATTTTTTAAATTTTGATTTCCCTGTTAACATCTGAAGTTACAGAAAGCACTCAAGCACCCATTCCAGGCACAATTTCGTACCTGAGTAGCACTGTTGGAAAAAAGTTGGAGATATTCATGAAGACTTCACTCAAAAATAACTTACACATTGTGTGTGTAGTAGCACAGAGGGGAATATGGGCATGAGTTTTCAATAGCCATGTCATTTTTAGCATGCAAAAACAATCCAGAGTTTGAATCCAGGAGCTAATGGCCTCTGAGTTTTCTTGGTGCCTTTGAAAAAGGTCAATATCGTACTGTCAGGTTTAGCAGGCAGCATTAACTGCTGGTTGTGTTGTCAGGAGAGATTTAGACCTGACAACTGATTTCTCTGAGGGAGCAGACTACACCCTCTCCCTTTGTCTCCAGATTTTCAAATGATTTGCTGTCTTGTGCACGCACTCCATCTCACACCAAGACATCACAGTTTCTTTGTTCTGTTTTGAAAAAACTCATTCTAGATGGCCAAAAAAAGCTTATTTGGCTTATTCAAGCAGCACAGACTGGAGATTTCTAAAGACATTTCTAAGTGTGTTCCTGAATAAATCACTTCAGTAAATTCACCACACTTTCAGAGGTATCATTTTTGTTGAGAAACTTTGTAGCTCATGTCTTTATTGCCCTGTATTGGTGTTACACAGAACTAAAAGCAGCCCATTTTACTTTAAGAATTATTTCGCTAAATACTGATACTAATTGTTTATTTTCCCCCACCACCTCTGTCCAGAACACTGCATTTTTCCTCCAAGATATTTTATAAAGCTCCCTTTTTATGTTTTGTGCTACCTCCTGCTATCTTAAAAAATTAATCATGCTGTTGAATAATGCCTCGCGATGATGGTGAATAATTGATGATCTGATGCTTAATAGAGGGACAGAGGAGGCTATTCTACAGTACAGCTGCTCATTCTTGTCTGTGGCATTCTGCGAGGTATTACATGTCTGCCCAGCGGAGCAATTAATTTTAAAGCGTCCATATTTTGGTCTCGCACTTAATATATTCGCCACGTGTGCGCATACCGCATGCGCACATATCCTACACGCCCTGACGGCCAGGTGCTAGTGTGTACTGAGCGTATTACTACGCAACCTTGCGTGAAACAGGGGTTTTGATTTTGTGACAACTTCGATATCCCAGTATCTGTGTATCGAAGCCAAACCGCTACGGTTACCGTTTGTTCACACTAGGACACGACAAAGCAACAGGCGACCATTAAATTTCCCATGAGAGTAGGCGGCATGGCGCTGCGATTTAGTGGCACTTGACAGTGCAACAGACAAAAAATTAAAGACATTCTCAGCTTAATGCAAGGAAGGTAGTACAGGTAGAAGCGACTGTCCTACTGATCGCCACAGCTTGCCGATGTACCCAGAGAGCCTAATGTTATTGCGTTCACACATTTTGGTTCCATGTATTCCTTTTCTATTTGCTCCCAAAAGGTTTGAGAAACACATACATTTGGTTTAATCTAACCCTGTATTGTATTATATATTTTTCCATTTACAGAGGTAATTCCAAGAAAGAATAGCAGATTTAGTTGTTGTAAATAGCAGAGGTTGTTGGCGTTTATGATGAACGTGGGTACGCGGTTCGATGGCTAGCTAACTACCTAGAATAGCTAAGCTGTCAACTCTTTTACAATTTCGAGATGTTAGTTGGAATACTTCGCATGTGTTTGAAAATAGGTAGCTATATCAATTGTATTATGCATTTATTGCACCACTAAAAGTTCACAACTTCAAAAAGCTGGACAATTAAATCTACATCCGCAAGCGACAAATGAATAGAGTGTGAGGCTGGAGAGTTTAAATGCAAATGCATCAGGATAGATGAACTCCAAATGACAGATGAGCCCTAGTCTGAGGACACATGGAGTGAGCCCCCCCCCCCCCCCCCACCAAGCTATCTATCTATCTATCTATCTATCTATCTATCTATCTATCTATCTATCTATCTATCTATCTATCTATCTATCTCTCTCTCTCTCTCTGTCTCTCTGCCTGTCTGTCTGAATCTCACACACACACACACACACACACACACAAGCGTCTACATTCCTACCTTTACTTTTGCAGTGTTTTAACAGCATTTCAAAGCTTTCATTATTTTAGAGGGAATTAAAAATTCTGAGGCTCATCATATCAGTTTCGACAAATTGCATACATTTTTAATTGCATGTGAAGCTACAAAGATATTTAGTTTTTGCTTGTTTGTTGCATTTTTATTGTGTTACAAAAGTGCGCCATAATCACTATAGATTCTTCAAGCATATAGAGATGCAAAGGATGGCTAAAGTGACTCCTCTACCTGTAGAGGAATAAGTATATTTTTATGTCCACACTGAAGGAGAAATGTAGCATGTGAAGGACTCTTTTACTTTGATTGACAGGTACTATCTGTATGAGAAACCTATATAATGGTGGTCCTCAGAAATTTTTTTTGACCTTCTTATTTATCTAGCTGTATTAATGTCAGCCCATTAACGCTTGAGCAGACGAGTTCTTGGTAAAGCCACCATTAAATAGCTGTGGCAGGATCCTCCTTATCATCTCCAACCTGAAAGGAGGAATTTGACGCTATCGGTTAATGGAAATGACATTTTCAAATTTCATTTTAAGATAATCCACTTCTCGTGCACTAAAACATCAAAATTACTGTTAACAATATGTGAAGGCTGTATTAAAACTTAGTTACCCTCACAAATCGGACCCATTATAATCCCCATTGAAAGACAGGTATAGCCATCTTGCTATTTTAATAGGATTTTCCTTGTGTTGCTCAGGTGATTATTGGGCTGTGCGTGTCATTTATCTGTGAAAATAGAAAGGTGTAAATCAAAACAAGGAAAAATAGTCTTAGGTATACAGTTTCTGGAAAACATAGCAGGTAATCTCATACCCGGTAATCTCTACCAAAGTGAAACTGCTAATTTTAATTCTTGCCCTTAGGAAATGGGACCATTTCTAGAATGACACTTTTTGTATATTTTATACAGAGGGAGCACATGGTTTGGGTTTTTACTCTCCTCCTGTTTACTTTTCTCTCTCTCCCCCTCTCCCTGCTCTCTTTTTCTTTCTTTCTTTCTTTCTCTCTCTATCCCTCTTTCACCTCCACCCCCTCAGCCCAGTGCAAGGGGGTGGATATGCACTTCAGATGCCATAAAGAGGCTTGATTATTCTGATTAATGTGTAAAGTGCATCTGTTTGTGGAAGGGATGGAGATGAAGCAGGAGAATGTAGAGCAAGCAGCGAAGAGAAATAATTGCCGACTTCCTTTGTAAACACCAAAGCATAGTTTTAACGTCTAAAATGTACAATCTACAAAAACATAGATGTACGCATTTACCCCAAATGGTTTACATATTTCATTTTTCGCTATAGCCTTGAATAGAAATAATAATGATACATATTACTAGAGTTGTTGAATTAGCTGTGGAATTCTTCTTATGGGATGTCAGTCACTTTCTTCCTAGAACATCAGAGCCATACACAGCATTATTGAAATATGAGGTGGGGATTCAAACAGCAAGTCATGTGCATTTGCTAAATTGCTCTCCAGTGTACAGTGAGCTGGTCGTAACACTCCCACTGCATGGGTCATGCCTGATAGATCAAGTTCTCGCCATAACCCTGTGATAAGCATGTCAAGCACACCTCGTTTGGTAATCAGCAAGCTTAAACAAAAGTCTCTGAATCTCTTTTATTGAGTCACTTGAGTGAATCTGTCATACCTTGGAAGGGAGATTCGCAAATGCATTTGTGTTGTCCTAAAGAAATGTAGCAGACAGATATCTTTTCACTGTTGTGTCTGGTAAATGATTTTCTTGGGAGCCAACATAACCTGTTACATTGGCTTATTTGAGTGATGGATTATCTGTGCAGTTGTAAAATTATGTGGAAACAACCAGATACCAATATATATTCAATTCCAAAGTTCAATTTGCTCGGTAACCAGGTGTTCTTGCAGATCTCAGAGTATCTGATACTGAGACTAATCTTGTGTTAACATGGCTGTAGTGTGCACACTTTGAAAATACCTTTGCTGCAGTAACAATGAGAAAGAGGTTTCAAAAAATGCTTAACATTTCTATGAAGTACTTCAGATGTCTTAATGTCTGAAATGCATAAGGGCATTATGGCTTTGCTCTATGCCATTACATTCCGACCAGCTGGGAGTGCTGAACTTGATGAATTGAGTGGGCTGTAAAATTGATGGATATACAGGAGGTACCATTAGTAAAACATCATACATCAAAGGATGGTTTTACTGTGCAAGTGTTATAACTGAAACAAAACTACATTAATTTGCCTTTAAAAATCAGTGGTGTATACATACACTATAATGTAGACTGTACATAGAATGTTCAGTCCATTTTGCTGTGTTTCAGACCAGTTCATAGTCTTGTAGGCAGTAAGTAAGTTGGAACATTGATGTTGATATGTAACACTGTCATAACATGCACCCACATAGAAAAGATAAAAATCTTGAAATACAGCAACGATAGCTTTTTTTTTTTTTAATTCAGCATCTTCAGTTCATCAGCAGTCAGAGTGCAGAGGGTCAGTCATATCATCATATGTTGAGCTACATCAGCTGGCCTATGTGAGAGCCATCGATCGATTTTCCTCTCCGATATCTGGCTCAGTGGGACACTAATGTCATCTGATCACTGACCCAATATCGCACCACTGGAGAGAAAAAAGGCTGATTTATGCTGCCCCCATACGGATAATGTTGCAATGGTGAATTCAAAAGGTAACGGTTTGTGTGACAAACATTTAACGCGTCAGCTTATGAAGTTCAGGGCTCCTCGGATTCCTGTGCATTCAAGCTTCACTCTAATGTGTGTGCACATCTTTAATTTAGGCCCATGCACTTGTCTTAGAGTAACGCGCAGTTTTGGCTTGCACCTTTTTTATACACTTGTCATATTCTTTGACAATCAATATTGTGGCTCTTTCTTTTAGTTCACCAAAGGCTTCGGGGGTTAATTCAGAGGTCAAGCAAGACTTGCAAGCTGTCAATCTTGCATTGTAGACACTCCTACCTCCCATCTGTGCCCCCACTCCCTCGTCCCTTGCCTATTATTTCAGGCTCCATTGCCCTGAATGGCCCCTACCTCTTTCTTTATCCTCTGGTGGCCCATACTCGGCCAAGAGAGAGAGAACGTGTCAAAGGAATGCTGCATTCTTTCACATCTGTGTCTTGTTTCCCCCCCAATTGTGGCATTAACATTTCAAACTGTCCCTTTCAGCCCTGATTTTAATGCCTACCTTCTTTGCCCACACTCCTCTTTTGTGGAAGAGCAACAAATGTTCTCTGGCGATGCACACTTCTGCAGCCCCTTTGATGAGGGACCTGTCTGCGGCATCTTCAGCTTTTAAAGAGCAGCTGCACAGGGGTGCACAGCTGTTTCCAGCTTCTGGGTCGATGCCCCTCTGGCGTCCCATCTTTCAAAGCACTTAAACATCTGTTTGCGTTAGTTTTATATGTAGTCAACACGGTGCGGCATGGGTTGCCATTTCACAACATATGCATCAAATCTCCCCACGTGTTAGGGAGCTCCCACGAATGCGCGGATGCAGTTCGAAGTCGTATCATCAGAGAAGGCGTCCAGAGCCTCCCACCGGAATGCACTTTGAGATTATACATCAGACTTCAAAGGCCCAGTCCTTTGCACATGAATGTTATAATTTTTCATGATGCAACAACAACGGCAACAAAAAAAAAAAGAAAAAAAAAGAAGTGCAACAGAGCCACCCCCCCAACCAACCCCCCCCCCCTGCTCTCCGGCCGGGGTTCGATCGCCAGTGCTCGTTTGAAGCACTTAACAGGTGTTGATCGGCGGCCTTCTCCACAGCTTAAGAAGATAAGGCTTCCAGCAGAGAAGAGAGACCCCGGCGCGTCTAATGAGGTGCACGGGAGGCAGACAGGCCGCTTCAGTCCGTGCCTTCGGTGCCTTGCACTGATCAGCATGTTAACCACTCTCAGCATGACACAAAGCTATGAAAGTAGCGAGCTGTTGTCGTCGATTTAGCCTTACACCCATCTGCCCGTGTAAGGGATCGGCCCTCCCGTTTCATGCATTTATTTTCCTTCACTGGGACCCTGCCGCACAACTATGCCGCCTTCCGAATCATTTGTGTAATCTGAAATAAAGTGCCAGAGAGATGGACTGTGAAAAACAATGTCTCGGACACACATACATAGGTTCCAGTCACCAATGATGTCATTTACACACATAGTAAAGTACATTGTTTTTTTGTTGTTGTTGATGTTGTTGTTTTTGTTTCTTATGTGTTTTTGTCTGATACAGTTTGTAGCATATATGCTATAGGTACTGGTCAAAACTATAGCCTTGGATTCTTCAGAATTGTAGCGTTCTGAGTAATCAAAGCATACCCTGCCACAGGTCTCCTTTTTCCCCTGCAGACCAGAGTAAATACCTTAGATTTGGACTGTATGTGCAGAGCAGGGAAGGGTTTGCTCAAGTGCGTCTTAAGCGGAGAGTGTAGGGAGGGGTGTGCTCTGTGGTGTTAATGGGCTCCTAAGTGACTTGTTACTGGAGTGACTGTGCTCCCCTGCGAGGGGTGTGAGTGGCTTTATGAGCAGAGAGCACCGGGACAGGCAGGAGGGGTAAACATGCAGACGGAGGCAAACAGCTGAGAACAGAGACGGACGCACGTCCAGGTGGTCTCCGAGCTTCAGCCAGAGGGCCCTGTGCCATTTAGCGCCCGATCCGGGATCCGACATCCTTGTGGGTAGAGAGCAGACGGGGGAGAGTGCAGGCACGGGTGTAGGTACGTACGCACAGACGGAGCAGGTGCAGCGGCAGTGACGTTGTGTGTTTTGGTGAAGATTCAGATTTGCGAGCTCTGTCATCTGGAAGATGGTGTGCCCCCTTTACTGGCACTGACTCTTTGGGATTTAGTCCTGGCTTATTGTAGCTTTTGTGGATTTGTACTCCTTTTCAGTTGTTTTTCTTTTTTTCTTTTTTTTAAGAATAAACAACGGGCTGGAACGGGCACGGTTTGGATGGAGACGACCGTCAGGGACCTGCAGTGATGGCCTCTGCGCTGATGACTGACTCTGGCTTACTTTGCAGGTGCGGACCTCAATAATGAGCGTCTGTGGGAGCAGTGCTCACAGACTGTTGTGACTGCAGTGAGTTCCGTGCAAACACAAGGAGAGTGTCCAAGCGGAGCGCGATGGCACGCACAGTGTGGAGTCTCTCTACCCTCTGCTGCCTGATATTTGCTTTGGCTGTTATGCAGAGCACTGAAGGTAAGAATCTATGCTATACTGTTACAATCCTTATTAATACATAGGCATCCATATTTGCCTCATGAAACAACTCCACATTATCCACAGATATAGCAAAATTATTTTTTGTCTAGTAAGCTTTAGGGTTCATGAAGATGGTGATGCATAAACACCAATATAGCCTTTGATATTCTAAGCCAATATAAAGCACAAACATTCCAAACATTTAAAAGTGTAACTTCTTGGAACCATACCTTCATTAACATTAAACATGCATTGCTTTTGCTCTCAATTAAATTAAAACCAATATCGAATATCTGACTCATCTATTTGTTTGAGTTATCTTTGCTCCTATATTTGCTCAGATGTCCTCTTCTAACTATAGGGCTAAGCCCAACAACTGTTCATTATAAACAATATCCCCAAGTAAACATGCTTCATTACGCTCCACCCCAGCCGTAATATCTTTTTAATGCATTTTATAATTGAATTAAATGGGTTACTGCCATAGCCATAAATGGCTGGAAGTTTTTTCTTCTGTAGGAGCTTCAAAAGATTAATTGCTCGAGGGTTATTTCCTTCTTTCCAGTATATCCCCCAGAAACGTTGCATCTCATCTTTCCTATTTAATTTTCCAGGGCTGACTGCTGTCTGTATACTTGGATGTAATTCATTTGTATTCATAGCTTCTGTTTCAAGGAAAGACTTTTACCTTGTTTCAGTATCTTGTCTCTCTCTTTTTCTAAACATACTTTCTGTAGAAAAAAGAATGTACACTGTGACACTTTTATTGATTCTTTGGAACAGTTGAGATACCTGCCGTTGATCTTTTTGATGAAGTATGCAAAATCAGCAATAGTTTTTCATATAAGTCCTTGTTTATATTCTCATAGTTGTGACAGGCTGCATTGCAGGTGTTCTCATGAATCAGGAATAAAAGTGCAAAGCTGGGATCATGTTTTTACAACAGTACATTATTTCCTAAGTATTTTTAAGGTGACAGGCTTACTGTCACATTAAACTCAAGAAGAAATGATAGACTTAATCATTGAATGTAAATTTAAGGTAATAACTTATCTTTTCCCAGCCTATAGAAGTGTCACCGTTGCAAAAATTAGGTCCCAAATTGCAACCTAGTAATTCTCAAAAGATCTATTCGGACATTGGAACTAAATAGAAGTCTTGGTTTGGAGTCCTGGTTTTGACAGCTTCCTTTTCTTCTAGTCTTTAAGATTTAGATTAAATTGAGGGGTCTGTCCTCTTCTCTGAAAGAGGGTTCTGTTGAATGTGTGGTGATTAACACTGGTACATGTCAAAGGGGGCAGAGTGACAAATCCCAACTCTTCATTTATCTCATGCTCTCGCTCGCACTCTGTCTCTCTCTCTCTCTCTCTCTCTCTCTCTCTCTCTCTCTCTCTCTCTCTCTCTCTCTCTCTCTCTTTCTTTCTTTCTGCAGTGGATTCTGCTGCACATGAGTATGCACACACAGAATTAGACAGCATCTGTCCAGGCTTGGTGTCAGTGGTACAATTGACAGGGTTGTACATGCAGCCCCACAGGTGTCAGGCAAATATTTTATGAGAAGATCGGGGTGGGGGTTGCTGCTGCCAGACCAAGTGTCACTGTGTCCTGGGCTTTTGTCTTTCCTGCTGGTCTAGTGAATAACATGGAAATATTCCTGCTGGAGATGCAAAAACAAGATATACACCCCCCCCCCCCCCCAGCTTCTGCCCTGTATCCATCAGTACTAGATTCAGTGCAGATTGTGCTTGTCTTGCTTTAGGGAGTCAAGTTGAAATTTGTGCCATAACAAACAAACAAAAAGAGCCAAATCATCCTGTAAAGCTTAACGTGCATCAGTAAGCCTGCAACTTAAAATGCTTGTACCATCGACATCCCGTAAAATCTTATCTGTGTATTAGAGAGGTTTATTACAATATTCCTACTCATAAAATGGCTCATTGTTTTTAAGAAATCCTCTTTCTAGGGCCAGTTGGCATAAACTTAAACCCGGGGACTTAAAGTCCTTAATGAAGTTAAGTGAACTAATGAAGTTAGTCTGCAGTCCTGGCCTGTCAGCTTCTCGGCCAGACTTAAGAGCACGCCTTTATTAAAACAGACTCGGAGTGTGATCCTTTTGTTCTGTCCTTCACAGTAAACAACCTCTGTGTGAGTCTTTCTTTCCTTTTTCTTTTTTTTTCCTTCATTTTTTTGACACCCCCCATCCCCACCCCCACTTCCCCGACGTCACACAGGGATTTTGTATCGGGCTAGGGGATCAGCCTACCCATAGTGCTAAGCTGCTGCTGGGTCAATACGCCATCGGCCGTCAATGTGGCGCGGGTCTTTCATCGGCAGTCACTCCTCCCTTGATGAGGCTGATAAGAGGACAATGGGACAGAGGACATGCTGCTAGCAAGGTGGTACTGCTGCCACAGGCCCCCACCCAGCGGAGCCCTTCAGATCCTCATTAGGATTTGCTGTTAAGGTTGGGGGGGGTGGGTGGAGCGGAGAGAGTTGGGAAAGGGTGGGGGGATTTGATGGATTAAGGCCCATCAGAGCTGGCTCCCGCTTTGTGTTTGTCATGCAGGAAAAAAAAAAAGAAAAGGCACTGCTAACTTATATTGTGGGATGTCTTAGACTGTATCCCTGATGAGACTACGATGATACTCAGTATTGATTTGGTCTGTATTAATGATTTGTCTATTTTGGGATCGTGCTGAGCAGGGACTTGCAGTCCGAGCTCGGAATCTCTGGCCAAGCAAGTTTATGGTTATAGAAACAAATGGGTATCAATGGAAACTGGCTAAAGCCGTTGTAAGCTAGCCAATGGTAATTTACCTTACATGGTTTCTTGGAAGCTCATCCAGTTGTTCTTTACGCTATGTATGAGGAGACTAGACAACTAAAAGTTTTGGAAATCGAAGATTTTCAGTGTCTTATTGTGGCTGTTTGCCTTAAGCATGACCTGGGACACTCCAGGTAAAGTAATGTAAGGCTCCAAAAATGGGCTTGTGTTAGCTGAAACCTTTTTAATGACAGCAAATTGGATAAGGGGTTTAATGATGCACACTGGGGTTAGAACGAGGACACTCATTTCCTGGACGAGAACTGAGTTTACTGTTTTTGTCATCTACCCATATCCCTCCTATCTTTTTATTTAGTTTTTTGGTTTTTTCCCCCACTATCTGTCTTCTATGCTTTGTCTTGTCTTGTCTCTGCGTGGGCCCATTTGCGGGCCTTTAACAAACGTATCCCAAGTGATCAGCTTGGCAGAGTCACATAGCAGCAGACCACACCGTCAGAAAGTCTAAAGAGGAAGAAGGAGACCTGCCTTATCTTCCTCCCTTCTTGTCACAGACGGCATCTTGGCCGAAGTGAGCCATGAAACCCTTGCTGTTTTGTTTTGCCTTTTTGCGTCCCATGCAGGCTGACTGTATTGCGGTATTAAAGCACTGCTTGGCATGAAATGTGAGTGAAGTACATCTGAAAGATTCATCTGCAGCAGGATACGAATCTTTCCACTCCTTTTGTTTGTGTTTCTCCCTTTCCTTAAGTTTGAAAGAGCTAGACCCACCGTCTCTGAAGGCACACCATGTGCTAGCTGCATGTAATTCCAAAACAGCTTAAATGTTTGATCGTTGCTCACAGTTGTGGGGACTTGTGTTGCAGCAGAACTGAAAGAGTCACAGTTGTAGGCCATTTCGAAGCAGACTGCCAGAAATAGTATGAATATAAGAGGGGGTGAAGTCTGAGAAAAAGAAGGCATGTATTAGAGGGTCAGAGGGTAACTGGAACCAGTTTCCTGTTTGTTACTTTAATACTGTGGAATTTTAAGATGATTAGGACATGCAGCATTAGGGTCATGTTGTCCTGAACATTATTTAAATGTGATTCCTGGAAGGCTGTGTATTGTCTTCTTTTTTGAAGTATTCAGAAAAGGCTTCGGATAAACATTTCAATTATTAGGTAAACTTGGAGATGAAAGTTTCTTAGAATTGCTATGATCATGGCATTATATCATTGGCTAAGAGTTTAGTTCTACAGAGACAGACAGTTCCAAAACTTGGTAATTTTATTTTAAAATTTGGCAAAATGTAATTCTTCCACTTAGTATTTGCTGGGTTTAGTGGTTTGCTGTTTTTCAGTCAGTCGTACTGTTCTGGATGATTTTCTTGCTGGCAGCAAGCAGGTGGAGGGAAGTTCTTATGACCATGAGGCAGCAGAAAGAGTTTTGTGGGCTACACATGCACAAAGTTTAATTTTAAGAGCACCTCTCAGAACCAACAGTCCCTGCAGACTTCTCTAAGCCTTACCTAGACATCCCCTGACTAAAGTAAGCAGAATTGCTATAGCAAATTTAAATTTAGCAAGCAATACCACTTTAGCAAATTTAAATTGAAACTGGTATTACACAATAAAGATTTTTTTCAACAGAGTTGAAACTGGTCAGCTAAAGATATCATATCTGAAAATAAATAGTGTGTGATGAGTTTACAGGTATTTAATGTTTAAAAAATATTTAATGTTGTTTTGCAGTCTCCAATTGGTGAGCTCCTGGCCAGTTGACTTATCAGAATGTACACAGTAGACAGATGCTGTGTAGACACGGAGAGATGCATATCATATACAGACACTAGTTTCCATTACTACAAGCGTGTTAAAGTAACATATCAAGCTGTGACTTACAGCTGGTGATACTGGAGTTTCTAAATATATAAGCTGGCGTTAATTAATTAGCCTCCTGATTGTCTGTGCTCAGCAGGGAATCAAGCTGGCTAACCATTAGTCCTTTTGATGTATTGTCAGGTATTGAGGATATTTGTTGTGATTTATGTCTCTGAGTGAAACTAGTGTCCTTTTGCCCAGCTTGGATCACTGCTCCATTCAAACTGGCTGGAGTAGGAGCAAAGCTGCGTGATATGGCATCACATGCCACTTGTAAAAAAACAAAAAAACAAAAAACCTCCCTATATATATATATATATATATATATATATATATATATATATATATATATATATATATATATATATATATATAGACACACACACTCTCACACACACACACACACATACGCACACACACACACACACACACACACACACACACACACACACACACATTTGTAGCTTGAATAGAATGTGCCAATATATTTATATTGCAGTATTTCTATTTTTTATTGCCTCTACACCAGCTGTTTAGGTTGTATATATTTGGCTACGTTTATATTTAAGTTGTCCACTTTTGTAGTCGCCAGGTCAGTGGCCTTGGTAGCATGCTTACTCTGCTCAAGACAAAGGGCCGTGTTCCAAATCAGAAAAATTAATCCCTCCCTCACTCCTCTTAACTACTTCCACTTGGTATAATCCATGTGGTAGGGGTGCACTGTCTCCATTTTTTAAACAAAGCAGCTTTGTCTAATTCCAGATAAAGCCTTTTAATTTATAGCTAGTATTTATCCCAAATTCTTTGCTTGTAACTGTGGAAACAAGCAATCAGAACTCCATTAATGTGTGCTCCACATCAGACATTCATCCGACCCCGCATCGTGCATGTGTAAAGTGGGAGGCAGCTGTGGAAGTGAGAGGAGCTTTATTTTTCTTTGGATTTGAACTGGCCTGCTATGTCCCTGAACACAAGCAGAGAATCACAATGACCTCACGCTGTGAGTCAGTGGTTGACCTGGTGAGTCATTTCATCTCCTTGAGCTGGAGATTGCCGGAGCCAGACATAGCAAGGCTGTAAGACTATGTTCTGACATGCTAGTGAATGAGGTTGAAATTTACAACTTGGAATGTCAATTATTAAGAGAGGACGAAGAATTGGCAGTCTGGCTAGAATGTCATTTATAATTATTCTATTAATTCATTTTAATGTGTCTTTCATGAAGTTCATCAATTCATATTCATTAATCTGTAAATTACTTACAAAAACTGATGGAACAGCTCTAAAATATGAAGAAATACTTTCAGTAGGCCTCAATACTTAGTGCATTTTTTTTCTGCTGCATTTTCCACCCTGTTTTTGATTGGTCTGCAATTTTTAAGGCTTCTTTTAGACTTTCTTGTCAAATACAATTCCAGTCTCCACAGAAAGCACCTTTTCTCATTTCAATTTGACAGCACTTTGCAACTCCCTCTTCATGTTAGGCATCCCAGACATGGAGTGGCGGTAACTAGAAATGTTCAAGACATTCAGTAGATAAATCCTTTGAGATTGGGGTTTGCACCAGATTTAGTGCTCAATTGAAATTAAAACAACTGGTTTGCTACAGTCAAATATTAAACCCATGCAAATCCAATCCAATTCCTACAAAGCACAGTACCCTGCATGCTGTAACCTCTTCTCTCTGCGGCACATTTTCAAATACAGACAAATGACTAGCCTAATAAGATGATAAAAGACCAAAGTTGAGGTCATTTTTGGTTGAAGTAGCCCTTTAATGGTTTAAATTAAACTGAATTTTCACACAGGGCGCTCATAAGACCTCTGCAGTGAGGCTAAAGGCTCACTGAGGCTTCCGTTGCTTAAATGATTGAGCTTGTTCGGCGGTGTCGGCCAGAGCAAACAGCTTGCTGGTCAAGGGGTTTAAATGCCAGGTGGAGGTCAGGCAAAGCAATGTCTGAATAATGTGTCATCGAGGTATTGACACGAAAGGGCACATTGCTCTTAGTGACAGAGAAGGTAGTCAGAAAGAGAGGGAGGGAGGGAGGCAGAGTGAGGGTGAGAAAAGAGAGAGAAAGGGAGCGAGGGAAGGGGAAAGAACACAATAAGCCCACACCCTTATCTTTAATGATATATGTAGAATACTTCCTTACTGATTGGAGGAGGACGAAATGGTCTATTGGTTTATTGGACCATTGGAGATCTCAAATCATTAACAGTGACTTGTAGTTAGGCCAATGACCTCGTTGTGCATCTGGCAAGTCTACTATACTTAAGAAAAGATGTATGCGTGCCTCTAAACTTAATAGATTCAGCCATAAGTATCACTTGGCCATTTTGAAGCAGCAAAGTGAATGATATAAAAAATACGCTTACAAAACCAAGGCTTTTGGAGCTAAAGAGAAGAGTAATGGGAAGATAAGGAGTGACAGTTCATTCATTAGCATTTTTGCAGTCCCAGAATAGTGTGGACTATTTTTAGAATGTAAAAAAAGGCCAAGTATGTTCCATAAGGTTCATTCCACTTCATGTCCTCACGTGTTAGTCTTTCAGCAAGCCCCCAAAGCCACTGGGGCTCAGAATCGAGGCGGTGTTAGAAAGTCATCAGTTGCCTATAGAAATGACGCTTTGTCAATAACATAGTAAAAGGCGAATTTATGACCTTGATACAGTGTATTGCATTTAATTAGGCTTAAAGATGATTCTCTGATATGATGAAAAGAGGACATGCAACCCACAGGCTCTGGGTTTAATATAAGCACCCTTTTTTTTTCTTTTATATATCTATGTCTATATCTATATGGTTTACACAAGTTATAGTGTAAGGTGAAGCTTTTACATTATGTGAATAATTCTATCCCATGTAACGTTTTGGAATGTGTTGCCCTCAAAAGTGATAAGGTTCTATTGATACCCATGTAGATAGACAGTGTTCCCATTATGCTAGTAATGTACACAATAATTTGCTTTTGTGTGCTTGTGCGCGTATCTCCGTGGGTGAAGCATGAGGGGGTGGAGGTGGAGGGAGAGCTGCTCTAGCGGGCAGATCCTATCTCCACCTTCTTTGATGGACTGAAGCTAGATTTTAAAAGGAACCACCCCAGCAGCGAAAAGGAAAAAACAGTGGGGTATATTTTTTAGAATGTCTATCTCGAGCTAAATGACAATGTTTTTTATTTTACTTTGTCTTTTTTTCAATCCTTCTTTTTTTTTTTTTTTTTTTTTTTTTTTTGTTAACCAGTACGCACCTGTATCAAAGATGCTCCTGATAGCCCAACTGCTGTTGCTATGGAAGAGAAAGATGTAAATGAACTGGGGCAAACCGTGGTCATGAATACCAATGAATCTCAGATCCAGGAACCACAGCAGTCTCAGTCTGACTATCAGGGAGCATATTGCCTTCTTGTGCCTATTGAACACCACTGATGGGCTGCTTATTTTCCTGTCTCGAGTTTTATGGTGTCCATCAAGGCTTGTCCATAACCACAGCAGGAGGAGGGACAGAGAAGAGAGGCTATGGTCTATTGGCTGCTTCACAAAGCAATGTGCACCGTGCTCTTGCCAGAGAAGCCAGACTCCTATTTATGGTGCTCCACATGGGAAAGTGAGCAAGGTTTAAAATTTGATCATTGCAGCTTGTCTGGCTAATAAACCCTAAGATTTGGGTCGTGGATGCCACAGATGTTTGCACGGACCAAAACTGGAGGAATGTCCACAGGTCAGCTAAGCTTTAGTGGAACCTCCTCCCCCAACAGGGAATATTTCTACTCATATCCACAATATTTTTTCATCACTTTCTACTTTTCTCTCTTGCGAAAACCAAACTCCTTAAGACAACATGCTATTGTAAAGGATATTGCTGGATTATGGAATCAGCTCTGTGGGAGGAAAGGTGACTTAGGGTGTCTTTGTCTTCTATAGACTTCTGTAGTGTTTAGTGCTAGTGGTGAACATAAAAAGGACTAAAAAAAGAAAGAGAAAACCCTCTAAAACTCAAGCTGAGTTTTGGCCTGATTCGGTATGGCATGGTTTTCTATTTCCCTCCGAAATCCCCTCAGCAAGCAGTCTTGTCACCCATGAGAGCAAAAGAATAGCAGTCAATGCTAGCCATGCTAGCTTGTTTGCAAGTAGTTGTATGCCACTGTCAGGACAAAGCCCAATCCAGACTACATTAACAGGCCTTGACACTTGCTAGGAGTGTCTTCGGTTCTTTTTTTTTTTTGCACTTCCGTGGGGAAGAATGCAGAGTGTCAGTCTTAGATAATCTCATGAAACCTCCATTCTTTTGCCCATCCCAAAAACACTGTCAGAACAGTTTCACACCAGAACTTAGAAACAAACATCCACATTTTCTAAAAAAATAATACAGATCTATCTATCTATCTATCTATCTATCTATCTATCTATCTATCTATCTATCTATCTATCTATCTATCTATCTATCTATCTATCTATCTATCTATCTATCTATCTATCTATCTATCTATCGTCCTCATATAGGACTCACTAAGTAATAAAAAAAATGCAGAGATCTAAAAAAACATATTGTGATGGCTGGCAAATTTCTCCAAAACTGCATATTTCTTTATTAGGTCATGTGCTGAAGTGAATCATATGTTTGTCATCTGGCTTCTCAGCACTTTTTGTGCAAGGGAGATTAGAACAGTACGCTGCCGCAGAAGACGATGATGATCCTAATCACTCCCTGCATGTTCATTACCTTCACTTCACTGATAGTCATATCCTGGCAGATGGTCACTTTCCAATTGATTTGCCTCGTTGAGGAGATTAAAATATTATTGCGCCGCAGAGACCGGGCACCATCCCCGTCAAATGATCATTCTCGCCTGGCCGCTGCTCTCTGAATGGGCCAATGTCACCCCAAAGGTGCAAAGTGAATTAGAGCATAATCTTGGGACTGTGGCCCCTGTGGTGGAACTCTGTAGCTACTGCTTACTGTGCCAAACTGTGCAAATAGGATGATGTCAGAGTTGTAGGCTGTAGTTTGAAGGAATGCTGTGAAACAAAATGAATAATGTGAAATAAACACATGATTTCTGAAAAAGAATCCAGACAGTATTTCTGTTGGGTAATGTTGATAATGTTACTATAATTCAGTAATGTAGCCCACATTATTTTACTCCATAATCCGTTGTAATTAAAACACAAGTATCATAAGTGTTGTTTTACAGCGCTGAAGTACAGTTGCACAATAGCACCCTGTATTTACCCAAATATTTACATGGGAACAGAGCACTTTGGAGTATAATGGGACCAAGGAGTCATCTGTGCATTTGAACCGTGATTAAAAGGGTCTCCCCCTTTCACAAGTTGCATTGACCAGATTTGTGGAGTCATGTACAGTGCGGCGACTGATAAAGCTCGGCTCTGAAAGGCTTGCATTGTGTGGTGGCGCGGGGCCTGCTTGCCCAGAGTTCAGAGTTGGCTACCTATCTGCCTGAAAGGAATTGAAAAACGACCCTCATGGTGACTGACCAGAATGCCAGATAAGACTTGGTGTCAACAAGGCCAGGATGGAGGGGAGATCACAGCGATTATGGTGTTGCTATGGCAATGAAATCGAGCATTCTGTTTAATATATTATTTACTGCCTCTGATCCTGTTATTTAATTAGAAAGAGAGGAAAGGTCCACAGAGCCGCTCACTTTTTAAAGGCCTGACTGACTACCGACAGGTACAGTTCACTTTCCTGTGTTTTAGTAGGGTTAGGATGCTTCACAAGTAAAAAGATAGGTAGTAAACACATTGATGGGTCAGAAAGGATATTGTACCGTAACGCAGAGAAAAAATATTCTAGACATGAGAGCATAAGATATAGAAACACAAAGGTTGATATCTCTTCTTGAGAACCTTTGCTTTTATATCTTGGAACGTGACAAGCTAATCAAGATGTTAGCGTAAACCAGGAAACAGATACAGTACAATATTTCTCACAAACAGTTTGACCCAGGCAGGCTCTTATTGTGCATCACTTCAAAAGACTGCAGTGCAAAGAGCAGTGTATGCTTCGCTGGTCTCATTGTGTGTTACAGAGCATGCTGCAGCGAAAGGCAGATGCGTGAGTCCAGAGGCCCTCATTAAGGAAATTTGCCTCACGTCACTGAGGTGCTCTTTTCTCTGCTACCCAGCCTGCCTTACAGCCTTGACACAAACAAACACACGCACGCATGCACGTACCCCCCCACCCACCCACACACACACAAGCAAATAAATGTCAAATGGTAAGGATGCTGAACCTTTTTGTTTTTCCTGAAACCAGATGGTTCAGTTTGAATAGGAAGATAGTTATTTATTTACCAAATAAGTAAATAAGTAGTTAAATAATTAGGTAAGTAAGTAAATCCACGAAACAGTCCAAGGTCTGGTTCTTGTTGACTCCACAACACAGATAACATAATTGCCTGCACTTCTGGTTTATTCTAGCGAAAGATTATTCCATGTAGTTGAAATTGCTTGCAGTCTTCTCAACCGTCTTCTTTTCTTTTTGAACTTGTCTTTGTTCCCATGAACATTGTAGGTGTGTGCTTTAGGTTGTGACTGCAACTTTTCTTCAAAGTACTAAAAACATACCACTGAATGCCTTTTTGGGGCCTTTTTGGAGCCTTTAAATTAATAGTAATACAAAATGTTAAATAAATCACTGAACTGGGATGAGGACAATAGGAAAATACAGCTTTATTATTTTGAGCTGTTTTTAAATAGAAATTCTGCACTTCCATTAGTGTGTACAGACTTTGAAATGTTTAGGCTGACTGATTGCCACTGGGCTCCACATACTTTGGAAAAAGCCAATTGCACGAGTAAATCAAAGTGTCAAAACATTAAATGTGTCATAAAAATCAGGGCTGATCTCAAAAGAGCAATAGGGCCCCTTTTTCTGGCAAGTTGTAAGGACACATTTTATTTAAAGACGTGCTGTAGAACATGTGTGCTCCATGAAATGAAAGGAGCCGAGTTAAAGCAGCCTACAAGTTAATGTCCATGGTGCAGACTTTAGCTTAATTTGCACACGTTGCTTTTCTGAGTCGTCTTTCAGTATTTGAGCTGTTCCATTATATTTGCATGTCAGAAAAAAAGATGTCTTCCTAAATATACTTGGAATCAAGCTATTGATTAGTTAGTGGCTGTCTCTCCCACTGTCCTGAAAGATCACCCAGTGTCAGGCTGAGAAAGTACTTCATCACAAAGCCTAATCAATGATTAGGCTTTTGGAAAGCTGTTTATGAAACAGGCCTTGACATCATGATCTATGAACTGCTTTGGTGGCCATGTTGAGGCTCAGACAACAAGCAATTATTTCTATTTCATTTCCAGACATGCGAACAGGAAGGGCATCGTGCGTTATAATCCTGTCATCCCAGGCCACAAAGAAAATGGCAGAATTACTCATTAATTTGAAGCTGTACAAAAGTGGCAGTTCTTCCCTGTCCCACGCCCTCAACATGTTCTGGTTTCCTTTAAAGGGCCGAAATGAACGAATAGGAGCACGAGACGACAAAGTCAGCGCTGTATGGAAGAACCGCAGTGCTCGGAGATGTGAGTGCTTTTGCAGGACTCTTCACATGAAGTTTATGGGTGGTTTTGGCAAGCCATGCCAGATCGCGCCTGTGGCTCTACCTTGGCGTGCGAGGGCTCACTGTGCTCCGCCACAGTGGGAGGTGGCCAACGGACAGTGCTGCAGCCACATTGATTTATGGATGTCCCGTGTAATCTCTCAGTTGAGTCTGACAAACGCTCACACAAATATAGGCCAGGGAAAAAAAGGCAAACGTGTAATGATTTCAAGTGCTAAAGCAATCAGCCATTCTAAGAAAAACCCAAAAAGGAACATGGAAACAGGGAACTGCTTTGTTACGTATTCAAATGTATACTGCACTGAAATTTAAAGTTAACATTTATTGTTTTGGTAGATGTGCTTTTAAGCCCCAAGATGTTTGCTGACTCTGATTTTAGTTGTGAACTGGAAGTACACCAACGTTATATTGAGTGTCAGGTTTCTTCCTAGTTTGCAGGGGTTTTTTTTTCTACTGAAGGATTTTGGCAAGCCAAACCCTCTAATGAATTTTGCTTCACTTAAAAGCATGCCACAAAACTATATAACCCCCCCCCCCCCAAAAAAAAAAGAATTATAGCATATTGTATGACAGCTTTGAAGTGAATGCCCATCATCTCTCAACACTTTCATTGTGTCAGTGTGCATTGGTCGCACTGGAATCCCAAAGTCACAACGAGAGGACACAACAAAAATACAGACTCCTCCCCTGTCTGATTGTTGACTCAGTCATCCAGAAATTCAATGCAGTCGAGTGGACTTTTTAAAGTAATTTTAAATCCATTTTGCTGTCAGTGTACTCCAATACAGCTGAAAACATCTCGGTGTGTCAAAAAATCCAAGCCGGAAATGCCATCATAAAAAGCACTCTTGCTCACCCTTTTTCTTTTTTCGCTGTATAATTAAAGAATATCGCAGCAGTGACTTCTGAATAGGCAAAGCGAGTGTCAAACAATTTCCCTGTTCCTTTCAGAGCATGAATTAAAAGAAATGTGCCGAGCTAATAGCTACTGTATGTGCTCCCTAATCGAATATATTGCCATTAAGTAAATCAAGTGCACTGCACAGCTGAATTTAGTTGAATATTCCCTTAGAGTGTAACATTTTTATAGTTTGTGTGTATAAGCACAAAGAACACTTACTTCATTTTTCTGTTGCTGGAAACCAAGGAAGTGGCCAGTATTTTGTAAGTGGCTTTGATCCTAATACAAATGTTAAGTATAACATATTCTTTTCAGTGTGTCTCTTATTCTACCAGACAAGGTCAGAGATAGAACCTGCTAAGGAACGTTAGCGCTGCTGAATTTCATGAAAGACTCTGCAGCCTTGCAGAGTGGGTGTAGACTGAATAGGTTCTCAGTTCCATGGATACAAGTCCATACTGATTTCCTCTGACTGTCAGAAACTAGTTTGCTTTGCTAGTGAGACCTGTTAACTGTATACTATGCCTATAGCATACTGTATGCTATGCCTACAGCATACTGATATAAAGCACTATCTGTGCTGATACAGATAATAAAAAGACACCGCAGAGGCAGCAGTATGCCTATTTAGCAAAAAGACATGCATGATAGATTAATAAATTGTTCAGGCTTAAAGTCCTGATCTCCAGTTCAGCACAGCACATCCCAAACCACCCACAAGGGCGCTAAACCACTTCAGAGTGTAACTGCACCAAGAAAGCATAGGGACCATCTGCTTGTCAGAGAATTACCAGTGGGTTTCCACCTCGGGCAAATATTAAGTTAATGCCGACACACTCTCACTGGGTTTACTTTGCTTGCTCCATGCAATTAGCAAGCTTCTGCATTTTAGTTGAAATTTCACATGTAGAGTTGTTTGCAATATAAGGACCCCTGTTTATCTAAAATTGGCCCCTTCATGTTTGACATTACAGTGCTAGAAGAAAAATGCCCTCCAAATGATTTGCTGAGAGTAGTTTGCTTCAGACCCTGAGCACAGCTATTTGGCACTGCTCACATTTGCAGAACACAAAGCAAAAGTATTGATTTCCCCCCCCGCAGCCCCCCTCTTTACTTCTCCTCAGCCGTGCACATGTCTACTCTCTTACTGCCAAAGCTGTAAAATGGATAGAATTACCTGTTTCTTTTTGTTGATGCTTGTTTGGTCATTTCTTTTTTAAACCTCTGAAATATTGCAATTCCTCTAAGATATCGCATGTAATTTTATACATTATATTTTTCATTTTCATAATGACCTGGGGTGACTTCTCTTGTGTAAAATGTATTTATCAAGGATGTTCATTCATTGCCAGTGTTAAATCTGGCATTTTTTTCTTGACTCTTCATTGTTGTGTACTGTTTTTTACTCAAGACTTATTCCAACACCAGTATTCATTTCTTACACAGGTCTGAATGTCTCATTCATCTGAATGTCAGCCTGGCAGCCTTTGAAATAATGTCCAGGGTGTTTTCCCCCAATTTTTCACTTGATATGTCAAAGTAGTACTATTTTGTCTTTGATTCCTTCTCTCTATTCCTCACCTAGGGTTCAGTCGGGCAGCGTTGCCGTTTGGTTTGGTCAGGCGGGAGCTGTCCTGTGAGGGTTACCCCATCGACCTGCGCTGTCCAGGAAGTGATGTCATCATGATTGAGAGTGCTAATTATGGGCGGACTGATGACAAGATCTGTGACGCTGACCCCTTTCAGATGGAAAACATCAACTGCTACCTCTCTGACGCATACAAGATAATGTCCCAAAGGTGGGCTGAGTGCACACACCTTTCTGGGGGGAATTAACCTTGTGTACAAGCTCACTTGCAATGCTTATATGAGCATGAATCACATACTTGTGCAACTGTATAGGTAAAGAGCAGTGTCACTGCGCAGATGAAGTGCAGTGTCACTGCGCAGATGAAGTGCAGTGTCACTGCGCAGATGAAGTGCAGTGTCACTGCGCAGATGAAGTGCAGTGTCACTTCATGCCTGTACAAACTACTGTATATAAGCAATGTACAAAGTTAAAAGCTATCCTTACCTATAAATATTTAAGTTGCAAAACTCTTCTACATAAAGAAGTTATTTACAAAAAAATTTAAATAATAGAATCATCTCATTAATTAATGTTCATATATTTTAAAATGTCCAGCCTAATAAAATCAAAAGCTATTCATTATCCACATTAGAAATATGGAATTTCCCTCTGAAGTTTCTGATTGGTAATAGTAATGTGAAAAAAGTGATTTCATGCAAATATTCTATGTAGAATACATGTGATCTTGCTATTGGTTAAGTACCTTTACCTTAAAATGACATGCTTTTTGTAATTACCTCAAGTTCCTGGTAAATAAACTAAACTAAACTGGGACATTAATTGCATCTAATTCAGCCACTCCCCAGCAATCATGATTATTTTTAAAATATAATTCAGCACTCGGTCCTGAAATTCTATTAACTCTGTCTTTTCTCTCATTAGCCACATTTCTAATCCTGCTGCCAGGTTTCATGGCTCTGACTGGAATGCCCTTAATGCCAAACATGGAGAACTCACCCCTTCTAATATCTCGGCGTTCATTTCAAGCACTCCATTAAAAACCAAACAGATCCCGCTTCTCGTGTATCCAATTGCCAATTGATTGACTAGCATACATCTGGAGCCTCGCAATTCCCCCTTTCTAGCATTGCGCCGGCAAACAGGAAGCAATGCGCAAGACGCCCTTTGATGTGTTTTGTAGGTCTAGGCAACGCGGGTTGTTTGTATTTCCGCTCAGCTTATTATATGTGTGCCATGATTTGTATGAAAATAGGCCTGAAACTGCAGCGGCTCAATTAGGCCCTTCAGCTGCAGGCAATTAGTCGTCTCAAGTGGCTGCTAATCTACACGGGAAACTTTTCAAAGGGATATGCCTCCTTAGGTCTGTGTGAGCCCAGATGTGAAATTGCATTGTTTTGCACTTTTCATGTTGTTATTTCTTTTGGCCAAGTAATGAATCACCACCAACATCATAATCATTCATCATGACGGTTGATTAGTGTGCATTAATAATAGATGCGGGCTAATTTTTAGTGCCTGATGCTTCATCAGTGCATGGATAAAGTCAGAGCTAGAGATCACAGTGAGTGCCCTGGTGGACGCACTGCCTCGGGAAGGTTTTACCAGCTAAGCTCAGATTCAAGAAGCCAGGGTCAGCTACGTAAACAAAGAGACTGAGGGCCAAATGTAGCCCTGGCACCTGTAAAATCTCAATGCTATATCAACCTGATTTTAGCACTGGAGGTGGGTTGACTCAAGAGCGTGTACACTCAGTCACACACGCACAGACACACACACACACACACACACACACACACACACACACACACACACACACACACACACACACACACATAAATATCATGTCTACTTGAGAGTCCTAGGCAAAATTCAAACATCTTATTCAAAGGGCACAAGCGAGCTCTTAGAAATGCTGAGAAGGTTGCATTAAAACGATCAGAGAATGAAAGCATCTTGTTCATTTCATACATCGCTGTCACTTATTATGCGCTCTGTTAATTATGCTGTTTAGGGGGATGAGTGTAGTGGTGGCACCTCCACTGTAGCTTGTGAGGAGAGTACTGCTCTCTGTTCTCACTATTTATATTAGTGACAGATCTGCCTGCACGGCTCTCCCCAGACCTTCTGTGCTCGGCACCGTGATGGCACACAGCCTAGCTGCTCCAGTCTGTCTATGACTTCAGTGAGTGTTTAATGTGTACCACATTAAGATTTCCAACGTCTCCATAAATGCAGGCTACTAAAAACAACTGCGCTTGTTTTTCTCAAATTGAGAGGCACTCCTAGGTGCTTCCCTAATTTCTAATCTGTCGAGGTGGTGGAGCATTGCACATAAAGAGTGAGGTTCCAGCTCTTGCCAGCATAATATGTTCAGGCAGGCACTGTAGCTGTTGTAAAATATGATCATACAGCTACTTAACAAAAGCAGAATATTGCCACTGATTGTATATCACATTGTCTTGCCACCAAAAATAATTTTTCAGAATATCTACTTCCTTCTCTCTTAGTGCTTCATTTATATCCTTATGTTGGTTTGAGGGGAGTGCACCATTTATATATTTTGCATTAATTGCCTCTTACCATGTGCCAGGAAGAATGCGATGTTTAGTTGTTTTGTCATAGTTCAGTCTAATTACCTCAGGCACAGATAGTAATTAGCATCTGCAGATTTAATGACAACATTGATTTGTTGCTGTCCACATTACAAGTGGTTCCACACAGCAAACAGCTATTTTCTTTGACACACCATTCCTGAGAGTGTCTTAGCGAATAATGAGAACCCTTGAGTGGCATTTTCAGGGGCTTTTCTGTGGTCTGGCTGTTCAAAGAGCCCATGGAACTTTCCAGAGAACTACTTTTTTTTAAGAAAGAGAAAAGCCTTAAATATCCCACATATACTGTTCATTCCAGTCACAGTCAGTGTTACGGTGGATGTGGAGCCTGAGCAGTAATCTTGGGCATCATTGTTGTGCAGCCTGTTCACAGCACCTCACTGGGTGCCCAGCTGCAGTCTGTAAGGCAAGCCAATGCTTGAGTGCTTTTTGACAATGGTCTTTTTTTATCACTCACTGAATACCTGCACCACTCTCCATTTTATGTTGTGGCAGTGAAGTTCTGCTGGTTCGTAGGTATCAGAATTATTTTATTAATTTCATAAGTCATTGCAATGTAACAATATTGTATGATTTATTATATGCCTCTAATGCATTTTTACACTACAAAGTTTATTCTGTGCTCTATGAAGGTTTTCAGTCTCCCAGATCATTGAATTTTCTAATAGTAGTAAGTCAAAATAAGTGGACTTACTGTATAATCATGACGACGTATCGCCACTTATCTGAGAGGCTTCATCAGTTCAGCGGAGTGGTGGGTAATTCATTGGCATTTAAACCTCTGTAGCATACAGAACCCGTCTGTGACTTGAACTCAGATTCTGACAGCATGGCCTCAGTTTATGCCTGCCTTCCACTTTGAAAGGTTAGAGAACTAAGGAGATATTACAAAAGGCTCAGAAACAATTTCTATATGAAACTGTCTGAAAAAGTCAATTCAACTCTGGTGCTCTACAACAGAAGAAAGATCAGACACACATAAAAGTGACATCACTTTTAGCAACCCTTTTCATAAACATTGGCTGGATTCAGTGTGTCAAACTTGCCCAAAATGTTAGAGACAAATAAAAGACAAGTTCACTACATTCTTGCCATAGGCCAGTAATACCAGAAGAGAATCTTATCATGTCCATGATCTTAGCTATCCACAGCAACAGTGACAAATAGGACAATGGAAGGACCAACTCCATCTTAAAGTCTCTACATTTCCTTGGAACCTTCCATTAAGCCATGGAAGAGAAGTGGGCTCTGACATCACTCAGCAAAGACCGAAACAGTTCCATTCTGCCAGTGGTTGAAGAGAGCTTAACACATGAGGGTGTCTCTTCAAGCTAATGATGCCAACACATTTGAAATTCTGAGGAGGGCGCCTACCAGCAGTTGCAAGTCAAAGGTTATGAACTGTTTACAGCAACATAAAGGACCAAAGATGTTTATTGGGCATTGTGTCCATCTTCTGTCTTTATCTTAAGCAACTTACTTCAGGCATATATGGATTTTCTATTATACACAAGAAAGGAAACCCTTTCAGATTGGTTGCCAGCAGTATAATTTCTGAAATTTACATTTTAGCCTAACACTTAGCCATCATTCAAGCTCCCTTAGTGGGAAACACGGTACATCGGAGAACACAGCTCTAGGAATTTCATTAACAAAGTTTCATTAACAAACTCGAAATGGATGAGACATGCATAGGTGTCGTATGCATACCTACTGCAGAGGGAGTTGAAACTGTGAGGAAAAGACTGAAATAGCTATGTATAAGCAATGAAGCAGAAGAGAGTTGAACTCTGTATGTCCTCTGCTTGACCTGCCTCTGAACACCACCCACTTAATGAGAATATCTTCTACAGAGAATATCTTCTACAGAGAGAACTGGACATAGATAGATAGCCATTGGTTCAGATATGTGGATTGAGTCTAGGTCAGAGTCTAGAAGAAATAAGCCTTTACTGATCCCATCACCTCAGTGGCCAGGTCCATTAAGTTCACAAAGATGTACAAAAATATGCTTTTTAGTCTGAGCAGTATGCATAAAAGAGGCTGGTAACCAGAGATTTAAGTCTACAAAAGAAAAACACTCATACTGATCAGTGTTTGCTATTTGACTCTCACCGCCATTGGAACCCAAGCCAGGGGTCATTAGAACTCTACACCACTGGGCTCCGAATATGCTGACCAGCACCAAGACCAAAGACAAGGACTGCAAATATCTCAGAGCAGCTTTGAAAGCTTGTGGCTACCCAGCCTGGGCCTTTGTCAAAACAGCAACAAGGTCCTGCAAGAACTTTGGCTTGACAGGTGGAGGGAGAAGTAGCACAGTTGGAATAATACTGAAATCCCCCATGTGGTTGGAGTGTCCAAAGATTTTCAGCAAACATCACATTCTTGTGCATATGTAGCTTAGCAACACAGCAGACCATAAACCTAAACAGATGCTGAGCACCATATTAGATGCAGCTCAGAGCAATAAGTAATGCACAGACTTTCATGTGGATAAGATGAAACAGCGTTATAAGCACACAGCCCCTAAATGACGTCCTATTTTGATATCCTTCCTCAGGTGAAGAGCTGTACATCTAAAGGATGAAAGATACTCCTTTGAGGACAACACAGCACACAACTTGGATAGAAAATATAATTGGTTAGAAAAAGGTGTGAAGGAGACAACCACTGTGTCTAAATGGGTGGTCTGTGACACTTATCAGCTAATCATAATGCAGCCATAAAATCTTTACCATGACTGTTTCACACCAGCTCACACCTCTGTACTCCAAATACTATCACGTGACCTTAACATGATCTCACAGCTGTAAACAACACAAATATGTTTAAATGCCTGGGAATCTTGAGGAAATGGCAAAGACACCTTCAAGACAAAACCACGTCAGCTGACTGATTTGCAACCATGCGTTTTGACTGGTACAGCTATCAGATGTTCTTTGGGAGTTATTTAAACCATATTTATAAATAAAAGTACAAAGTATTTATTGTATAGGGATTCCTGTTTTGGAGAGGCTCGGAATGTCTTCTAACAGCAAAATGACCTGTGTCAGTTTTTGAAGCTGTAAAAGTGAACGTTCAGTGCTCATTTCCACATTAAAAAAAAACAAACTTTTAGAACATCAGTGAGGTCCCAGTGGCGAGAGGTGTGCATGTTAGACATGCCATGTACAAGACAGTCTCATCTTCTCGAGAAACATCTTTGCTGTCAGCCAAGGTTCTATTTCAGAGGGAGATTTTCATCAACCCTCTGCTGTGCTCTCAAGCTGCACTGGCAGAGCTGGTCCTTAGCTCCCCTTAAAGGTCAAATATGGAAGGATTTGCTTGTGAATATCTTATGGTGATTTATGAAATCTTAGACATGATCTAGTGTCAGTAGGAAGGAGCCACGAAGTTGCTGTAGTTTTTTTTCCCCCTTTCTGCATCAGTAAGATGGACAGTAGTCCTAATCGGGACTGCTTTGCTCTGAAAGAAGATAAATTAAAATATGAACATGGGCTGAGTATTTTTGTTTAGATGCTTTTACATGCTGTCCTGCTTGGCATTTATCCCCCCCCCCCCCCTTTAATGTATTGATTGCATTATAAAAGTATCATCTTAAGAGAAATGTCATTGTAAAAATTTGTTTCAGTCTTTGATAGCATTAATTTGGTTCCATGCAACACACCATGAACCATTTGTTAACCTTTTTCTTTTCTTTTCTTTGGAAGCAATCTTTGAACATGAATAGCCGTCTATATTTTACTCGCATATGCTATTATGCAAATGCATAGATGGTGTGACACAGTGAGATATGCAGCATGCAATGCACCGCAATTCTCTTTTAGTAGAACCACAAATAAAAAGAGCCAATTGGCACATTATTGCTACAGCTAGAGGTGTGTTATAACTTTACCACCATAATTCATTTATATGAGCAAACATGCTGGAAACATGCTGATATTCTCATCTGTTCTCACATAGGAGGGCCTTTAATATAGAAGAATTCCATATAAGAAATAGTTTTAACAAGACAGCTTCTCCCTGTGCATGTCCTTGTGTACCACCGTGACCATCAGGAATGCACAGCTGCGGCTGCCCATCTCTGTGAACGATATTGTATGGTGTGCACAGTAAGCTACACCGGATTCTCCTGCCTCGGAAAACATCTAATCCTGATTATTAACATGCAGAAAACAAGACAAATTAATTGTCACAGCGAATTGCTGAGGTAAAGAGAAATAAATGCAGAGAAAAATGTTGCCCTAAGGCCGGGTCAGAAAATGCCAGCAGGCTAATTCAGCCACCCGCTGCTTCTTTGTGTGGAAGTCTCCTTTTTATCCTATCATAGCTTCAGAGTTTCTTTTCTATAGGCACACTGGGATTTGGGAATCAATTTGCCTCTTAGCAAGTTCACTGGATTTTTGGCTGTTTTTTTCATAAACCATAGTCCACTTTCAGCACAGGGAAGGTAAACCTGTTATCTCTGCCCAAAAGTCAAAAAAGCATTTGCACACACACATGCACGCGCACACGCGCATGCACCCACCCACCCACGCATACGCACACATACACGTGCACATAATAAAAAAAAGCAGGGAAGAACATTCTACAGCGTTCACCAAGGTACTCTGGATAGATTTTCAGCGATCAATTGAAATAGTAGGCACTTGCCCATGGACAGAGCTATTGATTAAAGGCTACAGACGACAGATAAAATGCTAAGTCTCATCAGGGGAAGAGTGGCCCAGTGCGGTGGTGTAAATATGACCGCTGGTTTTGTGGCCACGGTAACAGTCTGTGACATCAGGGGCCAAAGTGAGAGGATGTCATGAGAGCTTAAGGTTTATTCACTCATTGGAGCATATAGGCTTGATCCTCTCAGTAGAGCTCAGATAGAGAGAGAGAGAAATGCTGTTTCCTTCCCAGAATGAAAGCACAAAAAAAAAAAAACAACAAAAATCCAAAACAAAAAAAGTGGCAAATATACACAGGAAGACAGCTACCCACGCTGAGCACACAGCATGGTTTGTTCTGAGTCAGATTAACATTCTAGGGAGGGATCTACTTTTAAAACTGCAGACAGCATGATTAATCAATCAGCATTTACATTGTAACTAAGCAGCACTGATGAATATCCATAATTAGAATGCATAATTTTCATTGTTTTTTTCCTGTAAATCTTTGTTGTGAGTGAAAACCAAGCTGATCGACCCTGGACAAGCATGTAATCCATTACACCCTGTGACATTGTGAAAAATTCAGCAGAGTGAAATGGCATATAAGGAGACTGAATCCATCATTGGCCCAATCAGCATGGCCTGAAGGATGTATACATAAGATCCGTATAACTCATGTGCTGGCGGGTATGAACATCATAGATTAGGTTGTTTATCTCTGTCGCACTGTTGAAAAGGGGTGCAGTGGCATCTCTGTACTTTACTAATATCCAACCTTTTTCATCTCATCCTAAACCGAGCTGCTCTTTCTGATTCACCTGGCCTTTTACTCTAACATTGCTGTTTGGTTCATATTGATCTGTGCAACAAGAAGACCAATTGCATTATTGACAACTGACAGCTGGTTCTCTGCAAAGGTGCATGCAGTGAACTCTCCCAGGGTAATCTCTTGTGTGATTTATTTTTTTGTAATTCATTCACATTCCATCTCTCTCTCTCTCACTCTCTCTCTCTCTCTCTCTCTCTCTCGCTCTCTCTCTCTCACTCTACCTCCCTCAGGTGCAATAATCGAACCCAGTGTATTGTCATTACGGGATCGGATGTCTTCCCTGACCCTTGTCCAGGAACGTACAAATACCTTGAGGTCCAGTATGAGTGTGTCCCCTATAGTAAGTATATGAGCCATTATTTTCTTTATGTTAAAATTGAACCCAGTTTTGTTCAACATTATTCATTTTCACATTCTCCAAGGACACACTGGATAAAAGCCTTTGTAAAGTGCTTATGCGAAACATATATCACAAGGGAACAGTGCAATATTCATTCATTCATTTTGACAATACCCACTGCATCATCTTTTGTATTTATCATCTATGCCATAGCTTTTGGAGAGCCTTTATCAGATTTTTATTAGTTGGTTTTATAGATCTTTCAGCAGTTTGTCTAGTCTTCTTTTAAACTTGGCCTACAGAAATACACTCACCAACCACTTTAGAAAAAATGTATTAGAAATCTGTTGCCGCACACAGTTTGTTAGCCATCCCTCAAGCCTTCATTGTTGGTCAGCTTCTGATCACAGAGCTGCTGCTGCTAAGATATGATTGGCTGGCAGCCCGCTTTCAGCGTAGCAGTAGCATTCACATGTGTAAAACCTCCAGCAGCACCACTGGGCCTGATACACTCATAGCAGCACTACACCCACTGCTGTGCAGCTACCACGTCAGTGACACTGCAGTGTTGAGAATGGTCCGTCACCCAAATCACTTTCTCTTAGAAGTGGTATGGTGGTTAGAAACTGATGAGTGATATAACAGAAGATGGTGGTTGACGAATACAGCCACAGATGGTCTGTAATTATACACGTATATTTTATGTGTAAGATAGTCATACCTAATAAAGTGCCTAGTCTGTGTAGGTGGAAGGTAGGTATTTGTAATAAGGTGGTTAGTGAGTGTACACTGCATATATATCCTTCACCAGCAGATCCTTTTGGTAGTGTTTTGGTAGTGTAATTTTCTATGTGTCAAAAATTCTCCTCATTAGCTGGATGCTCTTTATTTAGTGCTTTGGCATCTAGTGTCCTTCTGACTCAGAAAATTAATTACCTTAATACATGACACATAAAAGTAAAGGAATGTCATCATTAGACTTATTCTTGGCATAGTAGAGGACAGGTCAGAGCCAAACAACCACCCTTACAGACGGAGCGAGCGCATTAGGGATGTCTAGCAAAGGCAGCACACATCAGACAAGCAGCACACTGATGCTTTGGTTATATCTTACCGGACAGTGTGTAGTGCCTAAACTCCAGCAGTGTAATATGGGTAGCAAGGAAGACAAATGACACTGAAAAGAAAAAAACAACAACAAAGTCAAACCAAACAATTCCATTTTGAGATTTTCCATTACATTACAAGTATGGATTGTTGTGCTCCATTAGGTAATTAGATAATTAGATTATCCTCCAGTTGACTTGTCTCATCTACCAAAACGTCTCTGGGATTTTGCTGTGCGTTTAAGACATTACCCACCTAGGGAACCCTAGTGAGTACTGAACATTTAAAATGCATCAAGTTTTGACAGTAAATCCCATTTCTCTGGGCTGTATTTTTGGGGAGTTTCATTATTTTGTGCTAATAATATTTAGACATAAGAGAGTATAGTGAAAATATCCCTATTGGGATTTAAGCCAATTATTAACTCTTAGGTAAAACTAACCAAAGTCCAGGTAGTGCTATTTTGAATGGAATGCCTTATTTAAGGTGGTATTGGTTCTCTTGACATTAGTGCCTTTGACTGTCTTCAATCTCCTTGAGCGCAATCTTAAGGAGATATCCTCAGCATCCTCAGACTCATTTTGTAACTCCTCTGTTTAAATTTTTATATCGAGCACCTTTTTCCTTTTAACACATGTTGTGGTGTTATCCTTTCCAGATTCCTGCCTCCATTCACTGGCTGTCCACAACAGTGTTAATATATTCATCTTGACCACTTTTTGTTTGACTTTTTAGGAAGCTCGAGCTCTCCTTCTCCCTGCAGTATGACGCACTATAATGCACTTGCTTCTTTACACCTATTATCTTGAGGAAGATCCCCCCCTCCACTCCTTTATCTTGTTAAAGACCTAATCAGGAATCACTCCAGCAACAGATACCAAGAATGCATCACACCTGTACACACACGTAAATCTGCCATGTACCAAGCTGTCTGCATTGATGGCTGTGTCACTCTTTTGACAGTTCCTGATTGGATCTTTAATAATCTTTTTCCCCCCTTTTTCAACACATACTCACACCGCAGACTGTGTAATTAACAACAGGTGCAATGTAGGGAAGCACAGAGTATGTATACATGCATTCAGCTCCAAAATGGATCCATGTTCTGTGTGCCATGGTGACACAAACATGGTAGAGCTTCGCTAGCTTAGCTTAAAGCAGCGGTCCATGTAGAGTAACCAGCTCTGCTTGTGTTCAGCGCTGCATTAACACTTTGCCCAAAGAAATGGGAATTGCTTGGTATAATTGGAATATTAACTGAGCAACATATTTATAGAAAAAGAACAATGGATATCTTGTAGATGTCTTATTTTTAGTTTATGGGTAATTGCCGTATTTGTTTGTTATGTACCAAATGATAATGAACCCCATAGTTATTGCATTTCTGTTTTTTGTTTTTTTGTTTGTTTGTTTGTTTGTTTGTTTGTTTGTTTTTTGCGAGCGTTGCTTCTTTTCATTTGTGCATCTGATAAGGGATTTTCTTAAGGACTCAACAGTACAATTTTTAAAGAAAAGCTACATATTTTAGTCACAATAATTTGTTATATTTAAAGTCACAATAAATTGTGTTCTGAAAATGGTTAAAGTGCAGTAATTGTAAATTACAGAAAGAAAAACAGTATAGATTTGTTTTTATTGTTGATATTCCAATGCTTACCCTTTAAAAGATACAGATACAATATCAAATGTCAATAACATCGTTATCTCAAAGTTGATAAAATATTTTAGGTAGTGGGTTGCTATGGATTTAGTATTTTTGAATGCTATCTTCAATTTGCATATTCTCTTGAGTTCTTTTGCAAATCCACCTGTGGGGTTCTATGATGCACTCTGTGTTGTTAAGCAAGCACCACCAGCACACACTTTCCAAAGCTTCCCTGCTTTGGGCCTCTTCAGAGCAGGGAGATGACTTGTGTGTCTGCGTGCTCTAACCCAAGTCTCTCTCTTCCTCTAACTAGGTAGACCTCTGTAAATAATGTCCTTTAACTCATGACATGTGAACTGCATGTGTTCATGGACATGATAGTTAATTCATGTTAATCTCTTTTTCCCCCTTGCACACCTCTCATTCTTCCAACGCATAAAATAGAAGTGGAGCAAAAAGGTAAATAACTGACAATCTAAACTCCCTGTAGCTCCTGTTTTTGTTTTGGTTTTTTTTGCTTTGTTTTGTTTGGGATTTTTTTCCTTCCTTTGTGGCATATGGTTGTAAAACCTTCCTGTCCATACTCTTGGCTTTCTGGTCCTAGCAGGCTGTAGGAAAAATCCTCCTGATTCAGTAAAGGTCAGTAAAGCTGCAACACTGGGAGGAAGACTCATTATAAAGATATGATAAGCCACTTGCAACTTAAATGTTAGCTGTGATGTTGAGGCTGGAGTCTGTAGGGATTTCTGCCTGCTTCCCCCAACACTCTTGGGTGCTCTTTCTGTTTGGCATAGTCTCTTACTGCCTGACTTTCCAGCCCAGCCCCCTCAGTAGCAAGCCATGGTAACAGGTTTTCTCCTGGCCTATCATATTCACTCGTCGTGCTCCCACTCTCTCTCTCACTCTCACCCCCCTCTCACTCACACACTTTCTTGCTCTCTCTCACTCTCTCTTCTCACTCCTGACCCCTCCACTTACTGCTCTCTTCACATTTGATTGTCTGTGTACATATGAAAAAGAGCGAGAAAAAAAAAGATACAGCACAACACTTCAAAACTTAATGTCATTTTAAATCTTAATGGTTGTGACATTTGCACCATTTAGTCACAAAGAAAGCCTCTCTTAGGTATAGCATAAAGGCCGCGTAAATGCCAAATGTCTCAGTATGCACATTTGCAGACTTTTTGTATGCTGCTTTTGAACACTTTTGAAAATCTTTTTTCACCAAGTGTGTTTTAGTCAGTTTTGGTTATTTACAGGACACGTTGGTTATCTTTTTCTTTCCTTTTCCTTTTATTTTAAAATTTTGGTTGCTGGTTAATACCCCCTCACTTCCACATACAGTATGTCCAAGCAGCAGTGAGCCTTTGGTTTCAGACACTCGGTTCTATTTTTATGTTGTTTTAGCTTCTATCACTTTCAGATCCAGATTCTTCACACCAAAACAAACTCCCTTTTATTGCACATGAATACTGAATAGCTGTAGCCTCGTAGCCAATCCAGTGTATGTGTTTTGTCCCCTATCCTCTCAGACTCACACCACCCAATTATCGAGCTCACATAGAGCCAGACTGCCTGCTTGGCCTTCTAATTACAATATGCCTGGGCTGCGTTTGCTTACTTTTGACTGTTCTCTGTTCTACTCTTTCCTGTCACTAGTTTTTGTTTGTCCTGGAACTCTGAAAGCTGTTGGAGATCCTTCCTTTCTGTTTGAAGCGGAGCAGCAAGCTGGGGCCTGGTGCAAGGACCCCCTTCAGGCGGGCGACAAGGTGTATTTCATGCCCTGGACGCCATACCGAACTGACATGCTCATCGAGTACTCTTCCCTCGACGACTTCCAGAACTCTCGACAAACCACGACGTACAAACTTCCGCACCGGGTGGATGGGACAGGATTTGTGGTCTATGACGGGGCTGTGTTTTTCAACAAGGAGAGAACGCGCAACATAGTGAAGTTTGACCTGCGCACCCGCATCAAGAGCGGCGAGGCCATCATCAACAACGCCAACTACCACGACACGTCGCCGTACAAGTGGGGTGGCAAGACTGACATTGACCTGGCAGTGGACGAGAACGGCCTGTGGGTGATCTACGCCACCGAGCAGAACAACGGCATGATGGTCCTTAGCCAGCTGAACCCTTACACGCTGCGCTTCGAGGCCACGTGGGAGACGACCTACGACAAGCGCTCTGCCTCTAATGCCTTCATGATCTGTGGCGTGCTGTACGTGGTGCGCTCCACGTATGAGGACAACGAGAGCGAGACAAGTAAGGGCCTCGTCGACTACATGTACAACACCAAACAGAGCCGCGGCCAGTACGTGGATATTCACTTCCCCAACCAATACCAGTACATCGCGGCTGTGGAGTACAACCCCCGAGACAACCAGCTTTATGTGTGGAATAACTTTTACATCCTGCGCTACAACCTGGCCTTCGGACCGCCCGACCCGGCTCACGGTAAGCTCCACTTCGGTCCCTGACGTCCACCCCGCGGTCTCACAGGGTCGGCCCAGATGTCTCAGCTGAAGCGCTACTGTGATTTGAGTCGCCATGTCCGTTCTTCTGGTATTCCCTGGCCTTCGTGTCAAGTGTTGCTGCTGAACGGGTTTTTTAATCTTGGATTTAATATGTGCTTGATGTGCTGCGGAAACTTTGCATCGACGGCTCGCTTAGCATATCATGAGATCTGTATCGGGGGATGTTCCGCAGACGGTCCCTCCATTCCCCCTGTGCCGAGGCCCACGGGGCCTGTGTAACCAACTCCTCAACCCCCACCACTCCCGCAGGCCCTGCTAGAGCCTCCACTAGAGACGTACCTGTCTGGACAGGTATACAGGCTGCCTCGGAGCAACAGCAGATCTCCCCCGACGGTGCAGGGTCCCGTTTGACTGTCAGGCTTTGAGCAAACAGTTCGTGCTGGCGAAGGCCCGGCGATTGTGGGTGGTGAGGGAGGAAAGAAAGCCTACGAGGAAGAGGTCTCGTTCTCAAAGGTCGCGTCAGTGGAGCATGTTTTTAATTTAACTGTCGAGAGCTGAGACGAGGGGGCCCAGACTATGTGTCAGATAGTCTTTACATTGAAAATGTAATAACCATAATTACCATAATCCTGACTCACCCCCCACACTAAGGCCCTAGTAATACTGTAGAAAGACTGAGCTGAGACATAGAGGTCATACGACTTTAAAGAGCTTACTGAGCTTTTTTTTTTAACCTATTGTCCATCACTGACAGACCGGGGTCTTCGTAACTGACCATACTACACCTGGAATTTACTGTAACCACATTTCATATTCTAGCAGGTTTTCTTCACCAGGGATGGTGATCAGTATGCACCAACTGGAGTAGATTAGATTGGATTAATCAAAGGAGGGGTGACCACTCACTCGTTAGCTCTTTTCACCTTTTCACATGTGAGCAAATTGCTCAAGTTGCTTCTTTACCAGTGAAACATCAAGAGATGTAGTTACTGCATTGCAATGAGCAACTGATCTTTATAGATGTATGGTACAACACTCAAATGTGGTTTGATATTGTAAGAAGTAAAACTTGCTTCTATGTTATTATTATTATTATTATTATTATTATAATGATTTAATGGAATAATAGTAGCGGCATATGAAAACATTTTTATTACTTTTACCTGCGACTGTGTGGTAAAGTGGTCTTTATGCCCACCAGCGAAGGACACAGTGATGCCGTCTGACAGCAAAACACAGCAAAAACACTAAAAAAACAAAGCAAAGTTGAACAAGTTTTGAGAATTTTACATCAGCATTGGCAGGCCTATTTACAATGGTCTCAAGTGCAGCATTTATTTCCATTGCTTAAATGGATAGTGATAGAGGAAGAGCTAAATTGAAAGGAACAGAATGAAAGTAGGAGCAGAAACAGACCCGGCAGGGTTCCAGTGAGCCACACTCCCTGGCATTGTAATTGGAAATATCCTAATTCGTTGGGGTGGGGGGTTGCACTGGTAGTGCAACATCCGAGATCAAGGTGCTGGGAATGCCGCAGATAGCTCTCTTTGTCCCGCACCCCTGGAATGCGCTGGGTCCACGTGAGCGTGGCACCACGTAGACATGGATGTAACGGCATGGAAAATCACCCACATGGCCTATCCCGGCACGCGCCATCTACCTACGCGTGCGGGTGACCGTCTCTGCAGCCGCTGATAGCAAGGCCCAGCATGGCCAAGTGTAAACAGCCCCTCCTCTGTAGCGGACGCCATGAGACAAACGCCGCTGAGGTGCATCGAGGTTCCCGATGGGCTCTGGCAGTGTCATAGGCCAGGCCGCTGGAGCTCATTTAATCAGCGTTTATTACAGGTTCCTCACTGTCATGAAACCACCACCATGCAAGCAAATGAGCAACACGCAAGTGGTGGATCGGTCAGAAAAATCACACAGTTGCATTAGGGCCTTTTCAATTCAGTTTTCTCTTTGTTATTGAGCTTTCTTGAAGACATACCACAGCATCCACTATAGGTAAAGAATTGACATAACAGCTGTGATAAGTGGTAGTGATTTGTTTGAATCACAGCCTACAATGCTATTCAGCTTTATCCATATCCACTCAGGAGATGGCATCAAATACATTCGTTTGTTCTACAGCCAGTGCTAATGATCCAAAATGGCCTATTTTATTAGGCATTTGAGCGTAATAAATAATGTTCAATATACTTGAATCCAGTCTGCCAGATTTTTATAGGCCTACTAATGTGTTTTTATTTATAGTGACTGATGCAATTAGCCCATAGTCTGGATAATCAGCTAACTGAGATGATAGCCATAGTTTCTGTTAGTGGTTTTGCGATATACTCCTCCTATGTGCTGTTGGTTACACCCACAGCATCAGATTTGCACAGGTGGAATCCATTCATCCTAGTTTCCCCACCATGGTTGATTAAATGCAAGAATTACATGACCATTAGCAAACGGTATTGATGCATTGTTTCCTAATAGACTAGTGGTTCTGCATTGTCCCGTGTTTTCTGTGGGGTTTGTTACAGAATATAACTCGTCCTTCATTTAACGTCATGAGGTCTAGCACTACTTAAGGTAAAACGAGCTGTGAATTTATCAGCTCCCAGTCCCCTTTGCTTACTGATATGTTAGAGCTATAGCTTCATATGGGGGCTTTTTTCTGTACATGATTAGAATCGTCGTTTCCAGTAAAGTTCAACTACTGGGATGAGCATCCAGTGATTCTCATTCAAGTTCTCAGAACTATTTCTATACACCTTCATTCAGCGTATCGATACACCACTGCAGACTCCAAACGTTTGGACTAAATCGCTCACATGTCTGGGAACAGATCTTTTTTTTTTTTTTTTTTTTCCCTCAATTTTCAGAGCGTGAGCGAGATATAGCCCGAAGGTGTATGAGAATTTGCTGACTTACCCGCGCGAGCGAGCGCGTGCGCGGAACACGTTGAAGCGAAGCCTGGCGCACTGAGCTGCGCTGCTTGGGATGTGAGACACGCAGAGAGCGCAGACAGGGAAAATATACGCGCGGCACAGTCAGCTAGCTCGCTGTCGATTCTGTCAAACTTTTCCGTGGAGTTTACATTCTACTTCATTCGGCTAAAGAAAGACATACTGATAATGCGTCACTGACCTGATTAATATCATTGACAATGACTTGAACTTGTGTATTCCTTACAGTGAGACTTTATTGTCGATTATGAATACAATATTATTATTATTATTATTATTGTTATTATTATTATTATTATTATTATTATTATTATTATTATTATTAATAATAATAATAATAATAATAATAATAATAATAATAATAATAATAATAAACGCTTATTTTTTTACTGTAACGTTCTGAATACAACCTACTACACAAATCCTTTAATATAATTTGATATGATCTGAATTATAAAACATCTGAAATAGACCAAGTAGCCTAAACGGCCTGGGCAAAGCCATTCTAAAACGATTCATGATATAACGAAAGAGGTCTGCATCGTAGCATACGTGACACAGGCTTATCTTTTCATGAGATATAGTCGTCTAAATGGAAGCCTAAAATAAAGCGACTTATAATGGTGCCACCAAACCGGTGGAATCAGGGCAGAAAACATGGTGCAGCTTGTTGCTTGATCTCATTTTTCTACCTCATTAATGAGGTTAGTTTGACACTAATAATGATAATTGGTAATTGAGTCAAATGATATGGCACTGCTTTTAGTCATGTTTAGAAAAAGACCCAGTTATACAGGTCAGAGCACTTAAGACTGTTTCAGATCTTTTCCCACACCATTGCTGTTTTATGCACATGGCCTCTAATAATACATGTGGCCTCTAATGATAATTAATTTTGGTGCCTTTTCTGTAGCCTTCAAAGATTTTCAGAAGCTTAATTGGTTACACCTACAGTTGAGGGGTCTGAATGCAGAGTGTCGTAATAAATTTTCAGATCATAAATAAAGCCTTCTATTCTGACAAATAGACAGCCAGCCCGTACTGACGAGGAGCATAGAGTGCTTAAAAGGTTACTTGCTTCTAATAAATGCAGTGTATATTATGAGAATTCATCTCGCATTACTGCATTTCAAAGACTTGTAAAAATTGTAAAGAGCCCTTTTAAATAATGAAGCTCATTCCTAACTGACACCTTTAAATATTCCCTGTTAATTATCATTACAGCTGAAGCATCATACACATCCCACTGTGATTTTTAAGTAGTTTTACAGAGGCTGATCTTTGCTTTGTGACACATCCTAAAATAAAAAGAGGCCTGTAATTGTTTGAGCTGCGTTTTTGACTCCCCCTGTTTCCTGTTGCACTTTCCATTACGGACTGATTACCACCTGGGAGCTCTGTTTCACTCATGATGAAGATCAGTGTTTAAAACGCTCCCTCATCGCAGCACCGAAGAGGAGCTAATCAGAGGAGACGTCCTCGGCTGCAGCTCTGAGCGTGATAATCTACTCAGCAGCAGCTGAAGGACCCCATGTCACTCCTGTAGATTCGTATGTCTTCTTCGCAAATTACCCCAGGCATTGATCTTGCTGCACACCTTTCCACCACCCCCCCCGCCACACACACAGCCTTTAGTTGCAGTTTCTCAACACAATGAGGCACGGCTAACGGGCCACACATTACTCATGTGAACAAGCGAGCTCTGCACATCATAAGTGCAGCCATTAAGCATAATATAGAATATACACTGGTTGTCACTTTTCATTTTTCACCCCACACTCGTTTTGTGTGTGTGTGAGTGTGTGTGTGTGTGTGTGTGTGTGTGTGTGTGACTGAGAGAGAGAATGAGCAAGACAGAGAGGAGAGAGAGAGAGGGGCACACTGGCACTACAATGTTGAAACCAATCTCTGTGCTGACATGCAACTACTTCCCTCTTTCACGTCATAGATTATTGCCTTTATGTTCCCGGTGAATCAAAGCTGCCTGTGCCCTGTGGTGATTCCTGAGTTATTAAAGTAAGTTTAGGGGGTACGCTGTACTGGGTGAGTGTCTGTCATCTTAGCTGCTTATGAATACGTCTGTTATAAACTTCCTTTGTAAGATTTCTTTTTCTTGACTCTTCTTCCGTGACAGCTAATTGAAGGTTCCCTTTGGGTTCCCTGTTCGACAGAGATATTAATTTCAGGGTTGCTGGTCTACTGAGCTTAAGAAAAATGTTCTTTGTTGTAGCAGAGGGAAAATTAATATCAGAGGATGCCTAGGTGCTGTATGAATAGTGCTTGAGTGAACCGTTGCTGCCATAGCTTCAATAAGCACTAGTTTCGGGCAAAATTCTTATACTCAATTGGTCTTCACACAATACAGTGTTAATGGAGGGCTTTAGAATAATGTGCAAACAATTTACAAATAATTTAATAATTTTACGATAATACAACACATTTGTAGTATATTCTTGCCACAGTGGGAAACAGTTTAAGCACTCCAAATTGATCTTATAAAATGACTTAAAAATACTATTTAACTTTTAAATTAAATAAGAAATGAAAAGGTGGGTGATGATATGATATTTATATATTACGAGCAGATTCCATACTTATAAGGTTTCCTTAATCTGACCTGATTTTATTAGAATTAACTTGAATGTAATTGAAATCGCTTGCTAAGCAGTAAGTAGAAGTCATTTGACAGTAGCATATGGTAGAGTAGTCAACTATCTATGCACTGGATTCATGAATGCCAGCTGTCTATTAAAGAGGAACATGCAATATGCCTGCATTGATTGGTAATACCCACAGAGCGTGTGGGCATGTGTCATGTGCCAGGAGAAATTATGGTGGAAAGTAAGGTCATTCCTTTGAAATTTTAAGCACTTTTTTTTTTTTTTACATTTAAAAATTACTTTAAAAACCCTACAGCCATTTCTGTGTTTTGTAGCTCTGCTATCAATATGGAAATTGAAAACATCACAAAATTCCAGTGCTACTTTCACCGTATGCTTTCAATTGACTCGAGGAATATTGTACAATTCCAGAAGACTGGAGGATATTGCATAATTTCAAATTAATGACATTGTCGCTACACAGTACTGTAGGCAGACACACTAAACAGTGGGAGACACAAATAAATAAATAAATAACTATGCTGTCATTGTGTACTGCTCATACAGCATAGCAAATTAGCCATGACTCACAAATGCAACGTAGACATTCGAAAGATTATGATATGCCTCCTAAGCAGCAGCCTGGATTTCTATTCGGCAGTGTCACTTGAACAAGTATTACCACTGAAAACAGCCCTACTACATGAGAGTGTCTTTGAAATACAATCACTTATTTTTATTCTTGTCAATTAAAGAGTGGCGGACTTGACAAGGTGACGCCTGCTGCTGTTCCTCCCCTTTGTCCTCCCACTCCAGGTTCCACAGTCAGTTCCACTGGAAAACTGCAGTGAATCCAGGAACCGTTGTGGAATGCATGACGGCTGTGATTGTCATGATTTTCCCTACATAAGCAAGACTAGATAGAGGAGCTAGCCAACTGTTTACAGGGGGCTTCGGTTTCAGGCTCACTTTACCTTGTGTTTCATGGACTTCTAGGCGATGGTTGAAGGCTATGTATCATATTGTTAGTTTTCCTTACATTGGCTGATGCTGTTGTCTCTGCTTAAAAAAAAGGCTGACAGTCCAAGTTGATATTGTTTCATGTTTGGCTAGCTGTAGCCAAGAAGTAGGTTCACTGGAATGTCTTTGGCTGGAGAAAGCAAGGACTCAACCGTAGCTTCTATCAAACTTTAACTATAGATAACTAGTAGTAACATAATCCGATGGCTGGGATCTCTCAGCGTAAGAGTGGCACATGCTTCTGAGGTAAGAGCAAAGCACTGGGCCATTGTTTGAGGCAAGCAGTTAATGGATTTATCAGTTTTAAAAAAAAGAAAAAAGATGTGGCATTCATTCTGGATGTATCACCAGCAGTACTTTTCCTAATCACTCCTTAAAATGCTTTCACTGATATTTATAGTAACATTTTATATGTTTCCGTAAAACTCTTGAATTAAAACCTTTAAATTATATGGTTGTTGTAATTTCAGGCAGCCGGAACACTAATTTATTAGATGGGCTCCTCAAGATGTATACTTTCACCTTGTTTGAGAGTAAAAACATTGGCTGCTATATTTCTTGGCAGCGCTCCTTCCCTCCTGATGAATAATACTGCTCGTTGTGTTTTTGAGCATCCCAACCATGGACAGCACATGGCACAGGTGGGATCTGGATCCACGCCAGAGTCAAGCAGCGCTAAACCTTGAGAAAGATTTGAACATTTTCATAATATGCCCTGCCATTGTATGTTGTAATTTGGTTAGTTGCCTTTGGGCATTATTCACTATGCACCTGAAAGAGTCATTAGTTGATAGATCCCCTCCTCCCCCAAAGCTTCTGTTAAGGTGTTTGGCAAGTCACAGAGCTCCTGTAGCCAGAGCCTATAGTAACACTAAATTGTGTGCCCATTACTGCTAAAAGGCATTCAGGAAAATAGATGTGGAATTCTGAAGCTGCAGTTGGAGACATTTAAGAGACATAATCAAGCGTGAACCATATTGCTCCTTTATTTCACCCTTATTGAATATTTGCATGTTTTATTTAGGCACCTTTATCCAACGGTCCTTTCAGCACACGCCGCATGGAGTCATGGCTCCCCGCGCACTGTGATGTACAGCAGAGATTTTTCGACTGCTGCTCAAACCCCGGGCCCCATGTTATTTCAGCCCAGCATGATAAGCAGAGAGCCTATGTGTGCCCGACCGTGGGCAGCGAGGAGCAGATTACAGCAGAGGGAGCTGCCACCAGCACCAGGCAGAATGCCCAAACGCCCGACCGGGTGAATGCGGCAGTCTGCGGAGTTTTCCACAGGCTTGAATCAGAGCTCTCCAGCACTCAGTCGGGACCAATTCACAGCAGGCTATGACCGAGTATCAAAGAGAAGGCTCTCTTGCACACGCGCGGTGCTGGAGTCCTGCGATGGATCCCTGAGCCTGCACTGCGGGCCACTGTCGGCGGACAGGCACGCCACACTCTTTCCATCAGAGTCTCGGTTTCCAGTTGAAAGCAATGCTCAAAAGTATTCTTTTACCTGTGAACGTACCGCGATGGATTTTACATTGCATAGTATTTGTGTAATTTAGCTGGTTGAGTTAGTTTTAGTTTTCAGGAAGTGTACTTTATATAGCAAAGAGCAACATTATTCTAAAATGTGGGCAGTGATATATAAATGGGAATTGGATGCAGCATAGCTAATCTCTATGAAATTTAGCAAATCAGTGTTTGTCAGCAGTAACGGTCATTTTTGATAGAACACAAATTTACAGCCCTGTGAAAAAAATGATTTCACAATGGCGGAAATAATGGTTATAGATTGAATCTTTTATGTGTAATATTGAAGCCACCAGACTCCAGCCCCACTAAAAACTTTTGGCTTGACATGTCAGGAACAGGCATAAGATCAGAAGCCACCAAACAAGTGCAGACTAAAAGAAGCTTCATTTGCTGATGCAACATCATGATATCATCAGATGTAGGTGGAACTGTGCACCACACTGTTTGGATCCCTGAACAGGAAAAACAGAAGAAATATTTAGTTTCAGAGATTCTGAGTTCTCAAATGCAGCTGGATTTGTGAAATGACAATAACAGTTGGAGTTAATGTTTGATTTATGACAATATCCACTTTACTGTATGCAGATACCGTTTGATTTTGCACAAAATGCCTGGCATGCAGTACTTTTTCATGGCAGCATATCTAGCTACAAAAAAAAAACTGTTTCAAAAAACAGTTGTTCATTTTCATTTACAGCATATGAAAATAGTTGTAGTGAATGCATGTTTCTGTGTGTCCTTGTTTTCCCAAAGCAATAAGTACTTCTGCTTTTTTGTCGCCTATGGCATCACATTAGTCATATGCTGTCTCAAAACAGGCGGGTGGGGGCGTAGCAGCAGAATAGGTGCAACAAAACGACATGCTCAGGTGGGACATTTTTTTGTTGAAAACTGATGGAGCATGCTTGAAAACAGCAGACACAAGCATTGTTTTTCCATCATTATTGCTTTTTTTATGCCACTTACCCTGTGCCTTGAGTTATATGTAGGTCATGAAAAAGAGCAAGTCTTTATATTGCTCTCTTTATTCCAGATCTTGATTTGAAATCAAAACAGATCTGCTGGCAGCTGGAACGGGCCTGGAAGTGTCCTGAGAAGGTGCAAAAGAAGGGAACAACAAAAACAACAACCAAAACATCATCATCAAATTGAACTTCTTTCCTTTTTAGCCCCACCCATCTTGGAAGCCACCTCAGCACCGGTGCCGCCTCGAACGACCACCACGACTACAACCACCACGACCACAACCCCGCAAAAAGGCCTGGTGACGACCCTAACCATGACAGGGACCAGGGCTGCTAACAAGCCCCTGAAGCCCCCTGCACCCCCTCCACGGACCACCTCCCCGCCACCCCTCGACTCCTTCCCTCCCCCGGCGCGCTTCTGTGAGAGCGTGGAGCACAGGGACATCCTCTGGCCTCAGACGCAGAGGGGCATGGTGGTGGAACGGCCATGCCCCAAAGGGACCAGGGGTAGGCCTGTTTACTTTTCCACATGTGCTGGCTGCCATGTTTATCCTTAGGGCTACAAACCAGCGGCAGGCTCTGTGCCGCATGCGCTTGCGCTGTGGCATATCCCGCGGGATGCTAATCACCGTGCATTTGGGATCATTACACGGAACGGTTTTGGCGAAGTATCGTGTTATGTGTTGAAACATTCAGGAGTGTCGTGCCATCTTTTAGAGAGCGCGCTGTCATTTCCGTGACTTAGGATGAGACTGCTGGCTCGTAAAAATATTGCAAGGCCAAGCAAAATGCGAGGAAATGTGCTAAATAAAAGCCATAATGTGCAAAAGATGTGGACATGTTTTGTAGCGCTTCGTATAATTAGTCTCAATCTTTTCTCCTAGGCACTGCCTCCTACCTGTGTGTGCTCTCCACCGGGGCCTGGCACCCGAAAGGTCCTGATCTAAGCAACTGCACATCCCACTGGGTCAATCAAGTGGCTCAGAAGGTTTGTATCGGCCCGGCTCCACTTTACCAGCAATACAAATGTGCCTAATAGCTCAGACAGTTTGCTGAGCTCACTGTCATGAATATAAAGCAGTCCCCAGTGCCAAATTTTGAGACCCATGCTTCCCACTGTCATTGGCTGAGATGGAGGAACGTAGCCTTGAGCTATCCAATAGGGCGCCCCGCTGCTTGATCTGATAATGCTCTTCTGAATGTGCGCTCTTAAAGGGCTAATGTGTGCTGCTAGCTGAGGTTAGAATGGGCTGCCATTAGACACAATGGACCACCCTCACCTCATGCGCCTGCAAAATTAACTTTTATTCAAAGCAGGGGGGGAAAAAAAACGCCTTGTCTAATGCGCTCAGGAAATGTTATCAGTTTTTAATTACTAAACGATTGCTCATGGGTGCTGTTACTGAAGCATATTTCCTCACAGCACGAAGATGTCATAATTAGGGGCGAGAGGCGCACGGACGCAGAGCGATACTCTTTTTCGGACGCCCGCTGAGAGGCTAATTTCCACAATCTTTCAGATTCGGAGCGGGGAGAACGCGGCCAACCTGGCCAACGAGCTGGCCAAGCACACCAAAGGGCCCATCTTCCCTGGCGATATCAGTTCCACCATGAGGCTCATGGAACAGCTGGTGGACATCCTGGACGCTCAGCTGCAGGAGCTGAGGCCCAGCGAGAAGGACTCTGCCGGACGGAGCACAGGCAAGGTAGGGACGCGTCCCCGCTCCCCCGTCTTCCCACCCTTGCTGCTCGCATTCCCTTTTCCGTCTGAATCAGGGTTCAGGGACGCAGAGCTGGCTCGCCAAGCCCTCCCACCCCACCAACCCCGGTCGGGTTTGCGTCTTCATCAAACTGCAGAAATTTGGCGAGCCACTGTTCACATCTGAAGTGTTTTGTTTCTGACGGCCTTCGCCCGCACAGGAGAATGAGGGCCCGGTGCGGTGCGGTCAGAGCTGCCGGAGTTGGCGCGGTCGGGACACTGTCCCGAAGACCAAACCCCGCCCACCCCCACCCCCACCCCCCACCCCCCGGCGGTTTCTAATGGTCTCTTTCTTTCTTTGATCTCTCTTTTCTTCTTTCTTACAACAAAGCTTCAAAAGCGAGAACGGACGTGCAGGGCGTATATGAAGGTACACTCGAGCCATGCTCCTGTCATGGCGCTCCTCTCCACGCTCCCCCCTCCGCCTCCTTCTCCTCTCCCCTCTGCCTCCCGGCTCTGCTCCGCATGCTTCCGCACCCCTGCCCCGTGGCCCTGTCATCCTCTCCATCTCCAGCTGCATTCGATCTGCCCGCCCCGCACTCTCCCTGTTCACACCGCATATATTGCATTCAGTGGCTTGGAATCATTTGCCGTTACTAATCTCATTCCAGCCCGAACCAAGACTCACTCCCCCCCCCCCCCCCCCCCACCCCCCTTCAGTTTTCCTTTTTCTTTCCTCTGATTTTTTCCCCCTATGGTTGGAGGTTCATGCTAATGGCCGTGCTGGTATTTCTTTTGCGGCTTGTTGTCCCTTGACCTTGCATTGTTTTTGGGGGCTGGATTTGAATGGCTGCAAAAGTGTGATGCAAGATGCCTGTTGTGATGATAGATCGAGATCATGGAAATATGATTTTTGCTCAAAGCTCTGACCTCTGCTTACGGAACATCTACTATGTCTTCCACAGTGCTGGCGCCTTGGGTCCAGGCTTCCTCAGAGGATAAAGCCCTCTAGGACACATATGGGATAGTTAATCAACACGTGTAGTGATTAATAAGACTGCAGAGCCTTTTGCATGTAGATATGATTGGGAGGATTCAGGATTGGGCAATGGGGTATCAGGAGAGACCTGAGACATGATTACAGTGCGGTGTGTAACTAATTGGATAGTGACACAATTTTTGTTGTTGTAATTTTGTGCCCCAGGACACTGGAGTTGAGATAAAACACTAACGATGGGGGAAGTGCCAAATGTCAGCTTTAATTTGAGGTTATTTACATCTATGTAAATACATGAGGTTATTAAATATGGCATCTTATACGTGTGTGTGTGTGTGGCGGTAGAGCACAACCCACCCCCAGTTGAAGGAGGCCATAAGTAATTGGACATTTGCCTGATCAGTTATTTCTTGGCCAAAACGAAAGCTTGTAAAAGATCTTGGGCTGATTCTGGTTGTGCGATTTGCATCTGGAGCCCCTTACTCTTTTACCATCTCTACTTTTATTGTTTCTCAGCATGAGGACCAAAGGAGAGTCAGAACCAGAGAAACAGGCCAACATGAGGCCAAAAACCCAGAATAAATCACACATATCACCACATGATGTTAGGTGTGTCATAGCTATTTGATTGATTGCTATGAAGCAAGAACACACTGGTGATCTCAGTAAAAGCAAACAATATTGCTGACTGTGGAAAACCACAGTAGAGAATGGCCTTCTGTCATGAGGAAAAACTGTTGGATAGATCAAAATCAGTATCTAAGCACAGATGAGCCAAAGGCTACCATAGGCCAGCATGACATCAGAGAGTGTACCACAAAATGCAAAATACTGGTAAGACTTAAGAAGAAAAAGGCTTGCTTTATTAAAACATCCACGAAAAGCACGTCACCTGACCGGTGAAAGCTAGTGGCATGCATACGTATATGCCGGTGGGTCTGGGTCACTTGTCTTTTTTGATAATGTTACTGCTGACGACAGCAGCAGGAGGAATTGTGAAGCATATAGAGGATTCTCATCAGCTCAGATCTGACCAAATGCCTCCAGACTCAGGGGTTGGCACCCCGTGCAGCAGGACAATGACCCCGAGCGTACTGCTGCTGCCAATGAACCGTTCTCGGTTAAACAGTGGACTCCACTGGCAGAGTGAATTCCCTGACCGGAGACCTCCGAGCATACATTTCACTCACATAAGCCTGCATGCCAAAACCTGTGAAACAAGCACGAACTGAAAATAGCCACATGGCAGGCCAGGCAGTCACTAAGGATTTGCGATCAAGAACTAGACAAACCAGATTTATTTACATTAATTTGCCAAATGACTTCTGGTCTCCTGGAATAGGGGACACAAGTATAAAAAGTACTGTGCACCCACTAGAAATGTAAATACCTTTAAATTAGAGCTGACAAGCTACACTTCAACTTAATTTCAAATGCAACATGTGCTGGAGTACACAGCCAAAAAAGGAAATCTGTCACTTCCCAACTGCACTGTATGTGTCTGTGTACACACACACAAACACACACACACAAACACACACACACACACACACACACACACACACACATATAATTTTTTTCTTTATTGCTTCTTATTTTGGGTGGGATATACCATTATGAAATTAATGAAAACTGATTGACGGAAAACGCGGCTTGATCGTGGTGTCACAATCCATCTGCTACTGGTGTAAGCCATGGGCTTTAACCTCTGACTACAGAGCTGTTGTATGCACTGACAATGCTGTACACCATGTGGCTGCAGGCTATCGTGGACACCGTCGACAACCTCCTCCGCCCGGAGGCCCTGAAAGCCTGGCGAAGTATGAACAGCACGGAGCAGATGCACACTGCCACCATGCTACTGGACACGCTGGAGGAAGGAGCCTTCGTCCTTGCTGACAATCTTATGCCACCAGCTATTGTGAAAATGCCAGCTAGCAATATAAGTGAGTAATGCCAATAAATGATGCACAAGTGATTTGAGTAAGACAGCTAGGCAAGTGACTGCCTAATAGCAAGATTACAGAAGTTAATGCTCTCTGTTTCTCTCTCTCTTTTTACCGCTCTCCATCCAGTCCTTTATGTTTACGTGCTGAGCACAGATGACCAGGTGCAGGATTTAAAATTTCCACAGAGCAGCAAGGGTGGTATCTCTATCCAGCTGTCCGCCAATACTGTTAAGCTGAACAGTCGGAACGGTAAGCCCCAACACTCACACACGCACTCACACACGCACACATGTACACAAACACTCCTCTCTCTCTCTCTCTCCCCCTCCCCGGCACGCTCATGCTCACTTGCTCACATACTCACGCACACCCTCCACGGCAGAAGTAGAAGTGTTTATAGAGCGTGAGGAGTGTTAAGTGCCTGCTGTAACCATGGTGAAGGTGGCTGCTGTCAAATTGGTCCTTCTCTGCGGCCTGAGCTCGGTGACTCTGGACCTACAGCGTGGCTTCAGCCACCTTCATGTGGTTCTTTGATCCTGCAAAATAATGGCATTTGAACATTACCTGAAGGGTACCGGGTCAGGGCTTCATAATGCTTACATAAAGCATTTCTGATATTAGCAGAAGAGATGAATGAGCTTTCATTACTGCTCACGGAGAGAAATGCACATTCACACATTGTGCACTGCGTGCAATATGGCACACATTATAACATGCTAATGGGTATCAGTGGATTACCTTCAAGACTGGACTTCTGGCCATGAGGCTTAAAAGGTTTTCAGTAGATAAATCCTGCTGACAGTGTAATTTAGTCTGAAAATAGACTTAATGCCTGGTGTTTCGAGATAAATGAAGAATCTGTGACCCGCTCCCCGGCCCCCCGATAAAAAGTTAGGTCAAGCTGCTGCTTTTAGTGGAAATGTCTTACATATTTAAGAACTCTCATCTCTGCCATTGTGAATCACTAGTCTGCAATGCTCTGTAAGATTTTACACACATATATTCAAATTCTCTGCTAGATTTCAGCCCCTCAGTTGGGTGGTCAGTCGCTCGAGAATTTGAAGAGGAGCAACAATTATCTGTAACGATAACTGTCTTTGCTCAAGTGCTCATGACTGTCTTCTCTCCCTCCTGCTGTTTTCTTCTATTTTTTTGTAACTTGGTCCTCTACAGCAAGAGATTTAGTGTCTGCTCTTTAAAAAGAGATTTGTTTCCTTGTAAGGCCATTGTTTCTGTGGAGTGGGGCAAATAACTTTTTGGGTTTTTTTTCTCTTTCTTTTTTCCTTTGCAGGAACATAGCAGACAAATGTATTGATTTCAGACATATAAACAGGACAGACGGCACCCTTTTGATAATGGTTTCAGATGAGACAGTCTAAAGTCTCTTTTATTAGTGATGCTGGGACAGCGCTTATGACTGCATATTTTGCGTGTTCATGGCCAAGAGCAGTTTTGTTCAAATACTGCTGCTGCATGATGCCGTGGGCTTAGAGCTTGGTCCACCCCCATCCCTCTGTTAAATGATTACCCAGCACTTCAGCTTAGTGTCTGGCACTGCAGGCATCGTCTCTCTCCACCTCTTGGGGCAAAGGACTCCATCTTTCATTCATGCTGTACACCCCACTGTCCATTAATAAACGCCCACACTTATTCAGCCTATTGACTGCTCCTGTCCATAGAAGGTTGTTTAGCTTTGTTTCAGAGCATAAAGAGCAAATCTATTGCTATCAGAATATGGTTTGCTATTGCACTGACAAATACTCAAGACATTCTTAAAAATTAAACCAATTTTCACAAAAACACGTAAGTGAATGGTTATGTAATGGTCATGGAATCCATATGGAGAGCCTAATCTGTCATTTCTGTTATGTTTGTTGCTTGTGCAGGAATTGCCAAGTTGGTCTTTGCTCTGTACCGAAACCTGGGCCAGTTCCTCAGCACAGAGAACGCCACCATTAAGCTGGGTAGTGAGGCAAGCAGCCACAACTACTCAGTGGCAGTCAATTCCGACATCATCGCTGCCTCGATCAACAAGGAGTCCAGTCGTGTGTTTATAACGGAGCCGGTGATTTTTACCCTGGAGCACATTGACGTGAGTTCCCGCTGATTAACAGACATGTGGCTTTTAAACGCAGCAGGGAAGGCAGTCTTAACAGGAGAGATAAGGAACGTGTGAAACTTTCTCCCATTTCCAAACACCCCGCAAGGTCATGCCGCAGTTTGTTTAAGCCATCGAACATGAAATTAACTAACAATGAACTGGTGATTATTAGGGGTCTAGACGAAATTCTTAATGAATACTAATTCGTTCGTCGACATTAGGATGTAAATGATGCAATTTCCCTTTTTTTCGATTGGAAAATTAACTCCCAGATTAGCCGTACAATGTGGGATGAAATTACCAGAGGACCAATTATCTTCTCTCCTTTAAAGTTGTCAGAAGTGCTCCCAGAGGAGGTGGCAGCTTGATTTTTGCTCTCTATCAAAGTAATTGTGTGATTTTCACAGACATGCCTCAAAACCATTATACTCCCTATTAGCACCTCATATAATCAATGGTCCCATGCTAGATTTCTCAGTTGTTTGCAATGGGACTGCACACTGAGTGTTTAGTGTTTTTTACGAGGGCAATGCGTCATTAGCTTGTCAAGGGGAAGAATGAAAGCTTTGCAATTTAGGTGTGCATTATGACATTGGGAATTTATCTTCTTTCTCCCCATGCCTCCAGATGCAACACTACTTCAACTCAAACTGCTCCTTTTGGAATTACTCCGAGAGGAGCATGATGGGATACTGGTCCACACAGGGCTGCAAGCTCATCGATTCCAACAAAACTCACACAACCTGCTCCTGCAACCACCTCACAAACTTCGCCATCCTCATGGCTCATCAAGAAGAATCGGTAAAATATGCCACTCTTCAGCTGCATAACACAACGGTCCCCTAACACTTTCCTTCTTATGTCGAACATAAATTAAACAAGCTGTGTTTTGTAGCCTTTTGCAAGCTACAGCAGATGGTTCTGACAGACGTTATGTATCTTTGACTTGGCGAGCCAGGTCTTTTCAGCTGATAAACAGATATGTCCTCTTCCCCCCCATCCTGCCTTGCACCAGAGCCTGGACAGCGTGCACAAGTTGCTTCTCTCAGTCATCACGAGGGTGGGCATTGTGGTGTCCCTCATCTGCCTGGCCATGTGCGTCTTCACCTTCTGCTTCTTCCGCGGCCTGCAGAGCGACAGGAACACCATCCACAAGAACCTCTGCATCAACCTCTTCATTGCTGAGCTCATCTTCCTAATTGGCGTCGATATGACAGAGCCCAGGGTATGTTGTGAGATACCGCTATCGACTTTGGGATTCGGTTACCTCCCCTGTCCACCACTTCCCACCCAGATGTCTTCCTCTCCAAAAAAAAAAACCCCAAAAAAACAAGTGAACCTTGTTTCATTTTTCAACTGTAGTCTTGTGTGCTACAGAAATGCAGCAAGAACTGGTCAACAGTTTGGTTATGTGCTTACTCATCTCTCATTTGGTTAGATCAGATTTACCCTCCCAATATAAATAAGCACAACTGCTGATGCTACATTGTTTTTGCTTTTTCACTTGTTTTCTTTATGTCTGCCATTTTCTGGTGTGCTATTACTTACAAGTGCTTCCTATAATTGTAAGTCTTTACTTACAATTATAATTATAAGCTATAATATATTATATATAATTATAATATACAATTACAATTATAAGTCCTTATGGACAGAGAATTAGAAGGTTTATGTGAAAAGCTTCACAGCTTCTCTTTGTATTTTTTATATATTTTAATATGGCACTACAAAATATTCCTTGGTCTTATATTTCATAAAAATGCACATTTTGCTCTGGTCTTGCCAAAAAGAAATCCTGAATATATACCAAAGGACCACGCATTACAATGCATGTTTCATTCAGGGTCAGCCTCCCAGCTGTGGCGGAAGTTACACTGATTCTGTGAACCTGTCAGATTTAGATATTGCAAGAACCTGACCATTTCCATCTTTTGTGTTCGACAGCAGTGTCGCGGCCAGCCCACCAAAGCATGTGTTTGTGTTACAGATTGGCTGTTCAATCATCGCTGGGATCCTGCATTACTTCTTCCTGGCCTCTTTTGCGTGGATGTGCTTGGAGGGGGTCCAGCTATACCTGATGCTGGTGGAGGTCTTTGAGAGCGAATACTCACGGAAGAAGTATTACTATGTCTCGGGCTACCTCCTTCCAGCCATCGTTGTGGGCGTCTCAGCGGCCGTGGACTTTAGGAGCTACGGCACGAAGAAGGCGTAAGTGAACATGAAAGCCAGGCATTCAGGAGCCGCTCGAGGGAGTCTGCTGGTTTAAAGTCTCTCTCATACACGGAGCACAGAGTCTTAGGAGAATCTATGCTATGGCTGAGCAAAGCATAGAATACTGTTTTGAGCACACACAAGCATACGCACACACGCGCACGTGCACACACACACACACACACACACACTCTTACTAGGCCTTCAGAGAACACCTGAAGGACTGTGGTTTTCATCGCTCTGCTAGTGCGTTTGGCACAAAGAGCCTCTGGTGACCTCTTGTTTGTGAAATGCTCTCTAGCAAAGACAAGTGGTGCATGGGAAAAAGCCTTTTACACAGATTAATGATGGTGTTTTAGCTCAGCCTGGACTCCAGAGGTGGGAGGGGCTTCTTCTTACGTACGTGTTAATATGTGCATAAAACAGGTCGAACTACCCAGACTGTGCTTTTTTTCTTAAATTGTCGTTGTGACTGGGCGCAGTGATACATCATTAAGTGCAAATGTACAGGGATATGTGTAGAAACGGAGGGTTACGCTTTTAAGACGTTTTGCTGTAATGCTGCATTTTGTTCATTCTTTTTTTTTGTGTGTGTGAGTATTATGTCTCCTGCGGTTTCTATTAGCACAGTATAAGTTTGCACTAATTTAGATAATCAATATTTCCTGCCGGAGGTCACAGACAAGAGCACCTGGGTACTTTTACAGACAATTACCATCTCTGAGCTGCATTTAAGAGTAATGTATATACTGGCTGTCCAGCCCTACAGCACGGTAACGTGATCCGCACCAGACGCCATGCTGCTTCTCTGAGGGAGTGTCCCCCACCCCACTTGTAGCCCTTATCAAGACAGGACCTTGTTGTCTAAATAAACGCATTAACAAGTTTGAGGTTTTCGTTCTCCCCCCTCGTAACCTGAACCGGGTTCTTAATGACTCCGATTTTCCTGTGTCTGCAGATGCTGGCTGAGGGTTGACAACCACTTCATTTGGAGTTTCATTGGACCCGTCACATTCATCATCATGGTACGTTCAGCCTCGTTGCCAGCTCCGCACGGCTCTGTCACGTGTTGCGAAGCAGGGAGGAGCAAAATAAACCCCAAAAAACGAAAGAAAGACGGGGGTGGGGGGTGGAGGTTTGGGTGCCAGACCTGGCAGTTTAGCCAGTTACTGACTTCTCCCAGCCAAGGGCAGATGCAGCGACGTGAAGTGCTGCCGCATGAAGCCATCGGGCCGGGGCTGCCTTTGTTGGCCCTCCTCCCCTGCCTCGCCCTCCTCCCCTGCCTCGCCCTCCTCCCCGGCCTCGCCCTCCTCCCCGGCTTGGCGCAACAGATTGCGGGGCTTCGATTTCTGCTCAGATCAGTTCAGTCTCAGCAAACACGGTCAATGCAGCTCCGCTGCAGGAAAGAGGCACTCGCCAGAGCTGCAGTCCAGGGCCCCGAATAACGTTTTGCCTGGGAATAATTGTGCCATGACGCAGGGAGACTTTCTTAGCGGAGCGTTAAAGCACAATGTTGCTCTCAAATAATCCTCAGCACACTGGCAGAGGGTGAGCCAAGGTTACTGTAGGCCAAGATTCAAAAGCAGTCTGCAGTACTGTTGTTGTTTCCATTTCTGCAATTATTCCTTTTTTTAAAGAAAAGAATTGATAGCTGTCTCTAATGGTAAGGGCACCGCCAGGAGCATCTCAAGAGCCTGCTGAGGGCAGCGTGCAGGTGAAGAATATGGGGCATATCATATTGACACAGCTGCCGTTCAAGCATGCAATTATTTACTGCTTACGACCTTAACTGCCTCCAGAAGCTAGGAGCCTGGGGGAAAGAGACAGAGGGAGAGAAAGGGGGAAGAGAGAGAGAGAGAGAGAGAAAATCTAGCAGGTGGCTAAGATGGCTGTTGCTTTGCCCTCTAATCTCCATGCCTGGGCGACGGGAAGCTGGTCAGTGCACACTGTCCTCGAGAAGAGGAGAAGGCAGAGGAGTGTCTGGCCAGGGCTGGGGGTTCATTATCCACAGGCGACGTGACCTTCGCCCGTCCTCGTCAGATGCTGAGATCGTTTCAGTAGAGCGTGGGACCCTGAGCTACAGCACATGGGTAGTTATCAAACGTGAGGAAACGGAAATAACACACCGAGCAGCGGGCAACGAAGGCCACGCTCGCATCACGTGCAGCCCGTATAACGCAGGCCCGTGAGTGGCTCTTCTCTCTTGTCAAGCTGCCCCTCCGCGGCCCGACCCGCCTCGATGTTTGTGTCTGCAGTGGCTCCGCTAATCAAAGTTCTTGCTGAGAGTCACGCGCAACATCAGCCCCGTGACCCCTTTGCACAGCTGATTTATAGTGGAGGACTCCTCTCGGACAGCGAGTCCCTGCTCTCCGAGGCACGGCGGCCCGTGTTTCCGCCGCTGACAATACGAGATGGAGCACAATGGCTGCGAGATCTCCTGAGAATGGCTGGGCCCAAGGTTTCCTCCTAAACCAGCGACCCTGGTTTCTCAGCAAATTGGCTTTGTCCTTGTCAGGGTGGGAGGGGTTGGTAGGAAAGGAAAAAAAAAAACACAAAGAGAATCTCATTATTCAAAGTGCTACAGTTGCGGCTGCCTGGTTTCTGTGGTGTGTGGGTTGGGGTGACGACTCTGCTTGAACCTACGGCGCGGCCTAGGGTGGTCTTTTAACTCTGGAAAAAAACGCTGTCTTTCCACTCCCCCCAACTCCTCTTTCGTGGATCGCCAGCTCCAGTAGCGCTTTTGGAAAAATGTGAACTCTGGAAAGCTCTCGGAAGCTTGACGACATCCGGGGGTTGCCCTGCTCCGGGACGTGTGGGGCGTTAGCTCGATGAAAAGAAGGACATGGAAGTAATGAGCAGTCTTGGGGCACTGGGGCAGACGTGCTCCATTCAGGCGTGCTCGGATCATGACACGTCACAAGCTGTTTGCATCATCCAGACAGCTCTATATGCACCTTTAATATTTCATCCAGTTCATCTGGAGTTCAGTGGCCACACACGCTCTGACTCCCACAGTGTAGTAAAGAGCTTTCTCCACACTCTCAGAGTAGGGCCCAGGGCCTTCTGCATGGATAGCAGCAGAGAGAGGTAGAGAGAGAGGTAGGGAGTTAGAGAGAAAGAGAGAGAGAGAGAGAGAGAGAGCAAAGGCTAACTCAGCAACAGCTCTCACAGAGGGAGCAGAGACCCTGGGGGGAACTGTGGGGGAAGTGAGGTGATGTTCTGATGGCCTGGGGGGGGGGGGACCGGGAACATGGGCTGGCAGCATGGGGCGCTTTCAGAGTGGCCCTGTCCAGGTGTTTGTTGCTGGTACCACACACAACTCCTACACCAGCCTCATCAGATCCATGTCACCACTTGTGCTGGCACTGTATACAAGCGCAAGCTCACTGCAGCCTGTTCATCACGACAACATTACTGCCACATCACTGCCACATGCCTGCCAGGTCGCAGCAGAATGACTGGGGGGCCTGCCATGTGAAAGAACGCAGCTACACTGCCCTCCCACCTGCCTTTCATCCTCTCACCCATGTTCCTACCTCCAACTGCCCTACAGGATGCATATCTGAGATATTCACACATTCTGTTGTGAATACGCTGTCATTTTAGCAATTGAAAACTAAATGAGTTTGAATGAACAGAAACCAATGAACAGAAACCAAGAAGGCAAATGTCAAATAAGCATAGTAGTAGTAGTAGTATTAGTAGTAGTAGTAAACATCCATCAGTACAGGTTGGCATCTCCGGCTGGGAAACGAAGGTGAAACACGGGAGGAACATTCCTGTGGGCTTAAATCACGAGGAGCTCAATAAGGGACACATTTGCATAGTTTAGCATAGGTGATTGTGAGCAGGGAGTGGAGGTGAGTGTGTGTGTGTGTGTATGTGTGTGTGTGTGTGTATATATATGTGTATTTGTGTGTTTATTGTGTTTTTTCTATGCCTTACATATATTTATGTATGTGTGTGTGTGTGTGTGTGTGTGTGTGTGTGTGTGTGGGTTCAAACTATTCCATGTTTAACCGTTTGTGTGGACTTCTCTTAACCAGCCTGTGTGTTTATTTTGCAGTGTGATGAATTTCGATCCGTTTTTCATGCTCTTATCAATATAGAATGACCCAACTCTTGGCTCCAGTCCTCTTGACATGGTCCTGCCACACCTGCGCTATTGCGTTAGGCGCTGGCTGCAAAGACGTTTACGTGGCTCCATTGGAAGAAAACTACTAAAAGACCTTCTCTCTACTTTCATTTTGGTCTGATGTCTTGATTTATTAACACAGGCATTGTCCTTTTTTGGCAGCTTAATCTCATCTTCCTGGTCATCACAATGTACAGGATGGTGAAGCACTCAACCTCATTGAAACCTGACTCCAGCAGGTTGGAAAACATAAAGTAAGTGAAGTTCAGAGTCTTTCACTGTCTCCTCACCTCCAATGTTTGCTCACATGTAGTCCAAGTGCGAAGGCACAGTTTTCCGCATAGTTCTACACAGACAGCAAAAAAAGAAGATTTTTTTTCCCCTCCATTTTGTCGTAAAAGAAGAAAGTCTTTTTCTACTAAACCACCTAATATTTGTTTAAATCAGACCAAATCAAACCAAAGGAATTCAAATGGATTGAAGATTAAAATAATTTCAGACAGGGTCTTGGGGATTTTTTGAGATGGGAGATGAACAGAGCATCACATAATGATGACAACATTTACTTTGTGAGAGTCCTTTTTAGCCTCCAATGTAACAGTGACCACAAAATGCTTCTTGGCACAAGTCCCTGTATTCAAAATCTCCCTACAGCACAGAATAAAAGGGTAGCTGGAAGAGCTCTTTGAGTGGGTGTGTGTGAATGTGAGTGCGTGTGTGTCTGTGGGCGTGTGTGTGTGTGTGTGTGTGTGTATGGGGTGCAGCATAAAAGAGAATGAAAGCATTTCCATGTGTTTCTTTTGGAAAAAACACAAAACCTCTTTTAATAGCAGAAAAGAGAACATATTTGTCTATCAAGTTGTGCTTGCCTACCTGCCCTCCAGCTAAGAATGCGGTTTAAAGGATGACCTAAAAAATCTTGTCTACGTCTGTCTGGCAACTATTGTTCACTGAAAATCCACTTACTCCCATTTTTGCCATCAATAGAGTAGTTAATGTTTAATAATACAATAATTCAGCTTTTTTCCCCGTTTATCCGCTTTTAGATTGCATTCCGGTCAATATATTGCATTTCTTCCTGTGTGATTGACACAAAACATAACGCTGCTGGAACAGGATAGAATTCAAGTAAATAAAACTGAACAGTGATCATAATGCGAAAATCTCAGTGATGCCACAGAGTGTTCTGCTGTTGGGTTTACTGTGTCAGCACTGCTTTTCAACTGAGATTGTAGAAGTGAGGAACGTAGAATCACTGTTGGTATGTTGAGTATGGAGAGAGCTAATCTGTGGCATCTCGTTTCCCTCCTTCCCATTTTCTATATATCTCCCTCCCTCTCTTGCTGTTTCTCTCTTCTTCTACCTCTCGCTTCCTGTCCTCTTGCCCAAACCAGTAATTATCGCGTTTGTGATGGCTACTATAATACCGATTTGCCAGGGTAAGCGCTTGCCATATATCACCACTGATAGGAGCCACTCATAAAATTTTACAATAAATGTTACATAGCTAAAAAGTACAAAAAGCACATTTTCTATTAAACCTGACCCAAATAAACCCCACTCTGTCAAGATGGTTTTTAAAAACATGTATATATAAATTTAATACATTTCTTTTTATCAGTTTCTGTTGAAAAAAGAGAGTGTGGGAGCTAGAAAGCCCAAAATCTGACTCAGTGTAGAGCACAACGTTCTATGCCAGTGAATTGGCTCAGCAGAGTTTTGAGCCTCGTCATGATTAACAGAATATTAATGATTGTAATCTTTCCACTAAACCCGCCAGCTTCATCCAGTTACTCCTTCACAATTGACATAAATTCTAGCATTGAAGTTTTATATCTTTGCTTGTTTGTTGGAGACTGGACTGCATGCTAACCAAACTGACCTTTCTGACCTGATTTTGTCTTTCTCCCATGCTTGCCACGCTTTCTAGCTATGAAGATAATAAACACTTAATCAAGTAAGAGTGGCCTGGTAGTGCACCCTCATGCCCGCCGCCTGCTCTCGGCCCTCAAACTCTGAGCCCCAGCTTCCTCATCCTCTGTTCACAGTGCCCATCCTCCATGTTTGTTTGTTGGTGCTGCTGTTGGCAGGCGCCGGCGTCTGAAGGCTCCCTCGGACCTTCACACGCCACGCCCTCTTTCCCTCCCTTTTCCCGCCTTTTCCCTGCTTCCTTTTTTCCCCTCTAACTCCGAGTCTCTGATTTCTTAGCTAGCCAAGACAGACGTGTTGTCCACGCCTCCTGTAATGGATCCGATATGATTGCAGTTCTCGAGTGCAATATTCCCTTTCTCCTCCTGTACGCAGCTTAAAATCTCACAGACATTCCTTCATCTAGTAGTGTGGCATGTGCAAAATTCCCACACTCAAAAGATGCTAGTACATTACTGAGAACCTAACTGATACACAAAATGTTTCACTCACAACTTATTGGTTCAGATCACTGTGCATTCCCTTATACTGTTCGTCTCTCTCAAGCTCAGGTCTGCCTCCAACTGACAACGATCTGTTTTTAAACTTTACTGTGTCATAAATGTTGTGTGTTCTTTTTTCCTCTTTTCTGTGGTGTTTTTCGAGCCGCGTCCTTCTCATATCTTCATCAGTGCTTGACTGAAGGTCTCGCAAGCCTGTGGTCTCAGCCTGAGCGCTGCTGTGTTGTGTCTCTGCTTCATCAGGTCCTGGGTCCTAGGGGCCTTCGCTCTGCTGTGTCTACTGGTTCTGACCTGGTGTTTCGGCCTGTTCTTCATCAGCGAGTCCTCGTTGGTGCTGGCCTATCTCTTCACCATCTTCAACACCTGCCAGGGCATCTTCATCTTCATCTTCCACTGTCTGTTCCAGAAAAAAGTAAAGTTCACTCGTCTCCCATGTAAAAATGATCGCTTAATTAGCAACATATTTCATTTAAATCCCTTTTATTTCAGTCTGGTGTAGAAATCTGGATTGAATTAAAGATATTCAGTACAGTCTAGATTTAAAATGGTTATAAAAGAGCAGTTGTTAAAAGCAGGACCTGAACGGACCTTTCTTCACACACTGTAGGTTCGCCGTGAGTACAGCAAATGTTTCCGCCACACATACTGCTGCGGTGGCCTGCCAACAGAAAGCTCTCACAGCTCTACGAAGACGGCCGCGGCAAGGACGAGCGCACGCTACTCCTCCGGCACCCAGGTACGCAGGCTACTCAGCGCCCGGGAGAACCGGCCTGACCCACTTTCCACCGGCTTTCGTGATGAGAAAAAGAATATTGCTCGTGAGACCTCTAATGATCTGGTGATATGAAAAAGGTGCTCTATATGGAATGTGGCGCTCTTCTGCTATGGCGTGGAATACACAAGGGTTTGTTACGCTGTTCAGTTACGCTCCCGCTTCTTGTCTTATCTTCTCCCTGCTTTGGACTAAGGCACTTCCTTGTTGCCTTATTATGGAATTTTTTGATTACTTGATTTCTGTGTACATCTGGACTTCTAACATTAAGGCAGTGATGGTAGATGTTTACAACATAATATCACAGAACACAACATCTCATGACAAAAAACAAAAAGAATCAATCACTGTCTGAAACTGTAATTTTAAAACTTGTTGTACATGAAGTATAAAGAGAATAATTTGGTGAAACAAAATGTCTGGGGCCACAGGTGAAGATAGTCTTTTTTCTAAAAAGAAATCCCAGTACGCTTGTACACAGTTTTCTTCTATAGTAGACAATGGGTCCTTAATTGCTGCCCTTTGTCAATCGAACAGAGTCGAATCAGGAGGATGTGGAATGACACTGTACGAAAGCAATCTGAATCCTCCTTTATCTCAGGGGACATCAACAGCACATCAACCCTCAACCAAGGTCAGTCGCAATCTATTGATGTTACATGAGAAGAATTTCAGGCTTTTGAGCTCTTTTCTAGACATAATGAGGCAGACTTATCACGAGTGTAAAAATCACTGTTACTCTGAGCCCAGTGAAATCGCTTCCCTTCTTAATTGTTATTAGGCCCTTATTCATCCCAAGCTTGTGTAGAGGATTTTGTGTTTTCAACGCCAAGACTTTGTAGGTTATGCCTTTGTTCAGTCAATTTTGGGGTAGTTTTATATGTGTGTGTGTGTGTGTGTGTGTGTGTGTGTGTGTGTGTGTGTGTGTGTGTGGTAACACTAAAATACCCCCAAAACATTTTAATGTACTGCAGAAAAGAAACCACAAATTTGAAAGTTCAGAATTTCTTTTGTGCCTTACAAACATAGATTCATCAATTATTCATGATTTAAGGTGACCTAGTGGATGCTATTTGAAGGATTTAGAAAAAAAATATGTTATTTATTATTTAGCCAGGGCACAAATGTATGATGATGAGAAGATGATGTTCAACTCTAGCTGACCCTGAGTGGTAAGGCTGTGTTATTCAGAGTTGTTGCTTTGGCTTGCTCTGATACACTAAAGCAGCTCTCCACGCATGCCTCTGTTCCAACAGCTGATGCTGTTTTCTTCTCTTCGTGCTTCTGTTCCTCTGTACTGACGGGCAACAAACATTTTGGAAAGGGACCTTTCTTAGGAAACTGCCTTATTTGCACCTAAGGTGTCAGTAGAATGGGTGAAGTTTACATTTCCAGTGAATATGGTCACTAATGAAAAGATATTTGCCTATTGTTGTCATCTGTTTACATAAATGTCAATTTTGAACTCTATGTAGATTATACATTTGTTTTTCTCACAATTTAGTAGTATTTATAAGTGGAACAAACATGAAATTGATATAATAGTCTAACAAGTACATTTGGTAGTAATATAATATTAGAATATAATATAATACTTGGTAGTAATATAATAATTATTGTCTGATTATGTACAAGAATGTTTGTCCTATCAGGATAACAAAGACAACAATATAATTAGTATTATTTTTAACAGATAGCAACAAAACACTGACCAAATATCAGATGCAGATATATTTTGGAACTAACATTGTCAGTTACGACCATAATTCCAACCTTTCCTTTGTCTGTAAGTCCAGTCTGAGCTTCAACACATCCGCCTAACTGTGCTGTGATCTCATATCTCCTCTTCTGTCTTGCCGAAACAGGAATGACGGCCAATTACCTACTAACAAACCCTCTTCTACGACCCCAAGGCACTAACAACCCTTACAATTCGTTATTGGCCGAAACGGTTGTATGTAACAGTCCTACGGCTCCCGTCTTTAACTCTCCAGGTGCGCTTACTAAACTGCTGCAGAAAAAAAAAAGTGGTGGTCTTTTTCTCTACTTTGCTTGTAGTTTTTTTCCTGAATGTCTGAAGTGAATGAGAGCAGAGTGTGGTGTAGTATCATTCTCTCAGCACTCTAAAACTCCCACATGATCAGCCCTGACTGAAATGTTTTTATTACGGCAAAATCCTGGCAATAGCTATTCTGTACAAAATTCTGAACCACAAACTTCTGATTGATGTTTGTTCATTTTCAACAGAGAGAGAGTGATACTACATATGTATTTGCATTAATATTACATAACGAATACTGTTCTGAGATGTTGTATATGCTTTGATGTTTATTTTTGATTCTGGAATAGCTCCTATTGTATTTCACTGCCTATTTGTGCAGCTAATCCAAAAATGTTCACCTTACCGTAATCTATACATTTTATTCCCATCTATTAGTACCACAGTTGCTACTTTTTTTTTTTTTTTTACAGTTAACTCAGTAATTAATTCTGTTGGAATAAAGCCAATTACACTTACACATAATCAAGTTAAAATTGATTGCGGCCCATTGCATAGACCCTGCCTAAAGCTCAATTAAAGCACATGTGACTCTAATTCACAATCATGCCCCGGAGTGTGACATTCAAGTGTTCTGACATTTTGGAAATTGATGTGAAACCTTACTGTCTGTGTGCTCTGCTTTCTCCCTCTCGCCGCATCCCTCTAGTGACCTACAGAGAGACAAGTATGGGAGTAAAACTTAACTTTGCCTATCAAATGTAAATTTTTTTCAGCATGATTTTCTCAAAAAAACCAAAAAAAACAAACACAAACAAACAAACAAAAGAAAAAGAATGAAAAAGAAAAAAAGAATGGAAAACACGACTCACTGGGTTTACCTCAGGCCATCCGTATACAGTGAGCAAGCGGTTCAGAAACTAGTCACAACGTTCAAAAATGGTTTTGTCTCTTAGTCCCTCAGTAGGACACATATGAATGCCAAAGTAAACAAGTTCAATCAAGTTTACGTGTATGGGCCCTATTTTCCTGAGTGTTTAAAGACACTGGTATATTCATGACCATGCGAAGGGTGCTTTGGTAATTCAGTGCCTCACACACTGCACAGTGCACAAGCGCACCGGGGGGTTGGTGCAAATGTACGAGACGTGCACGTAGGGGAAGGGCTTCTGTTTTAAGCAAGATTTAATCACAGCATCTAAGTCCTGATGCATTAGGTGCAAATACACTCTGTGCCAGGAATGTGCAACAACCACATTGGGTCATGGGATAATAGCCATGGCAGACAGAGACATGTAGCTCAACAATCAATTACAGGCTCATGTGTAAGCCGTCATAACTAGCTCTTCCCTCACCTGATGATGAAGAGGTAAGGGTGGTGTAAACTTGATTCTCCATCGTGCTTCCAGAGCTACGTGAGGTAATATAAGACACAGATGCACTACTTCCATTGTTTTTTTACTGCACTGCAAACAGTCGATTTTGACTACTAATTTCTGGTGAGTGTGTGACTCCTTGTAATAAGCTGTGGTTAAGCAGAGTAATGGAAGACATTATTGTGGTTCCAAATATTCTACGCGCTAGGTTTGCAAATCACACGTGCACATACACACACGCGTGCGCGCGCACACACACACACATCTCCGCTAGACCTCTGGTCTTAGTACAACTGCTTAAAATGTGTGTGGCGCAAGATACAATAGGCTGAAAAAGATGCTAATTAGTTACCACCCACCCAACCCTTCTGCGCGGAGCACTGATAACAACGCCCACATGAAAATAGCATGTGTCTTTCGAACCCACTCTCCTGACTCTGTGCCATTTAAAAGCACTGGTCACATGATATTGTACTTTGAGTGACGGAAATAGGGCCGCGAGGTTTTAGTCATAATGGCGCATGAGCGAACAGGGCAGTTTCCTGTCTTCTCTCCACATTAAATTATTATTTGGTAGGTGTTTAAATAGATCATTTGACATAGGGATAAATAACCTGAATTCAGTTACTTGTCATTAATAGCAGCTCGAAAGCTGAAATTGTTCTGCTTGAAAAATGACTAATAATCGGTGCGCTAAACCATTGTTGAAAAGTGCAGTTATACCTTCAGTTGTACATCATTAGCAATTAGTATGTTTGTTACTCCAGTAACTCTGGATTTACAAAGCAGTCATTGTAATCCAGCTCACCACTCAAAAGATTTTTTTCCTTATTTTTGGAAGGCCATTTTAAACCGATAGAAGTAATCAGTTTGAACATCACTGTAGCACCTGATTTTCTTTTGTCTACTTCTTCATGCCAAATCATACATCACATTTAAACTTTTATTTCTAAACTGTGATCTTTCTTCCTCATTTTTGTGCACATTACTTCTTTGCTGTTATTAAAACAGTGTCACAATAAAGTACATCTCTCCCAGAGCGTTTGCTTCACTTCCCCTCTCAGGATACTAAACCCTGCTAGGCACTACAAATGCACCTTTCTTTTTTTTTCCTGTGGTCTTTTTCTGTCTTTCTTTCTTTGTTTCTGTGACCCCCATCTGAGGAGATTCCAAGAATTGCTGCCTCTGACCAATCCCAGCTGTGTATACATGTAGGCCTGCACTCCCCCCCCAAAAAACCCAACGACTCGCTATGTTTGAGTTAGCCACTACAAACGTGAGAAGCGAGCATGGCTGTAGGCTTGAGCTTGACCGTTACCTGGCCAAGACAGCATCAGCTCACGTGTTCACTCAGTTAGCTGCTGACATAACGGTGCGGCTCAGCCAGCAAACTGCGACGTTTAATGAGGAGAGAAGCCTCTAACTGTCTGTCTGATCTTATTCCGCTGAACCCTTGCTTACGCTGACGTTGCAAATTTCACGTTCATTCCTTTTTTCCTTTTCTCTTCTTTTCCTTCTGTCGGTGACTACTCATCGCGTTTTACAATAAAGTCATTTGTGCTTTTTGTTTTCGTTTTCTTTTGGACATCAGCTACTCTTAGGCCAGATAGCCTGAACAGACAGACATGATGTGAGTTGTCTAAAGTGAGTCATTTCCACTGGCCTGTCTGTTGTGCTCTTGGATGGTTGCTTGTGCTGGCTTCCTGGTACTTGGCTGTTTGTGTTCTTTTTTCTTTTTTTTGTTTTATTTTTGTGGTCAGTGGCTTTGTTCATTCTCTTTCTCTCCTTTTCTCCCACCTCCCTCACACCCCCCCCCCCCCCCCCGACAATTTCATTCTCACATGCCTTCCCGAAATAAGTTGGGAGGCTGAATTATGTTAATATCATAGCTTGTCCATTCGTGACTCTACATCTGTGGCGTTCTTTAAAATGTGTGTTTTGTGATGTTTGTGGTTTACAGACTAATTTTTTGATGTTGTTTAGGATATCTCAATCACTGAGCTATATTGACCAAATATTTAAGTCCATTTCTGGTCATGCATCTAACATCCATTTACAATAGTAATAGGGACCATTAGGCTAATTTTTGGGCCACCTTGTATTTACTGCCGTGACTCATATCTGACCAAAGCCCTAAACAACATTAAACACCTTTTCTTGTCTTTTCTGTCGTTACAGGGCCAGTAGTAACTAATGTACAATCCCTCGCATATTCTGTTGTTGTAGGACACTCAATGAACAGTGCCAGGGATACAAGTGCAATGGATACTCTACCGCTAAATGGTAACTTCAATAACAGCTACTCACTTCGTAAAGGGAACTACAACAATGGTGTGCAGGTGGTGGACTGTGGCCTCAGCCTTGACGACACAGCCTTTGAGAAGATGATCATCTCGGAGCTGGTGCACAACAACCTCAGGGCCTGTAGCAAGAGCCATCGCTCCGAGCCCCATGTCACAACCAAAAGGGGGGCGGGGACGGGGAGTGGTGAGGGCGTGGCCAACACCTCGACCCTGGTGCGTGTGGGCGGAGAGGGCGAGCAGCTGGTGGGGGGCCTGAGCCTGAGGCCCCACCACCCCCAGCACCAGCGGCCCAGCGAGCTGGAGGCCCCCCTCATCCCCCAGCGGACTCACTCGCTCCTGTACCACACCCAGGAGAGAGGGAGAGCTGATTCGGTGGCTCCGCCCCCGCCGGCCACCTACACCACCCAGCTCCCGGCCCAGACCGAGGGCGACCTGCAGTCACCAAACAGGGACTCGTTATATGCCAGTCTGCCGAATCTGAGCGACTCACCCCTGGCCAAGAGCGGCCTGGACGTCAGTGAGGACCTCTCACCCTCCAAGCAGAGTGTGAACGAGGACGTTTACTACAAAAGCATGCCCAACCTCGGGGCCGGCCAGCAACTCCAGGCCTGCTATCAGATAAACAGGGGAAGCAGCGATGGTTACATAATCCCCATCACTAAAGAGGACAGTGTCCCAGAAGGAGATGTGCGGGAAGGACAGATGCAACTAGTCACAAGTCTTTAAAAGTTAGAGGGTTTTGTGTTTGCTTGTTTTTAGAAACAGTCAGCTCCATTCGCTTGGCGGTTGCGAACCAAGGAGAGGGTGTGGAGGGTGTGTGCTTCGAGGGAAGAGGGGTGGGTGTGCAGTTTGGACAAACGTTTCAGCTCTCCCTTCCTCTTTCCTTCCATTACAAAAATGGATCCTCCCTGGTTTGACTGTCATCCCCCAAAGATGAACAGGTCAGAGTGTGGCTGGATTGCAGTGTCAACCTGACTGTAAATACAGTGTCGATCGGACGTGGTTTGACGGACAATCAAAATGTCTTCGTCTGATAGTGCTGCTGCTGTTGAATGACTCATAGTAATGGAATGATTTCACATAAAAAGAGCAAAAAATATACCAAAAAAATAGTATTTCTCATTTCAGCTCATAAAATGTTTGTCAGAGGTTGTACATAGGTTCTCATATTTCAAATCCAGTTTTGTATTATATACAAAATGGAGTGTCCAGGACCTAAACAGAGATGTGTAATAAGATTGTATGATGAAATATTCCTAATATGGGACTGTTCATTTAGGAATTCAGTACCCTAGATCTAAGGCCTTTATAATGAAGATTGGATTGTGCTGTATAACCATTAGCAATCAAACCCCTGGCCTTACCTTTTCTCAGTTGTAAAGTGAACCATCAAGGGTAATAGCATAAAAATATATATTTTGTTGTATTTCTGGTGTACAATAAAAAGGCAACCATAAAAAGGATACATTTTAATTAAGACTTTAATTAAGACATTCTCAAGAGACTATTGTGTGAAAATTGCACATGTTATAAAAACAATGTGTTTATTCTTAAAATTCATTCATCATAATATGTTTGGAAGAGGATTAAGATGAAATGAGGGAACAGAAAGCTTGGAAAGGTTGCTGACATCAAATTCCATCTTGTTTATGAAAATGAGCTGCACCAAAGCATCGGGCTTTAGTAGGTAATTAGGATTTTCTCACCCTGTTCAAAAGATTCCATAGGAATCTGTACAGGCATGAAAGTCACACGAAACCACAGCCAAACATCATAAAGCTTTCCATACACGTTCTTCCATCTAGGTTTGGATATTTATTTATTAAATTATTCTAAAAAAGAAAGAAAAAAAAGTGACACTTTGGAACTCCTTTGTGAATACATTACAGCACTGGTTCGTTTTTTCCATTAACATGTTATTAAGGAGCTCATACAAAATAATGTAAAGTTCAACACTTGTTTAACAATAAATAAATGTGAATTTTTGGCTATTATAACAAGTTCTTATTTACCTGACTTTCAAGTGGTTGTGTGTATGTATGTGCAAAAAAAGATAATCAAAACGTGTGTGTGTGTGTGTGTGTGTGTGTGTGTGTGTGTGCGAGTGTGTGTGTGTGTGTGTGTGTGTGTGTGTGTGCGTAAGCCTTTGTGTGTGCAGAGTAGTGAGTTACTTCAGACTAATTAATCTTCTATTATTTTCGCAGCTCTTTCACAAGAGCTTATCAGGAAGCTCTTATCAATTGATAAAGTCTTCAACGCTGTTTTTAACACATTCAGAACCCCCACGGTGAGATGTTATATTATATTTGCTCTAATGTTTGGGCATAAACACAGATGGAACGCAGAAGTTATGTCGTGTTGGCTACTTGTGTTTAGTAGACGCTGATGTTGGGGGCAGGGGGTTGTTGGGCTGTTAGCCCATGAGGAGAGCCTGTAGAAAAGCTGCAGCATACATGTTCTGAACACTCGCAGCCATGCAGTGTACCCTTGAAAAAAGAGCACCTCTGTGCAAAGCCTCCGGTTTTCAAAATGTGTCCTGTCTGCTGACCCACAGCTCTCTTGCTCAACTCCATCTACTGTATTCTTTCAAATTCATCCATCACAAACTGATCTCTGTCACACTGCAGTGTTATTGTCACCCTTATTTTTTAAAGCTTGTAGGGAAGAAGTACATTGAAATTAGTATATGTTTTGTTTTGTTTTTTGCTATTCACAATAGCGTACTCTTAAGATGCAGGGGTGATATTTTCAATTTATAAAATCAACAGGAGCACAGCTCAACTTCTCTAATTGATAAGGTTGGGAGTACAGGTGCTAGCCTTGGGTTTGCGACTGAATATTGATTTTGCATTGCCTTGCTGATAGCAAGATTGCTGGGTGGTGGCGAGAGCCAACGATAAATATAATAAATGTCTCTGACATATAGTTTTTTGGGTTTTTTTTCCCCTCATCAAGATTCCAGAGGAATATTCAGACAAAAATGTTCGTGAAGAATTTGTCCAAAAATGCCCCAGGAGCTGTTGAATGCATTTGCACTGGCATTCTAAGATGCAGTATGTCAGTTTTCAAATATTCATCTTCCTTATTTTCTTGGTATGAGTGATGAAACCAATTTCAGGCTGGAAAAGGTTAAAATTGGATTTAAATGTATTTGATAAAGCAAAAGGTATGCAGTTATTCTTGTACTTGTAGCAAAATGATTCTTAACAATAAGACCAGCTATGTTGATAGCTAGCAATAATGAATTGCTTTATCTTATATAAGGAATATCCCTGCTGGATCCGGAGTCATGGCAGGTTACTTTATGATGTGAGTTTAATATTCAGAGCTGTCACCTATATTATTTCTCTGCACACCATCATCATCCCGTCATAAAGTGGTAACACAATCAAGCTGATTTCACCAAATAGATCTCCTTTTAAAATGTAATATCTTGTGAACTTAGGTTCAGCTTTAATAAAGCACAGGTCTATGGAATGTCTGTTTGACTAAAATGAGAGTGAATTTTAAGAAATGTGTTTTGCTACTGCGTCATCTTTGTGTATACTGGTTAATGTGTGCTTTTATTTATTTTTCATTTGTTTGTTGTTTGTCAGCTAATACCACAACTACAAATTATAACTGAATTGGATGAATGTACCAGTGCCACTAACACTAGACCATAGCGTCAAACATGAATTTACAGAAAAATTCCTTTTGACTGGCTTCAGTTTGAGCCAGTCAAAAGGCTTCTAAAATCCACAAATAGCTTAATTCTTATATACAACACTGTGTTAAACATCTTAACATTACCAAATACAGAATTTCTTGAGAGTAATCAATTGACTGCTTTTTCCCCCAACAGATTAAAGGTTTTTGTGCTGTTGTCATTGGTATATATAATTAGTATGTGACTTTTGAGACTGAATAGTATTGTTGTTGAAATGGATGAAGTGGCTCTATTATTACTATTAAAAAGGGTAAATAATGAAAAACATCTAGCAGAGACCTTTGAATTAGTTGATTCCTTTGTAGTATTAGGATGTTTTTATAAAGTTTTTATTTTTTGTACTATTTGGACTTGGGTCTAACATACTTTCAGAACTTTCTTTCCTTACAAGATTCATTTTATTTTTAGAACTGTCTCTGATCAACCCAGTTTGGTTTTCACTTTACACTCTGAATGCTTGCTCTTTGAGACACCACGGGGTTCAGTGTAGCTGTGCTGGCGGAGCAGTAAAGGAAGAACAACCCACTAGCATTCAGCAGCAGTAGCATACATCTGATGAGCGCTCCACTAAGTAATGATAACAAACAAAAACAACAGAGCAGAGAAAAAAGAGCAAGGTTAAACAAGACCAGTGCCAACCCCAAATACAATTCTCTAGTATGTGTTTGCCAAATCACTAACAAGGAACATTAAAAAGCAAGGTACAAGACTATGAAAAAAGGTCTTAATAATTGTATATCAAATAATTTATTTTTTATGAGTAAACAAATGATTCTTTTCTGTTGCACAACACTTCACTGAGGTATATAAAGCCTACCTCTTCGTGGTTTTCAACTGCTGTTCAGGCATTATTAGCAAGAACCTCAACACGCTCACAAAAGAGAGTGCTGGTGTACCCATGGGTGGCTGTGTATTTTAGAGGAGAATGTTCTTAATGGAGATTGCTTTCAATAAATGTTATTTTGAGTGATTGGACAAAGTGGCCACAACTGAGGCTTTGTTTTAGTAGATTTCATCAAGATTCTGCCCTGTTACAGAGCTTTGCTACATGTTGATGAGAAGACAGGGTCACATTACCAGGGTCCATGCAAGAAAACATTCTTCTTCACCTGTAGATATGAAGTGGTTATATGTTTTTAGGTTTATATTGCAGCAGCACAAACAACACAAACTTAAATATTTTAGGTAGATTCTGTTTGTACTGTTAGTTCAAATCCAAACCTAATGGTCTCAACATACTACTGCCTAAAATTGTTGCTAGACTCACCCCTGTAAACGTTAAAGGCATTTATTTGGTTACGGGATTATTACTTTGATTAAACGTTTTTGATGAATGATTAAATTCCTCTTAGTGTACTCTAAAATCCTTGTATTGAGCACCAAAACAAAAACAGTCTGTTAATGCTATACAAATTATGACAAAGTTCTAAATATTTAAACTTTTTTTTTTAGACTGTAATAAAAGAAGGAGCTGAACCATACCCAGTAAATTAACAGAAGGAACATTTTTTGCTAAAACAGAAAACTGTATCCATTCGTTCCGAGTACTTTATATTCCATTTAAAGTAATACTTCTGTAGTCAAGCTTTTAATAAAGCCCTGATATGTATTGAAGTGGCTCTTGTAAATATTGCAACTGCATTAATCGAAATTTCAAAAAGGGGAAAGAACTAGGACTGACTAATTTCCTCTAATGGAATTCATAATGGCGCCAAATGTGTCACGATGGTTAATGGTTTCTTTTTCACTCAAGAAATATTTCATTGGGTTTGGAAATGCACAAAAGTGCACCTTAACCTGTTACAGACCATTTCACTCAATTTAAGATGGTTCCTTCTAATTTCTCATTCATTATTACATTTAAATTCGTGAAACATGTCACTATTCCAATTTGTAACACATGCCATATATTATCAGGTTGAAAATACTTATTAACTGCCTTTTTAGCAGAGGAAATTTTTGTTAGAAAGTGATTATTGATGTTAAATGATTATCAAGGATTCTTCTAAATATTTATAAAATACCATACCTCTGGGTAGTCCCTCCTATCATTTGTAGTAGTTGAAATCTCAGTTTTACTGCTGGGTCACTGGTTCCTTTGTCTCAAGGGTTCGTTTTCAGTTTAAACTACTGCGCTAGTTAGGTATTGTCAAAGAGAACCACTGAGTAGATCTAGCAATTAAAGATCTCTGATTAATCAGTGGATGTAAACATACAGTGTCTTCAGAAGTCATTATCTGATTATATTCTCAGGGGGAAAATCCCTCCAGGACTTTTTGTGTGTAATTAGAAGAGGCACTTTTTTAAACTTGAAAAATAAAAGCATGATTATCTGACTACAGCTCTCTGATGATCCACCCAGAGAAAAATGCAGTCCAGACAGTGATGGAAAAAACAGCTAACTAGGAACAGTTTAAAAGAGTAAATCTAAGCTGACTTGGAGTAAGAACTGTGCGAAACTAAAAAGGAGTCGCACATCTGCTTTTTCTCACTAGGGAGTTTTGTGGTGAAAAGTTCCTATGAACCTGGTTCGAGTTGAAGCGCTGTAAGCACTGTGTCCAATTGATTATTTGGCAAACGCTAACCTTTCGTCAGACAAAAGCACTTCTATCTCTGGACAGTGTGTGTGTATAAAGTTTACAGTAACTTCTTCACATGTCCACTACAGTGTGTCTCACAGAATTCAAAGGATTAGAAGCTCTTCTTTCTTTTTGTCTTTCTCTTCATCTATCTATCTATCTATCTATCTATCTATCTATGTCTCTCATTCTCTCTCATACACATGCATGCATTGTTAGGAGAATCTACACTGTGGCTGAGCAAAGCATAGAATACCGTCTTGAGCACACACAAGCATACATACACATGCACACACACAGGCACGCGCGTGCGCGCGCACACACACACACACACACACACACACACACACACACTCTCTCACTCTCCATTCCAGTGTTTGTTGAACTGCAACACAGGTTCACCTTACTCTGCTTAATGAGGTAATGATTAGGTGATCACCTGAACACCTGAACCAAATCTTATTTAACAGGGAATGCGAAAGCCTGGTGGATAGCATGCAACGACGTGTGAAAGCTGTGATGGAAAACCAGTGTTATTCCACCAAATATTGATTTCTGAAGTCTATGTTAAAATATTAGCATTGTGCTGTTTAAAAATGAACAAATGTATTTTTTTTTGTTTTGCATTATTCAAGGTCTGCATAATTTTATTTTGACCAGTTGTCCTTTTCTGCAAATATATGCTCTAAGTGACAATATTTTATTTGGAATTTGGGAGAAATATTGTCAGTAGTTTATGGAATAAAACAAAAATGTTTATTTTATTCAGTTACATTTTTGACAGGGAAATTTGTAATTATATATATATATATATATATATATATATATATATATATATATATATATATATATATATATATATATATATATATATATATATATATATATATACACACACACACACACACACACACACAGACATTGTTTGAATATTTGCAGTATAATCCTGCAATTTAAACTGCTTTGCACATATAAAAGCAAACAATACTAAGCCTGTCTGTAGCAGGATAAACCTTTAAACCTTTATTTTGAATGTCTGGGACTGTGCTGCATTATCCAGGAGAAACTTTGAGTATTTGCTACAACACTTATACTTAGAGGATGCAATGAGGCAATTCAGCTCAGGGCTAAGGGTTCGGTTGCCCAAAACTACACTTTAATAGTGACCTTTCCCATAATATGGTAAAAATGTATCAAATTTGTCTAATAAATTGAACATAGTGTGTAGCTCAAAATGAATAAAATAAAAAGTAAAAATCTTATGCAGTGGTATTTTTTTTGTTGATGGTAAGGCCATGATTGAAAAAGCACTGTTATATTTATGCAATAATACATGTTAAAATTGAACTGAAAAAATATGTTCTGCTTAAGGGAGAGGAAATTTAATGCAACCTTTTTGTTTATACAGCTACTATAGTCTATCCACCAATTCTTAATGGAGACAAAAGCTGTAGGGCAGAATTGTACTATTCAAAGATTTTAATCAGTTTTCCAGCATAACAAACTTAGACAGTCTGAGTTTTAATCAGCCACAGTGTGGCTGATGAAAGCTAACAGCTATGCTAAGAAGTTTGCCCATCAAAGCGAGAGGGGCCATCTGGCTGGTGGCTCCCCTATTTGGTTGCACTCAGTGTGGGTGATCTCCCCGGCAGTACTGGGTCTTTGCCAGGCCGTGCACTCTCTGGGGAGAAACGCAATGAGCAGCAGAGCAGGCTTGGTTTGGATTTATGGGCAAGAATGGAGGGAGAGAACCTGCTGAACCATGAAAGAAAAAAGGTGACAACATGAATTTATGAAACAGGGATGGTAGTGGTATAGCGGCCAGCCTCTCCTGAGGAGATTATTCTCGAGCTAGCTACAAGCTCAGAAGTTTGCTGCAAGATATTTTGCTAGTGTGTGCAATGGGTGTGCACACATGCAGTATTTGGCTGTGCAAATGTATGCACTTGCAAGTGTGTTTGTTTCCAAATTGGTGTTGCACCAGAGAACTTACAGCACAATTAGACTTGCACAGCATCTACTGTTCAATCCAACCTCACCTTCAGCAAGGTTTCTTGGCCTCAAAGTCTGAATTTTCCTCTGTAAATTAATACAAATTTGACTCTCGAGGTTTCAGTTTGCATAATACAGCATTATACCCTGAGGCCTGTCATCATGTATGTTCAGAGAATTCACAAAATGGAGGAGCAAATGAACTCTTGCCAAATTAAAAGACAAAAGCATACCCGTCTTCATATAATGTAGCTCACTGAATAGCATTCACATTAATTAATTTGTCTAACTTTATATGCCATGCAAGTGACTGTTCAGTAAATAAAGCTAAGTTGTTCACATATTAATTACTTAATAATGTTACATGTTAATGTTATGGCATAAACTTGTTTATCTGGAAGAGTTTACCCAGCTAACTAACATACTGAAGGAAACAGAGACAGGATATTTATTTTAATCTTATTGTGTGGTGAAGGATACAGAACTATAATGGTAAATATGCCCCTTGGTCCAGATCTCAGAGTTATTAGTCTCTAAGGGACTTTAACCTCTGCCAAATAGCTGTTGACCACAAACCCACAAAGACCAAATAAGCACTTCAGTTTCAAGTCATAAACAGTATGCAGACCTTAATATATAAACCATTGTACAAGATTTGGGAATGTCTAAAGAGGAGGTGGGGTTCATTTTAATGATTAAAATTTCCCAGAAGTATTTTAGTCTTTAAAGTAATGAGTCTCAATATTCAAATGAATAGCATGTCTGCTTGTTCTCTAAAGCAAACCCAAATAAATGTTCACAATTACTCATGAAAGTTGTTTCCACATTTATTCATGACAGAAGAGCACAGGCCAATGGCTGTGGTCTATTTCCTAGTTTTCAGTCACTGCCAGTTTGGGAAAGACTTACTGTAAAACTCATGGAAGAAAATACTTAAATATTACTTACTATTAAGTATGTTTGGAATATTTCTCATTATTACTACAAATGAAGTGTGAAATCCTAAGGTGCTGATTTCCAGATGGTACTTGCAGGAGGACAGTGTTGTTTTAATATACCTGCAGTATGCCACGAAAGCGTGAGTGGACCCAGTTTGTTCCCATCGGAGAAGGCATGAGAATAGCTTTGATACAGTACTTGTAAATGTGCTTTGGGCCTCCTTTAGAGACGTCACTCATCGACTTTGGGAAAATCCTGTGTTTATTTAAGACTCCCTTCAGTGAACTAAGCAGCGATGGAAAGAATTAAAGTAGAGATAATGGCCTGTGGCTACTCTGTCAGGAAGTTATGGATGCATCAGTTAAGTGAGTGAAGTTTCTCGCTGCCCAAATATGACATGTAGATTAGGAGATCTTTCACAACAGATGTCCATGTTCTGCTTGTATTTGTATGATGTAACATCAGGCATCTTGCATATGAAGACAGGTGTAGGTGTAATGCATTGGAAGTAGGTGCAGTTGCATGAACCTCTTTCATTTTGGCATTTCCAAGAGCCACATACACAGCAGGTCAATACACGGGCAGAATGGCACAACACGCAGGTCCATAATCACATCCAGAAAACCGGTAAATGGCAAGGAAGGCATGTAGAAAGACAAGAAACAGGACACGCAGATCACTGATACTAACAAACACCAGCAGGCCTTTATGGACAATGGATAACTATATACAGATGGTGATGACATCACAGACAAGGCACAGGTGCAGATAATGGCAAGAGGGGAGGAGCCAGACTAGGAAATGTCCAGATGCAGACAGCCTTCTTAGGTGATGGAGCTTAGTATATAAGACTTTATTTGTTATCATTTATATGATAATCAGACTGCATTTTAGAAGTCATCGATAAATCCAGATAATTCCAAAGGGCTCACATTTTCTCTTTACAAAACTACATATCATATCCTACCAGAACAATTTATACAGTTATCCTTATTTTTTGGGAGTGTCTCACTACTTACCAATAGCCCCTGAGATTGCACCAGTAATGTCTGTAACAGCACCAATAACTGCATTCGCCTTATGGTTTCCCATCACTCTCGACCTACGGAATGATGACTCTCTGCTGCAAATCCCCACTGCAGGGATACTCAGTCCCCAGACTGGAGGGCCAGCTGGCACACATTTACCACCTTTTCTTCCTCTGCTTTGGAGTCTGGTGTCAGCACACAGTGGACCATCAGTTGCACAAATTGTTCAATTTAGTACCAATGATTAGAGAAGGAAAGAAAAGTAAAGTAAAGAAAAGGAAAAAGGTGCGTTTTAGGTTCTGCATTCTGGTTCGGCTGCAAGAAAGCCATGCTACATATGCTTCAAATCTTCTTTTTCCTGAACATTTGGATTTCAGCAATATGGATTATTGTTGTTCCTGCACGATTGCTTTCTATAGTAAGCCAATAGAAATAGGACTAGCTCATAGTGACATTCCAGTGTTAAATAAGAATAACAAACAAACAAACATACATACATATGTACATGCATGCATAAATAAATACATTTATAAATAAATTAAAAATAATGCATACCTTAATGTACTGATATTTTAAATACTGATATTCACTTGTATACAGTCTTTTTTTTACTTCCTATCTGTAAATACTTCAGCTGGGAAAGCTACTGGTTGGTAATGTCAAAGGACGCTCAGCTTCACTCCTAAAGACTTGCTATTGGAGAGATTGGTGTCTTCTCTGTAGTGATTTGAGAAATCGATGACACTATATACAATAGGGAGTGTTGATCACATCACGTTCACTGGAGCAGTGTGTTCAATCAATGTGTTTGATGTTTGTCCTGCAATGACTGGGATGAATTGATTGGGTGGAGGTTGGGGTTGATCTTATTTCGCTCTCTACTGGCTTACTGGGAGAGCAGGAGAGACTAGACTGCTTAAGATGAAGACAGTGCGTTACTTTTTAAAAATACTGTTATAGAAAGGAGTCAAACTCTTAACATGATCTATAATATACGTTGTGCTACGACTTGTATTTGTAAGCTCTAACTGCCTTTGGTTTAGAAAGGAAATTTGGACTGGCTATAGCATGCATAACAATTCAGAAAATATTTCCTCTGCTTTTCAGAGTAGCCAACCCACAGTACCCACCAAACAACTTTTATTTATGTCTAAAACTATTTAATGATTGATCCTATTGTATCAGAGGGCTTTGTTAATTAGCAATGGTTAACACCAATTTCATGAACCAATTGAATCAATAAATCTCTAAAGAACTAGTGCCACTAATGTCTGATTTTATACATTATTTATACAGCACCATAAAGGCAATTTGTGTTTGTTATCTTATTCATTAAAATGATGGGGTTATTTTCTAACATCACAATTTGTTCTCTTAATATTATAATCCTTCATTGCATGGTCATATATTTCCAGCGCTACCCTAAACAGACTAAACAAAACAAATCTAGGAGTTGATGGGTGATGAGGATTAAACATCCGCTATAGCACAGAGAAATCCACACCTGGATTATCTGGGATAGGATGACAACCTGTAATTCTACTTCTCTTGGATCAGGAGAATGATCAGCACAGGAATACAATGACAGACTAGGCTACATTTTATTGCGCTCCTCAGGGGGTCTGGGACAGGATAAGCTTTAAGAAGAACAGGATTAGCTAATCCTCAGTCAAAGGCGTATTACTGTAGTTTACAACGGGATAAAGGAAATGGACCTGCACAACCTAACTAAATTTAAGTTTCACCAGAAATCTATTCCTCTAAGCTTTACAGAAGTGTATTCACATCACTGCCTATTTGAGAAGGTAAAAAAAGAAAAGAACACGTTCGCATTTGTTATGATGGAGATTCCGACAAGTTTATATAGAGTTGTTCCTCTCCAGATCTCCCCAGGTTATGAAACACAAGACTATCAGCCTCATAATAACTAGCCTTCATGACGAATCCTTTTTTCGCTAAGGACGTTTGTGTGCTTGCACATGTTTGAATCCACTCGGCCACCTGCTGTTTGAGAACAAATCAGCACTTCTTGAAAAATGCAGGTGTTGCTTTTTTTTGCTTCTCCCCCCCGCATTTTTTCTTCATAACACTAATGAGGTAATCATTAGAGGTGGTCAGTAAAATCCAGATTCTGATTCGAAGTGGATGTGAGAATGCTGAGTAGACGCACGCGAGACTCTATACACCTGCAGAAAAGAAGCATGGCAAACCAGCTGGAGTCTCACAGAGCTCCTCTCCAGTTCCTGTGGCAGTTCGCAGCTGCGAGGCCTCTGTGTTGGCGACGTTCTCCGGTGGCGACGACCCCCTCCCACACACACCCCCACCACCCTAGGTTCTGCGATTATTAAAATGAAAATACAGCTGGGCCCATATTGGATAATGAGGTCAAAGCCATTCTAATAAGTCCAGGGCTTAAAATATGGAGCCTTGCAGCATCTAACTGAGAACAAAGGACAGGTTTTGGCCACGGATCCACATTCTAAATCAAACCTTCCACACCGCAGACCGAACGGCATCAGGATGCCAAGAAGACAATGTTTTCCACTACTTCATACTACAACTGCACTTAGAGCAGCAAAGAAGACTATGTTCTTTACACACGGTGTTCTGATTTACAATTGAACACATGACTTGTGGAACTGTTGCACATTGCTGATCAGGGACGATGACCAAATGGAGAGATGACCAAAGATTCCAAAATGCAGTGACAAGGTAATTAAGTGGAGCGTGAGGAGGGAAGGAAATGTAATTTAAAAAATCGGTTCCAAGCAACTAGTATTTATTAAGTACTTTAATGATAAGATTATAGATTATGATTTTTTTAATCTCATATAAAGATGATTATGAGAGCTTCATTAATTATATTTAATTTAACACCTTAAACAAACAAACACACACACACACACACATACAGAAAAGACTTGTAATGTAAGAATGGGCATTAAACTTTGAATGCGTATGTAAGATACTCTGGCACCAGAAAGTTACAAATAAAAGTGTCCGTGCTCTAGCCCAATGGCACGCCACCACGCGGACGCCTGATTGACTGTTAGCTCACGTAGCAGAGGAGAGGGATCCTTTGTTTCCCTTCCCTCCTGTGGAGCCGGGACTCCTAGATCAGTCATCCCTCTAGGATACCTGGCTATGGATGACACACAGCGCAGATGGGACTGGACCCTGGTCAATTGTCTCGAGGCATGCAATGTTGGGGAAGAGGATAAAAGTCTTGCTTTCTTCTTTCAACGGTAGTCTCTCTGAGTGCTAGGCAGTTCCAGCATTGCAGTCACTTTGTTGCCTAATTACCCCATATAAAACAGCAATGACTGAGCTGCCTAAATCCAGTCTATTCGTGTTGCCAAACAACATATTGTTTTTGTTGAATTTGTCTCCAGTCTTGATGTTTTCGAAGAATCCCCTGAAGAAAGCAAGCAGCAGCACATTAAGGCCAGTTTATTAGTCCATTTCATTCTTGTCCCTGAAGGTAAACATCGCTGTGCATAATACTATCTAGAAGAGGAACGTATGCTTCACGAATATCACACACTCCGTAGTCGTTAAAAGATGCCGACTATTAAATACCTTTTATTTTTAAGAGAAGCATTATCGAGATGAAGTTTTCAATTTCTAGTTTATATATTCTTAAAATAATTTACCTTTCTTTGTTTCTTTCTTGTGTAAAATAATATTTTAGATGTACTGCATAACTTAACAGGAAAAAAGTAAAACAATTAAATACCTTATGGTAATAAATAAATGACAGTAATAAGCAAAGAGTAAATGACAAACTGGGTGAATTCAGGAGTCTCTGACCATTTATGGGAAACACAAAAACATGAGTCCATATATATTTTAAATGATGCTGAGTTTCATGTGTTTGAGAAGCTTTATATTGTTTGAACATTTTCTAACATAAACCCCTGGAGTAAACCACCCACAAGCCTTCCCAAGTTTCCTTGTAAATACAGCCATGTAGCCGTGGCTGCATCTGAGAGAGAAGGAAGACCACCATTCTCAGTCCAGTCACTTTACTGCTTGTGTGGACTTCAGAGGTCTTCAGTGTATGCTTTAATAAAAGCTGCTAACATATCAGCTGTGATTTCAGTCAAGTGCATATGAAATTATCATGAAAGACCAAACTAATGCATGCATACCCTATCACTATGTGCATCATTTCCAACAAAAAATCTGAAGTGAAATACACGGTGTCGAGACCTGTATTTAATTAACTGGATGGACATTTTGAGCTATGAATGCTGATTATATTCCACATTGAAAAAGCACATGGTTTCCACATGTTTTTAGTCACTAACATACAAAGGACCGTTTCTTTCTAACCTTCACGGTTGATGTAATGAAATAGCGTTTCTTCAGGTTGACGTGGTATTTCGGAAGCAATATTAACAAACAGCACATCTCTGTAAAACTAACAACTTTTTCCTTCTACAATATTTAGTGTACAGTAAATTTAGCAGGAGACAAATGCTGTATATTTTATTATGGTTAAGCTTAATGTGAAGGAATATTTGTTCTAATTCATCATAACCATCTCCTAGTATTAGGCTGTCTAAAGTTTCTGTCTGCACTCTGAAGCTGGGAGAACTTATCGAGCAGTATTTTTGAATTAAAATGAAACAGAGGGTAGTCTAATGGGGGCATTTTGAAATCATCTATAAGAGGGAGATGGAACGAAATCTGCATAAAAACATTATATCTGCATGTTAGTATTATATGTGTATGCATAGTTCACAGTGCTTGCACAGGGTTGTGGAACACTTGCTCCAGGAGGTCCGTGTATCTAATTTTTGACAAGCTCCACTAATTAAGAGCAATCGTTAGCACTGGTGGAGAGAAAACAACTCGTGGCCCAAACAATAGAAAGTGACATTAGGTTAAAATTACTATTATGACACGGATAATGAAGATTGAATTTAGCGTCTGGGGTACAGAAAGGGTGCGTAAATGAAGAGCGATAATATAATGATGGAAAAGAAGTCACTGTGTCAGGACTCATGTCAGACAGAGATACTGGCCTGTCAGGCATTCCACAGACAGTGCTTTGTCAATGAGGAAAATTGATACTTTGCCTGTTGGGACATTATCATGCCTGTGTAAATACAAAGTATGTCTGTAGAAGGAGGGAAATCTGCATAAGTTAATTATTTTAAATTAGCGATCTTTGTTTGTTTTTTCTTAATGCACAGCTGCACAGCAGTATGCAGTGTTCAGTTTGAAGCCAATGGTTTCCCTGGTGTTAGCTATGACATTAGCTATTTAGGGTCAATCTGAAAATGGGTGATAAACTGTATGAATTACAGAGATGATAATGATAATGGTAGGGTGAAGCCAAAGTGCCAATGATTTTGATAGATTGAGGACCAATTATTTTCTACCGTTTAATTTGTGTGGTTGAATGGCAAGCAGCGAATGAAAAATCATTAAAAACTCATGTCTGCACCATTCGGTAAGAGCATGTTTTATTCAGCAGTGCTGGAGGCCATGGCCAACACTGACATGTGAGTTAAAACTAATGTTAACAAGAGAAGGTTTCATAATGAGCATGTGTTTTGGTGGGGCCTCCTCAACACAGGAGACCTCTGATACCTAACCAGCCACCTGCCTAGAGGGAACCATAAATGAAATCAGTTGTGTGTTGTCTTTCACTGGTACTCAAGCATAACAAGCAGGTATTACAGTGAATCAGAATATTGATAATGCGAAATGCCCTTGACAGAGGAGAATTCAAGTTAGTGAGCCAGTCACATACCCTGTAGTGCAAAAATTAACATTCATAATGCCACATAGAAATATTACGGAGAGAGATAACCGAAAACATTGCCTGTTGACACCACACACCTGTTCAACAAATTTAATTGAAAATAGTTTAGGATTAGTGTCATAACTCTGAATGTTCTGGTTGCAATTTAATTAAATAAGATATTCAAATTACTAAGCACCTAATAATAAGGTAGACAAACTAACAATAAAGAACCTAAAGTATACAGAATATTGATACTTCAGTATTCATACATACTGTTAAACTTCAAACAGCTAGCACAGAAACAGTTTATTATTATATAGAGTAGCTATCAACAACAGCCAACATTATTGTAAAGTGTACTGAGTGAGGTACAAGCTTTAGTTTCCAGTTTTAGCTGCGGGTTGAAGTTTTTTAGTCAGGTTTTATTCAGAGATAACAAAAAGAGTACGTCCGTTGCATAGTGCTCGCCAACCTGACCTCATGTTAGAATAAGGTCTTGGTGACAGTACAAAGAAAGCAGTAAGATGAGAACCCTGTTGCTTGATCTCATTCGCTTTCGCTGGCTTCTGTTGCAGCGAGAGACAGGCAGCGATGAAAGAGACGTAAAACAAAATGAAAAGGATCTTCATTGTAAAGGTTAACGTCTGGCGTAGCAGTATGGCCAATTCTCCTCATCTGATTTTCCCTGCACCTCAAGTATTCAGCCCACACATCCCTCGTCCTTGAAGCACAAGTAGCTATGAACTGCAAATCAAGCATCTGTCATTCAACTTCTCCTTCACCCAGTACACGGTGACAGCGAGACAGACGCTGCAGATGGACCCTTGGGAGAACGAAAACTCGCCGCAACGTTTATCCCATTATCTCCAACAGCAGCAGCCAGACCCATTTTACACTGTTTCAAACCAAAAAATCCCGAGAATGTCCATTACCCAAAAAGCCTATAGGTCTGAAAAAGGACCAACTATACCAATGTTATGTCAGTTTTAACTGCATTTGTTTTTTGGTAACCTAACTTGTATTTTACTCATATGTATTCTGACTGTTAACAAAATTTATATTTTGATATAGAGGAATTCAAACACTTGAAGCTCATTTCTATGCCACAAAGTGAAGTCCGGAAGAGCGCATCTCTGTGTGGAGACACTTTCAGAGAATGTCTGGGTTTACTTCCCTTTTATTGACAGCGTTAGGTACTAATGGGACAGCACTTAGGTATGGGAAACGAGTGCTGTCAGTCATAAGGTGTACTAACATCCATAAAGGGCTTTTTGAATTACTCTTAACAGGGATGAGGGATGTTTAGATAATTGGCGAAGATGGATTTGCGTCCCGATAAATATTTCAACACGTTGGCTTTGTTTATTGATTGAGCCAGTAATTTCCACACATAAGACTTTAGCACTAATGAAGGAGGTTCCAGCCTGTCCAGACACTCTTCACCACATCTCACTTAGCCTGTGAATCATGCTGTAATAAATTAACAACTTCTGAAAGGACTTTTCCAGCCAGAGAAGAAGCCTCTCTACAGCACTCTCCGTTTAATTCACGTGCAAAGTGCAAAATAAAGGGAATAATTTAAATCAAAGAATTTAAAAATTGCCTGTAATGATTCTGCATATTGGTTGTTCATATTTTTGCATAAACCTCCCTCTGACTGTCTAAACTCATGCTTTGAGCATAGTCAATCACAAAATACTGTGTGTAGCCCGTCGTGATTTCAGGCCATTGAGTCACTCTTTCAGCCATATTATGCATCACTTATTCAGCTGATGAAGTTTGGCCCTAATAACTAGTACGTATTTCATAGATAACTCACCACTTTTCAGCTGATCTCAGGCCAGATTTGTGTTTTAATATCTGATGTGGAAAAACATTTCAGGAGTTCATGTTGGTCTGAGACCAGCACTTGGGGTTAAAACTTCCCTGCAGAGTCCCACTGTGCCTGGAGGAACAGACAGGAAAAGACTAGTACACAGACGTGCTAATTAAAGTGGAGCTGCTCTAACAGCACACACACACACCCATCTCACCCCTCCCCCTGCCTGGCGCCTCATGCCATCACCATAATGAGAACATCACATTTATTTCCCAATACCCAAATATCTCCTTAAGTGATCAATAGTGTGCATCACCATAAATCACACTGGAGCTGCCAGTTATTATTCGGAAAGTCAATACTGACCATGGGACCCACTAATGCTAGATACAGTACATTTCGTCCGGAGAAGCCAGAAAAGGATAAATATATAAAGTATTTATAAATAAATAAAATATATTTTAAAATATGGCCCATGCATATGCAGAGAGTAACTTTTTACCTCTCAGGAAAACGAGGCAGAGCGCCAATCCCACACATGAAAAGCTCACTGTGCTGAGACTCCTTCGTCATGCGTTAAGGGGCAGAAATGGTGATGTTTCATGGGGAACTTGGCTGCGAATGTGCACCATTAATTCAGTGAGCAATTAGAGCAAGCACATGAGAAGAAATTTGCAGGATGTCTTATTTAGTAGACAAAGCAGGCTTTTAAAATGCACATTAATACCATGTATTATTTTGACTGCATGCAGGAAGGTTAAGGAAGATGCCATGGACTGTTGAAATTGCATTTCTCAATTTTATTTTCTTTATTTTTGCCATGTTCAGTTGAATTTGCTGAGGGAATACACTCATGGCTTCCAAACTGAGGTGTCACACTTATGGACGTGCACATTTCAAATAATAATTGTACTGACAAAAAGGAGGACATCTTTCTTTGTACTAACATAGATCAATCTAAAGAAATATTTATAGAAGGACCTCTGTCCGAAACATGTATTTTACTACAATTTTGAATATCTCTACATGTCTTCGAATCTTCTTCAGATATATATATATATATATATATATATATATATATATATATATATATATATATATTCCTAAATGCACAGGTCCAACAGAGCACTTGTGATTCTTACATGGCTTCTCAATATTTCAACTGTCAAGCACTGATGCTCTGCATCACTGTTACCACATAATGATCCATTTCCACTGGATGGGGTGAGCATGTAAATCAGCGGTTTTATGGCACTTGCAGCCCTGAAAGGCCAATAACATCCTCGATTAGTGTCTACTTAAGTCATGTGTTTAGTTTCACCAGTGAATACCAAAATGTCAGCCACTCCAAAGTTTTGACAAGATCTGAAAGACTATTTAGAAAAAGAACGGTGTGTGTGTGTGTGTGTGTGTGTGTGTGTGTGTGTGTGTGTGTGTGTCCCAGAAGGAGGGTGCTAAATAACAGGCTCTGTTTGACAGTCTGGGATGCTGAGAGTTGACAGGCAGCTCACTCCTGGTCAGAAATGTGTGGGAAGGGAGGTGTGTGTGTGTGTGTGTGTGTGTGTGTGTGTGTGTGTGTGTGTGTGTGTGTGTGTGTGTGTGTGTGTGTGTGTGTGTGTGTGTGTGTGTGTGTGTGTGTGTGTGCGTGCGTGTGTGTGTGTTGGAGGCGTGGGGGGTAGGGCGATAGACTCTGTGTTTTGACTAATAGGAAGACAGTTCTCAGCATTTCCAGCAGCTAGAGAAGACAGTTGAAATCTCTGGGCAGTTAGCTTTGGTTGCCTTTCAAAGACTTCCTGTCAGATCACGTCTATAAAGGTTGAAAGGTTTTCAATAGTACAGAAAAGATATGTGCCAGAATGTGCTTCCTTTATGTGAATTTAGTGATTTGTAAAGGGTTCAGAGAAAATGTGATAATTGTATCTTAATACAAAAACAGGCAAAATACAATGGAATGGATTTCTGCTATATCTAATTTGTGCTATATGAAATGTAATAAAAAGATGAAATACCTTCATAATAAAAAATGAAAATAATATTAAAACGCATCATAAATTAAATTTTCCTGATGACAGAAGTTCTATATTCTTTAAATTCTTCTAAAGAAAAAAGTATTAGCTGGAAGCAGCCAGAATTTCAGTTAAAATTAGCAATTCAGTCAAACTGAAATTTATCTGGACCAAAAGCAGTTACAAAAACATACTTAAATAGTTAACAAATAGTAAATACTTAACTAAATAGCAAACAAACAAATAAAAATTAATAAATGCTACTCTATGGTCAGTTTTAAACAGATTTCATGTACCTTGCAACTTTGCACCTTTCAATGTTCTTTTCAATATTAACAGAAATGATTAATTCATAGAAATTCTTTGGCAAGTTTTAAAACCTTTTAATATTTCTTTGCAGGTAAAATCATAAAGATATAATATGCCTCATGTTTTATAGAATGTTTTCAAATGGTGTATTTGAATAAAGATAAAGACTTTGTGATTAACAATGACCATGGTCATGTGAGTTCAAGAGATCTCAAACCAACACAGTTCTCATTGATTGAGTCTGCCTGTTTGAATAAGGGTGAAATTCTTTTTGAGAATAGTTTGGAGTGGATATGTAGTCATGTGGCAGTCAATAGAAAAGCGCTCTGTCCTTGTACCTAAGATATAATGCCCTTTAACAGTAATCAAACATGCCGCAAACCTTCAGTAATATTAGAATAATGAAGTCCCAAACCATGGAAAAGTTTTTCAGAGGGTCATCTCGGCGCTTTCTATAGGGATGCTATTAGACATATCTACTCTATAGTGAATTGTCATGTAGGTCCTTGCCTGGGGGAAAATATAACCATTTGCCAAAGATGCCCTGCAGTGATTTTCTTTCCTTTTTTCACTTCACTTGTTCATTCTTTCACTCTTTCACTCTCATGTTCCCCTTAAGAGTATAGCAAGTGTTTGGGACAGTAAAGGCAGAGGTTGTGTCCTGTGCCAAGTTGGATTACTGTATGGTTTTCAGTGAGTTGTACCTCAGTGGAAAATTGGTCTGAAAAGCTCCAGATTTCATGAGTAATATTACAAGTGCAGAAGGTGAATGACACTGTTAGAAAAAAATACTCTAAAAATCACATGAAAAAAAATACAAATATCATAAAGTAGTTTTTAGGGTGTGCTTTTGCATATTTGTCTACAGGAAACCAGTCATGAAACAGCAGTCAGTGAAGTCACTGATCTAGATTTTGAAATCCATGTTAGACTTGGCCTCGTGTGGGTGGCAGACGCTTCCAGATAAGGCTGAGTAGGATTTTCCACACTGGATATGGCTTCCTGGGAATACTGCACTTTATCTCAGTAAGTAAGTGATCACTTCTATGCATACATGCTGACAAACCTCAGAGCTTTGTGGAGTATGAAGTGGCTTCCTGAACAAGATACAGCCATTGTTGAAATCTTTCAGTCATGTGGTATGCCGATTTGATAAACATGGAAATGTTCGCAGTAGACTTGGATCATTCACCACCCAGTACAAAGATGATGAATAAACCCAATAATGTCTCACTTCCTGAAAGTCCATAAAAAACGTACATATTAATAATTGAATTAGACACTATCATTTAGATCGGATTCCAGTATGGCAGGTTTTCAGCTGGTTTATGGGCTTTTTCATATAGCTTATGTGTGCCATAGTCGTCACTGCTTCTGGGAATGATCTTATTCCAATAGCATTTATAGGCTGAGATGGTGGAGGGAAATGTACCATATGTTTGGAGTTCAGTGCAAAGCTTTCTTAGTAAGATCGGGGACATAATTCAACTTGTCACATCTGCTCACTGCCTGCTCTACTAGGATTTATCACTAATTCAGATGGTTTCTGAACTCCTCTAATATCAACCAGAGGGTCTTTTGCACCCCACCCCCCCTCCTTAGATTTTACAGACAGTCTGCACCATGGGGAAGGAAGTTGGTGTTTAGCCATTACCATCGGCAGTGGGCATAACAGTGGTGAATATTCATAAGGAGATGGCATTTAGCTCACAAAGTTGATGATGTCTCTGAAGCAGATTACATTGAGCAAGAAGGACCTGCAGATCTATTCAGACAAGTCACACCTCAGGGTTTCCTGTAAAAGCAAAACTTTGAATGCACATGAGTACATTTGCACGTATATGAATTTGAACATAAACTCTTCGGTGGCCTTTATCAAGTAATTCTCATGTACACAATCAAGTCTGCACGCCATCTGGTGACTATTTGGCCAGTATATGGGGATTTGGAAGGGTTCCCTTCAGTAGACACAGATACATATCCATGTCATTTTTGATACTGATCTTGAAAATGTTCCTTTAAATGGTGTCAAATGGAACAGTGGTGTGGGAAATCACCAAGCTGGTGTCCATTCAACACAGCCCACAATACAGAAAACCTCTCATACATCCTACAAACATTAATAAATGACACCATTACCACCAGTGAAAGTTTTTCAGGCATTTTATCTTAAAGGCTTAACATGCATGTGATCAGTCCAATGTAGAGATAAAACATTTGCTTTTCAGAATTATATGACAATAATGAGACGCTTATGTTTTGACTTACATGGCATGGATAATTAGGAAAAAGCCTGCTGAAACTTTATGATGAAACTAATAAAAACATTAAGCAACCTAAAGACTCAGAACCATGATAAACAGTAATGTTGTAGAAGGCAGGCTGTCTATGGGGGATTGGTCGATGTGGTTTATTCGCTAATATGGAATATGATTGAAATTCCATTTACTCTTAATAAATAATATTTTGAGTGTTGTATAGCTACAACTTGACACAGACATTCCAAAATGCAATGCTCCTATTATAATAGCAACTACAGGAGTTCAACCATTGCTACTCACAATATGTGGCAACAAATCACATAAACAATTTGAAAAATATTGAGAAATAATTTTGGTGGATTCAATTTGGTCTTTAAAGTTTTATGCTCTCGGCATGGCTCTGAAATACAGAGTCTTCTGTTTCCAAAATATTCAATAGGGTTATTATGTCACCAATTACTTCATTTAAAAATAACGTGTCAATCACATGCCTTAAAATCCACAGAATGCAGACAATAATGCAGAATGCAGGTTTAGCATGAAATATTATTTGAACAGAGGTCCATTATTCAATGTAATAAAATGTGGAGACTACAATATCAGAGCATTATTTTGTTACCCAGTGTACCCCATCTGAACGCATTTCAGGGTCAGTTTATTCTAGCAAATCTGATACAGCAGAATTGTTATTTAACATTTACGTTATATAAGTTATGCTTTTTTCAGATGTTGTACCTGTGTTTGATTTAAACATCATTACCATAGACATTCTGATGATTTTTAGGACTACATTCATTTTTAAAGCCTTAAGAAAAAAATGCATTTCTAATAACAGCACACCATCTCTCAGACCAATTGAACAGCTCATATTAGAAGTATGCTTGTGGAGAGGGTCACAGACATGAAGGAAGCAGTTTCTTTATGCAAGGGGAAAATGCAACCATGACCATTTTGACTTCTCCATTTAAATGTTCAAGCTTCACTGAAATTTTATAGCTTTTTAAAAAATGTACAATTATATAACCATTACAAATTTTGTTTGATATGCTTTGAGCTTAATCTTGATTCCTACAATATCCCGCCTTTATTCGCAAAATTTCAGAATTAATTCAGCCTGTATTTTGATTGCTTTTTTTCCCCAGAAAATATAGATGCTTTTTAACCTGGCTTCCCCACCCCGACTTAACTGTCTGGACCTGAAACACACTCTTCGCTTAAAGGCTGCACTCATCTCCTCTCTCTGGGTAACAGTACCTTATGACACTGGGGCTTCACTTTGGCAGGAACATCTGAATTAATGTGGTTAATGTAAAACAAGGCCAGCTGTCAGCTGGTAACACGGCAGGGCTTCTGAACTCGACCTAATGATGCATAGCCACCAAGCTTTAGGCTTAGGACTGTGTTCACTTACCAAAGCTACAGTCGCCCTGGGCTCATGTAGTGTGCATGGCAAACACATACCTCCCAAAAAAGGCAAAATGTTTGGCTGAGGTTGTTGCCATGCATTTTCTCCTTGTTTGTTCGTACAAAATTTATGACAATAGATTTGAAACAGCACAACACGTATGAAAAGGAACAATACATTTATTAGCAGGGTAATTGATGAGACCTAAAATCTTGCTCTTGGCTACGCCTTGGGTTACCATAAACATGGAGAAAAGTGCACAAGGGCTGGAAGATGATTTCATTTCAATGTACCAGTTAGGTTCAAAGTGCTGTGACATATATTAACATTAGTGTGGTGAATGTGTCATTTTAGTGGGCAGGTACTAAAACACATGCTAGCAAGTGACACTGAGCACCTGGAAACAATGTTCTTTCCTGCTGAATTAAAAAAAGAAACTACTCAAAATGCCATGAAGTAAATGACGTCTGGAACCTCTGAAAGAGATTTGTGTGGTACTGGTCCTATACTCCTTATTAATACATATGAGCCAGGTTGCATTTTAACTAATTGGAAAATTATTTATTATTCATTTTTATTTTAATTTTTGTCCCTCGGCCTATTCTTATTGGGCTAGTGCGATCACCCAGAGCACGCAGGGTTGTCTGTTCATCACAGGTGCTTCATTGTTTTTAAATAAACTGGCTTTCAAGAAAAAAAAGTCTCCAGGCTTTTCTTCAGGACAGTGATAATATCCCTGTCTGGGGCTGTGGAGATATACTAGCAGTGTTGCTATCTGTCACTGTCAGCCTGAAGAGAAAGGAAATGAGGGGGGGGAAATAGGCCAAAAAAAGCAGAGGTGTGTGTGATTAAGAATAATGAGTAAAACGTTGAAGGAAAATCCTCCCCTAAATCATTCATAAACTGTGCTACAGTTGCTGTCAACTTCCATATCAACAGTGTTACATTGACTCATCTCTGGCAGCGACTTCAGTGCTGGATCTACCGTCACTTTACTCTCCCAGGAAAAGTGTCACTCTTCAAATAATGAAGAGAGATGTTCCAACAAAATATTTCACAAGTGACTTAGAGTTGTCGCATAAACGAATTAATCATGGAGGTGATGTTTAGGCAAGAATGATTTCCCAAGCTGAGACAAAACATCTTTATAAAACACACGATGTCATATTTTCCCATTACGCCAAACTTTGTCAAATGTGCTTTCAAAAAAGAGTAGCATTCTCTAGTGGAATGAGGATACATTGTATCTAATATAGCCTTCAAGTGTGCCAAGACCAGCTTAATAACTTACAAATAATAAAAATGTCCTATAGTCTCCACCAAATACTTCTATGACTTTGACATCTCATTGCCAACAATTACGACTGTGATTCATACAAGTGCTTGAATCGATTTGCTTGCTGTTCACATGCTCTCACGTGTCAGTCATACACAAGGGATGTGTCACAGTCCCAGGCATAAGATTGAAGGTGGATTTTTATCATGAAATGGAAATGCTCTCCCTGGTAAGATAAGTTTATATTGAGTCCTCAGCCGGAATGCAGCGAAGGACATTCTCGCTCATGCACAGAGGACTCAGATCCGGTACATGGGTCACGCTGTACAAGCATATAGCATAGTGGGCTAACGATTAAAGGCTGTCTGTATTTAAATTAAATGTCTCTCACATGAAGGAGATGGCGATGCAGACAGACAATTGTACAATAAGGATGTCAGTCTCCCCGTAGCTGTTTCAGTAATTTAAAATAAACATGATTTTTAATCTGCTGGTGGCAGCTGGAAAGTAATGAAAGAGTAAAGAAAACAACAGCAAAGAGAAAGAAACATGGATTCATACTAGTGCTTTGAAGTATCTTAGTCTTAGAAAACTCGAGTTCAAGTCATCAGAATTCACAGATCCTCCACGTTTCCACATCTGTGCTCTGTTGCCGGCTCCTCCAGCAGCCTGCCAGACCTGTCAACAGAGGAATGTGTCAGGATGTCAGACGGTTTTTACACTGCATGTGCAGGACACTGTATTTGTCAAATGGATCTCCTTCCTCACTTACAGCTGTGATAGAGTCCACTTCTCTCCGCTGCTCTCTTAGCGCCTGAGAGCCATCCATCACTATTCTGTCTATAATTTTTTTTTCCCCTTGCTTATGGGAGGGGTTGGGGTGAGGTTGTGGGAGGTGTGGGTGGTGGATGCAGTGTGGAAAAAGGCCTTGTTTAGAAGGAGTGTTCCCTGCTGGTGAATCAGTGCCTGTTGGATGGGAGAAGACTGTGTGAACAGGCAACATATGAAGCACAGGGTGATGAAGTTTAGTCCACAGAGAGGTTTCTAGCATCTGTCGAGAGCTTAGCTTTTAAATGGTCCATCTTCATTTTGTGCTCGGTAACTCCATTCATGATCTTATACCCATTTGCCATGTCTTACAAAATGACTCCTTACAGTTTGCTGCACCATTTATAGTTGCTATCGTTGGTGAATATGAACCCCAGTGCCTGGGATGATTCAGAGCACTGTGCAGGATTGGCTCAGTGCAGCGAAGGCGGCAGGAAGGAAGGCGAGGGAAAGCACGGTGCCTTGCTGCACTGTCTAACACCCCGGCTGTCGGGGGAGCCTGTGCAACTTCAACACTTCTTAAATGAGCAGTCAAGCAAAAACAACTGATACTGTACCTACTCCAGCTCCTGCCTCTCTGGCTCGAACAGCTAGCGTATTCAGATGGAGGGAAGGAGCCTTTGACTCCACAAAATCCCTTGTGCAACACATGTCGACAAGAAAGAAAAGTCAAGTGGCAAATTTGTCCGTGTGCCAGCCTTGTCTGCCATCGTTCCCACAGGCCGGGCTTATTAGCATTGGCTGAATTATTGCCGTAGTGTCTCTTAGAAGAAGGAATTCAGCACTGGTGAATTACTTCCGTACTGTAGCTTAGAGGAAGGAATTCAGAACTGGCCGAATTACTGCCCTACTGTATCTTAGAGGAAGGAATTCTTCTGGTAACATATAGCCAAGGACAGATGAAACCATGCTTCTGTGGGATGGGAAAGGGACTGAAGTGTCATAAAATGAAGATCAGGTTGTTTGGTGTTGCAGTATTTGAGCTTTGAGAAATGCCACATGTATTGATGTTGGTTAATCAAAACCGCAATTACTGTAATAACACAGTGGCAACAGCATGATTTTCCCCTGGTATTTGGAGGAAATGTCACCATGAACAGTTCCCAGTTCCCTGGATTTCTTTTTTTTTGGGGGGGGGGGGGTTGAGAAAACACTTTTGAAAAAATTATAGTGACAATCTTTGACTAATTAGAATATTTTCTGTTTAATGTTAGCAAAATATTGGAAATGTAATTCTGAAAATTAATTCTTGGTTATTCACTGCGAAAACAAAGCTTAAAAAATGATTCTACTCTGAAGAAAATTTCTCTTAACCAACTGACAGTAACTTGTTTAATGGCTGTGCCAAAAAGTGTCAGTCTGAAGTGGGAAAAAGTGGCAGTGAAACTTCCTGACATAAGGAAGAAACCTAAGGATGGAACAACGGCTGAAGTCAAAGGCGCAAGCCGTCCCCCTCCGAATGAACAAGGATGAGACACTCAGGAAAAGCACTAATTGTGGACTGAAGTTCCTGTCAATCAGGAAAGCAATTTAACAGGAATTAAATCAGGATGGTCGCTTACACCACATGTATTAGGATAGAAGAATGTTTAAGTAAATAAAGAAAACAGCCTGGGGGCTCTCCAATTATAAATGAGGAGGAGGTGCATTCATTTGTGAGGCAGCTGAAAAAAAAAATCAGTTCCTTGATAATACAGTATCTGTCATCATGAAACATGGCTGTTTTAAACCGGTTGTTTGAGACAGGTGTGAACAGGCCACATGGGGGAGAGCTGTGGGTCTATTGTTGGCAGGATGGGCGCAGACGCACGCGACTGATGAGCACAGGAGGTACAGAGTGGTGGCGGTGGAGGTGTGGAGGGGTCATGCGCTGCCGTCCCGGGAGAATGAGCCCATCCTGTGCCAGGAAGAAAGAGACAAGATGCATTGTTAAACATGTCGGCACGGAAGCATTTCCCTTCATTAAGCATGCTCCGCAGTAATTGCCTAATAATTCATACCTCTTAGTTACAAGCTGGAAACTAACTCAAAGAAGCGCCATAATCCTCTGCTTGAGTTAACCTTGACAGAGATTTTATGCTAATTCCTCTCAAATGTAATTGAGAAATTAACTTGACCCTTCAAAATCAACCAACTTTAAGCAGCACTGGTTGTAGACTGAATAATCATTATACCACATCTCAGCTATAACAATTAATCTATATGCAGAAGCAGCAAGCAAATAGACTCTCTGTGGTCCTTCTCGGTTTCACTGTAGATTTTAAATCTACATGACCCACTCAGTATTAGCATTTAATCTACCCAATTCAGTCCACAAGGAGAAAATGTAACACATAAAAACTATAAATCAACCTGAGGGTTAAAAAAATTGCTAAATTTACAAGGGACAAGGATTATTAATCCCGTAAAAATGGTAATAGGGCTTTTAAGACACCAGCTTTTGATGAATTTCACTCCACTTTGTTTCTCTTTCTACACAACTGTGTAGGGCTTTTTTCTTCTTTCTTTTTTTTTTTCAAAATGCTGTATTTCCTGAATCTGATATTCATAACCAGGTTGTGGTGCATGAAATGGCCATTCGTTTTTTTCTCCCTAACAACACTCAGTCTCGGCTAACAATCCGCCTACTCTGTTTACTCTTTGTTCACATGGATTTCACATTACAGTAATTCATGGCCAAAAGTCATCAGACTGCATCCTAGTGTGAGAGGGGAAGAAAGATTTCATGGCAGGGCATCAGAAAATGTCTCATTGTAGTAACATAATTTACATGTAGAAAACGCTGATGGTTCACAGTGCTGGTATGCCACAGACGTCAGAGGAGCCCCGTTACACGTCTCCACCTGACACAAGATAGCGGTGCATGACTGCACAGACACTTGATGGTAAAGTATGAATGTTCAATTAAGCATGCAGCAATAATGGTGCTCCCTTCCGACTGTCATACTGCTGTAGGTGAAAATGTTTTCTTTGCAGACAGCTTGATGTGCAGGCCCCTCACTAATGCATTTGAATGTGCTGAGGCTGCATTCTTGCCAACAAAAAAATGTAAATGTATCCAAAGAGATGAAATGAATGCATTGAAATTAAGCAGGAAATCAGCAATTAGGAAGCATGTTTTTAAGACTAGATTTAGAGAGATATGATCAATATGATTTTAGGCAGATGTAATTTGCTATGGTTTCACTGTACTCTTCTAGCCCTTCGAATAAGGATTTGTGTGTGTGTGTGTGTGTGTGTGTGTGTGTGTGTGTGTGTGTGTGTGTGTGTGTGTGTGTGTGTCTGTGTGTGTGTGATTTTAGAGATTTTACAATCTCTAAAGAAGAGAGGGGAAGACATCATTAAAGTATTTATGGTGATCTATATTTAATGATGCTCTATATGTGTATCGGTGTGGGTAAGATGAAAGCAGTACAACAACCAAGTTTTGAAAAATTCATCATGTTTTCTTGTTTAAATGTGACATGTCATTCTGTAGGAAAGGTAAAAGCTTACTCTTTAATACACAATAAAGAAACCTTGAGTTATTAATTTTAAATTGTAGAAAGCAGTGAGTTAAAGTAACACCTGTTTATATATATATATATATATATATATATATATATATATATATATATATATATATATGTGTGTGTGTGTGTGTGTGTGTGTGTGTGTATAAAATGTATCTCTCATTCTGACCTGCCATAATTACAAAACAGCTTGGATTAGAGATGCTTTGTTGGTAAAACTATTCAAAATAATATAATGTTAATCAAGACAATTAAAATAATGTCTTAATTTAAAGTTCATAAATATGACTCGTGGATATTTATGGGAGGATATTTGAAGGAAATTATGATTTCTATTTTTTTTTTTTACTATTTTTAGGATTGTAAAATAACAATTTTTAGGATTTAAAAAATTATATATATAGTAAAAAAAATGTATATATCAAATTTTGCTTTTATATATAAAATATGTCCTGTTCAAGTCCAGTCCTTAGAGTAGCAGTTTAGCTTTGATACACTTACTTTCACTTTGATACACCACTTTCACTTTCTTTAAAGGTTTTGAACAGTCTGGTAAGTCATTCTTTTCAGAGAAGCATTACCACCTTCATAAGAGAGAGGCAGATCTAGGCTGTAAAGTTGGTTAAAGTGTATATTTCTTTAGTGATGTAAGACAACTATATGCTTGAAACTGGCCAGCCCAAAAGTTCTCCCCATTTCTTAAGAGAGAAAGATATTCATTCTCACACTTCAGGCCTGTCTTTGAAAATCGAACTGTGAGATTCAAGAGGTGTAATGTTTCTCAATACTTTTCCACTCCACTGTCTCCAAGGAAGATTAATCATTGTGCCACAAGATTATTCAACTAATCACTTGGTTCACTGTGAGGAGTGAGTTCTGGTACTTGTACTCTAGGAGTTGTGAAATAACCCCATACCAAGTTCTCACCAGGTGAGAAAATCTTTCTCTCAGAACCAAATGGATTCCATTCAGTCCACAGAATATATATTATAAAAAAAGTGAGCATTTTTTAATTCAAGCTGATACCTGTTTCGTATTCCAAAATAAAAACTGGTTTTACCTCCTTGATTGCTTGTGTGAGCATGTATATTTTCCCCTTTTTCTCTGTAGTGCAAGTGCTGTCGCTCACGCTAACATGTTTTGCTCATTCGGTGCTCTTGGTTTCACATCTGCCAAGTAGCGCATGTTGTCAATGCACTCCCAATGACATCCCACTGTTCTGAGCACTTGATTGACAGCTCAGGCAGCCAGCACGAGCAGGAAATCAATACCGTCGGACCCTCCAGACACTACAGTGGTAGTCTTCAAGGAACTGGCCTCCTGGCCACTCTGCCAATCACCGACCAGAAAATGTAAGGCTAGCCAGCCATGAACAAAAAGATACCCAAAGGCAGCATGACGAGGCCAAGGTTTAAATGGATTTATACTTTTTTTTTTCTTTATTAATTTCAACAGACAGCAGGAGAGAAGGGGTGGATTGTGAGGGCGGGGCTGAAATGTAGCTACTGTTTAGATTTCTTCATTCTCATTCATATGTAAAACTGAATTCAAGTGAATTAAGGGCCATTGGGAACGTTCTACAAAATGCAGGGTCTCCTCTACAGTCAGAGAATCACTTCACTTAGTGAGTGGCTCATATCCTGAAAGAACAAACTAGCATGTGACTTTGTTACAGAAGTTATCACTATATATATATATATATATATATATATATATATATATATATATATATATATATATATATATATATATATATATATAAATAAACATTTATAATATATTATATTTTTTTAGCAAAAATTAAATATCTGTTTTAATGGAATACATATCCATGTATTTACTTAAAATACATAAAATGCAAATTAGGCCATTTTGTTGGTATGCATTTATACAAGGTTGATTTGTTAGTGCAGTCTAACCTCTGTTCTCCAAGCTGTTTTACATTCAACTGCGTATTTTACATCCCTATTCAGGAGCTCCCTAGGAAAAAAAACAAACAGTTTGAACAGTTATATCTACTTACCAAATAAATGTTTAAATTTTTACAGCAGTTTAAGGCTGAAATCCAAGCAAATATTGAATTCTAGGTGTGGTAAGTTCGTTGTTGCCAATGCTTTTGATATGTTTTTCAACAAACAAAAATATTCTGAATGTCAAATAAAATTCTGAAAGATCTGTTGGTAACTGATATGAACTAAGCCCTAGTATTACACTGCTATAGAAAGTAGTGATAAGATTGAGTTCGCTCATGACTGCCTTTTTGATTTAATCATTCAAAATACGGATTCTTCAGGACTGTAATTATAAGCTTATTCAAGAGTTAAATTAGCTACATAAACCTTATGGCCAATTGCCAATCATTTATAGTTAGGCTCAGAATATCATATACTTAATGCATGGCCTTGAGAAATGCCCCATAAAATCATAGTATTTTTAGCACAACAGTGTTAAAAAAAGAACTAATTTTAAAACTAATTTACACATTCAAGTCTGTGCTATATTTAGACCTATATTCTTGTTACAGCCCAGTCTAGGTTGAGTGCATGATGGTAATGGTGAACCAGTGTAAGTGGGGAACCGTAACAGTGAGGAGCTGTGGGAATGTGAATAACAAACATCACCAGACTCAGAGCTAAGATAAAGGCTGGTTGTATTGATAATGCATATAATATGATAATATATACAACGTGACAATAAGATGAGAACCAACACACCAGAAGACTGGGGTGGCCAATGATGAAAACTGAAACAAGTAAACAAAATAAAAACCCTCACTGACTGTACAAGGAGTGACTACCTGGCATAGCCAAAACAAACAAACAAAAATAGTTTTTAAGAACATTATTGACCCTTCTTTTATCACATAACTCCATCAGATTTTCTCAAACTCACAGACACAACCTACTGTTGTGCAGCTCACTGCTGAGCTAGAGAACACTTCCTTTGAGGAGGCACGTGGCACGTGGAGATATAAGACCTCTGCCTCTTTAGGAGGGAAGGAGTGTCTTAACTAGATGAACAACTCGGGGGAGGTGGTTAGATGCAAAACAAAACCAAACGAGTCAGCCTCATCTGACACAGACTGTAATGAAGGTGGGTTGTGTTGGGGTCTTTGGAAATCCTGAGTGCAAGGCAAATGGAGCTCGGGGCTCTTCAGAGGTCACGAGTCTTCTCCGCTGGCCTTAAAGTGTCCTGCTGCTGCATGCATGTTGGAAGTGTATTTACTGCTGGAAGAGCAGCTTGACAATCAGCACGTAGCCGCTGTTGTGACCTTGCTGGCAGGCTTTGGCACTCTCGCACACATTTGAACATTTTTCAAATATTGTCACCCTGGGCCCTCTGCCTAGCACCTGCACATTTTTTTAAAATGTCTGCTCTGACAAAGGAAAAAAGAAAGAACAGGGGGAAAAAAAAAATCACATTTCCATGGTTACTGGAGGAATTAAAAATGCATCAAAACTTGGAGCAAATGGTGGAGATAGGACGACAGCAGCAAGTGTGGGTGCGGGGCCAGGGGCTGACACACGTGAGGTGCACGGCATCTCCGAGCAAGTCTCCATTTGTGCTGAGGCTCTCGCACAGCCAAAATAATCAAATGCTCCAGCGTCAATTTACAGCCAACAACTGGTGATAGTGTCTTTCCCCCCCCTGCCTCTTCCATGGTCCTTCCCTCCCGCACCTCTCTCTCTCTCTCTCTCTCTCTCTCTCTCTCTCTCTCTCTCTCTCTCTCTCTCTCTCTCTCTCTCTCTCTCGCTCACTGCCACCAACCCACTTTGCTTTGGAGATGAATACATTACTCTGCCCTCTCCCTAGCATTTTATTTCTCAGATGGATGTTTGTGAAATGGAATGGAAAAATGTCTTACAGTCTTATCTTTCCCCCGTTCTCTCTCTCTCTCTCTCTCTCTCTCTCTCACCTGCTCTTTCTCTCTGCCCTGCATTCTAGCAATCTGCAGATTAAGAATAACCCAAACAGGATATGAAATGCTGCTGCAGCCGTGGGATGTCCTGTCGTGTGGTAATGGTATCTAGCTGCGGGCGGATCGCTGGGGTCTTAGGTGAGCGGAGCGCGTCGGGTGACGGAGGAACAAGGCGGGGGTACGGTGCACGGATCAGAGGGCGGCGATCCACAGCTTTGCAGGGGAGCGAGCGTGTGCCCCACTGTCATTCTGCTTCAATCAAGGCTGGTTCAGCAGGTCCTACATTCCCTGCAATAAAGGAATCTGTTCGAGATGAGGTGGTCTGAATGGTCATTTTAGGTCTGTTATGCTTTGCTCAAGCTGGGCTGTGACATCATCTATGTGAACCGAGGCCCCGAATGATCAGCGATTAGAAGTGACCCACATTAATGTTTGGCTGCTTTGATGTACAGTGCCCTGCAAAAGTATTACAGCTGTGAAGTCAAAGAGGTTTCTTTGGCTGTATGTTCAAGCGATTTGTATTAAAGATGAAAAGACAAACTGAAAGCCAAAGTATAGGATGTCACATTGTATTTGGGGATATTTACAGACCCTTATAATTTGGAATGTTGTCGGAATAATAGGACTTTAATGAAGTAGGTTATATGTAGTAAGTTAAATGTTTACTTGAAGGACACAGGTTAATAATGTTTATCACCTGTTGGTGAGGGTCAAGCCTCTCTGGAAAAGCAGACAATCTGAAAGGAGGAAAAGGAAAAGTGGGAACGCTCTGTAATTAAGTCACACAAAGTGTAGAAAGAGAAGCGTCCACTAAGCTTTCATTATTGGTGTCATATAGCTTTAAGCTTAACTGTTTGAGAGTATGGCAGGCTGTGGTAAAATTAACAATATTTTATTTCATATCCCAATATTTATGACATACTGAGCCAAGTGTAGCTGAGTCTCCCATGTTTACAGGAAAATAAGGACAATTGCCAACAATGCATATCAGCCTAAAGGGAAACATTTTACTTATATTATTACATTATATAGAGGTAGACTGTATTGTCACTCCTCTAGAAAAAGAAATTCAGATTTTTTGGGTTATGAAAGAGAGTGCTCAACCAAGCCAGAGAGCTGAGGGTGCTGACAGGCCAACCAAGCCAAGTGAAGGCTGTGTATAGGCTAGGGCATGCGGGTCAGAGGTCAGCGGAAAGAAACCCACTTAACTGCTTGTTGTTCCTTCCTGTCAGCACTTGAACAGCATCTGCTGAGAGACAAATGAAGCTGTTGTGTGAAATGCAGAGGAAGGTGGGTTGGGGGGGGGGGGGGCAGTTTACAATGTAGCGCTGTTCTTTGTCAGGTCTTAAGTTACAGCTAGAAGACACTTAGGACTGCAAGGCATGCCGAGACTCACAAAACCTAATATTTGCCCTGTCGTTTCCTCCATAAAATCACCAGCGAGTCCTGTGCAAACTGGGTTACGTCTGGTTTAAGTTGATCTGCACTGGACACTGGGCAGTTCTCTCTAGCTGTCACTCTCCTGCAGAGATTACATCGCAGGTTTGGGCTTGGATGGATGGCTTTGGTGAAATCCATGCTACGATGTGTGGATTTGTAATGATGACCTAGAAATGGATGCACATGATTCCAATCAGGCCAAAAGTAAAGTGTTGGAAATATCATGGTGTGTACATACTGCTGCCGATCAATTAAATACAATCCAATCCTAATGATTTTGATTAGATTTACTTTGTAGTTATTCTTTTTTTTTTTTTTTTTTTGAATGGCTACATTCGAAATCTTACACAAATAAAGAATGTAAACACATTTTAAAAATGTTTTTATTAGTATTTTATCATAGCTTTTCAACTGGTCAAGTCAACTTAAATATTCCAGTGTTGTTCAGATAGCATAATCTGCGTTTAACATTGTACTAACATCTGAGGGTGTATTTTTTACAGTGTATGGAACGTTTACATGGTGATTTAAAAGAGCAGGTCTGTTTGAACTTTGCCAAGCCTGAAATATGCCTTGGCTCAGACTTGGACAGAGCATCTCAAAGAGGCCGCATGCCACTGACTTAGAAATGCATTGTGGCAGCATTATAAAGGGGTCACTGACAGATGAAGTCATATGCTTACTCTGGAAATAGGACTAGTTTCTTGTGGAGAAAAAAAGAATAGAAAACAAAAAGAATTATCTTGGTCGTGACCTTTCCCTGTAATATCAGCCGGTTGAATTCGCATATTTGTGTCAGTTAAATTCATCCCGGCAATTCCATCCATCTGTTTTAACTCCCCGTCAGTGTGGTTGCCTGTTAAATGCCCACATTACCGCTTCACAGCAATAGTCTACACTCCGAATGCTCCGGTCTCTCCGGGGGTAAAGTTTCAAGCCTCGTGCCTTATCTGTTTGTTTATTTGTTTTAATAATGCTGCCCCCCTGCCCCACGCAGTAAAAGAGAGCCAGAATCAAAGAGGAGGTGTGGGAAGGGGGAGGTGATCCTCTGTGGCCCTACACCGCACATGGTTAATAGATGGATATAATAAGGCTGACTTCTTTGAAGAAACTTCCACTGAGAAGGGCCTCGAGGGTAAAGACCTCTACTGCACAGGCACAAAGTGATGTAATTCAATTGAAATTCTTCACTTGCTTCAGCCAGTCTGTGCCATGGCAGGCAAGGCTAATTCATCTGTGGTAAAGGAAATTGAGAAAAAAAAAGAGCTCTAGCTGACGACTCCAGCTTTTAGTGAATCTTTTTAAAAACATTTTTAAAATGTATTATTTTATGACCTTGCTGTACTTAATTTACATCAATTACTAGTATAAAGTTATGTTGATAACATTTCACCCATTAAGTTATGAAGTCAGTAAGCGGGAGCAAAATTTTACACTGTGCAGCCCAAAGCGTTAATTAAAATATCAAGCACTAATGATACCTTTAATTAGCCAAAGAAACAACCACCAGAACCATTTACAATTTTATAACATTTTAATTTTAAGGTGACTACAGATTACACTATTTGAAATAACCTGGTGAGCCATGGACACCTAGAGGCCTGGTTGTAATTGCTCATTGCTCCTGTGTATAGTAAATAATTAAAAAGGAAAAAATGGTTAATTGTGTCAATGGTTAACAATGTTTAATTGTTTCAAATTGGAAAAGAAAGCAAAATCACAATACATTGTTATAACATCATTTGTCTGAGACTGTGGTGCTACAAGAGCTCCCTCCCCCCACCCACACTCCCACAAAACAAACAAAACAGACAAACAAAAAGTCCAGCGTTCTACTGAATCCACAGTGTGGTTAATCTCTCTAGGAAGCGTGTTTCCATTTGAACGAGACGCAAAAAAAAAAAAAAAAGGCTACTCTGCATTGTTCATCATGTCATGTTATTGGAGCCTTTTCCCCCAAGTTAAACTCCCAGAGAAAACCACATAATTAATTTGTTTACACTTCCTTCCACAGCCACATGATCCCAGTAACATTATGTGCATTTGTCCAGGGAATGCTCTGGCATTATAAAAACATCACATGTATATCTCTGGCTGTCTGCCTCCAACACTGATATTTGGTCCCCGATGGCCTAGCCTACACAGTTCTTTCTGAATGGAATCCATATCAAATGATCTCATGCAGCTCCTCAGAGGGGCTGGGCATTTTTATTTTCTCCCTTTGCAAGTACCGTGGCAATGGCAATGCCGGGAAAACAATAGCGGCGGATGTTGGTTGAGATCTGCGTGGAGGAGAGCTGGCGTCTGACAGCCAAGCCCACATATGAAAGTCCTTAATGGAAGGCTCGGGGGACATGCATTACCAAGGGAGGAGATAGTAGGAGCTGATGGTGCACATGCTTGCTTTGGTTGTTCTGCTGACCTGCCAAGAGATATCTCCATCACGTAGCCTGGACTGCTAATGAAAGGGATTTGGTTGTCAGTGGACTGCATCACATAGAGTGCTGAAATCTTAACATTGAGAAATAATTTGAGACACTCCTGAGATGTGCAAAGTTGTTCTTCTCAAGTTGTACAGTGGAGAAAATGATTCAACTATGGGTTAGACTTACCAAGGCTCCTAGAATAAGTTGCAAATACATTTTCAGTGCTTAAACTTTTATGTTTTATGTAACTCTCATTTCTGCATACCTCAAATGATTGTAGTAATCCCCAAAATGAAGAAAATGTGTTCACCAGACATTTGAACTCCAAAAACAATAGATAATCAGTCACGCATTGGTAAATGAATCTCACTGGTATGATCACTGCAGCCAATAATCAGTTAAATATTACTACAAGAGTAGTTAACATCAGTCTCTGAAAGTTGTCACCCCACAGGAGGGAATTCCATTTCTTTCACCAGCAACCATTTGTTGATTCCACTCTGTTTCCTGTTTCAGGCTTCCTCCGTCAGGCTGATGGGAAATGATGTCTTCTCTGTGGGGGACGGAAGCTCCCCCTGCCTGCACACTATCCATCACGAGCGTGACTCTGGACGTTAACTTTTTTATCCATTGCTCTGTCTCCAGCTTGTCTACTGTCCGCAGTCTTCTAGCTGCCCTTTCTCCTTTGCCGGCTCTTAGCCCAACCTCACTGTGGTAATGGAGAAGCAAGGAGCGGCAAAAAAGTAATATTAATGAAACCGCAGGAGATGAAAGCAGTAATTTGTCATACGTGTGTGATGTATAATCATTAGCTTGTAGTGGCCACTCCTTCACATTTGTCTGTACTGGGCTTTAATCCACATGAAAGGCATTTTTCCTAATGTCATCTGAGCCATAAACAGGCAAATTTGGAAGCCGACACTTTTATGATTTCTTTTATTGTTTTTTAAAACACAATAGTCACAATGGCATTTTCCATCCAAAGCTATTTGTTCAGGCTCTGATACTACCACTACATCCCTATTAAACTAACAGATGAGATCCTTAATTCAACTCTCTGCCCCATCTGCTGATTTTCTAACTCTGTCCTTTTTTTTTCATTTTAAGTCCATGATTTGTTAAGGGCTGTTTTTTATTAGACATGTGAACCAGCACTAACATTTTGGCCGGTTGCAGGCCACCTGTCCCCTCTCTTTCTCCCCTTAAAATGAAGGAATTTGAATGCGAAGGCAGCCTTAGGGCCATCAGCAACAGGATTAATATTTATGTATCAGTCCCTTGGGTGCCATAGCGGGTAATATGTTTGCCATTTATCACATCCTTTGGGGGACGTTTTGTTTGGGCCTTAATTACCGAGCATTAAAATTGCTCCTATTGTACAAAAAGTGAAGAGTTCTGAAAGTTTCGGGGGGGGGGGGGCTGGCTTAGGTGACATTATAGAAAGCCCCAAAATAATAAAATATATAAACAAATACATTTAAAAAATAAACAATAGGCACACCACTTTGCATCTCACCCTGGCTGGGAAGAAACGTAGGGGATCCATTGCCTGCTGATATGCTCACACAGACAGCCAGCACTCTCACTGGTCTCATCCCTCCAGACTGGCAGCACTGTCTAACAGGAGAGAGATATAAGGAAACAATGGAAATTGCCTACAGCTTTGCAGCTGACACTAAGACAAAATTTCTGGGCCTTGTGCAAAGAGCCAGAACACCCTGTTGATAAGCCACTGGCAAATGCTGTCCTTCATCAGCAGTTCCCCACACCTACCGACCCCCACCCACCTACACTCCACCCGCTGTCGATTGTTCTCAGGGAGAGATAAAGCTCCCCGATAAAGCAAGAGCTAATTCAGATCCCCCGCCAGGGAACAGAGAGTGGACATTTGGCTTCACGTGTGCTTTAAGAAATATCTTGGGTTAATGTATTCCATACTGCTCTGTATTGTATCCGCTAGTGTTTAGCCCCTTTGCTGATTAAATGCAGGTGCATAGTGATCTGGATCAGCAGCCGATTCATCTGTTGCAGTAGTACCAGGAATAGAAGGACTGTACTGATGTGGAGCGAAACTTCTGCTCGTCCCCGTCAGTGGTCCCACTCACAAGACCAGTACTGACTTCTTTCACTCTGTGAGAGAAGAGCTTGTGTGTAATTTGACAGTGTTGTATAGTTTTAAAGATCGATATTCCGAGAGCAGCTTGGAGAAGCCGACCTGTAAGAACCCATTTTCTTTTTAACCTTGTTTACCTTTGTTTATATTTAGGGAGTGAGGCAAAATTTATTGTCTTTTATTTAAGTTTTCTTTTCTTCACTTTTCTCATCTTTTCTTATCATTTTTCTGATAGGTCACTGAGCTCTTTCTTTCGGCGTCATTGTTTGTTTGAAGTTTTGGGCAGTGATTGCTCCCAGAGCTTATACTTCCAAAGAAACCAAAAGAGAAAGAATACACATTTGTTTGTTAGTATATAGCTGCTTTGCTGTCTTGTGCTTGTCCTGGTGGCAGGAGACAGGGGGAGTAGAATAGGCCCTTTCAATTTCCTACTGCGTCCTTCCTAGACATGTCATAACAATAGTGTCCGTATAATGTTTTCCATAAAGCCTTTCAGACACCTGAATTTAGTGAATGATGATGTTTCCCTAGTAGAAAAGCTCTCCCTTCTTCCGTTTTTGGGATCTCTTTCAAAACACACACCAGTTAATATTTAAACAGGCCTTCAGGACAACATTAGGATACTCGCCAGACCAGCAGGGCCAAAACAATGGAGCTTCTGTCTGCAGCTACTGTTATGACAATCTCTTGGTAAATGAATTAGTTGACATCTTTGAACTTAATTACATAGAGTTCAGCATTCCCTTCAAAAGTAATAAAACACTGAATATGGTTCATTTGTTAAGGGAGAAACAGAGAGCGAAAGAGACACTTATTGGGCTTAGACCACTGTATGAGCAGAGTTAAATACATCTAGGTCTCACTGATGAGGTCTAGGCCCACGGAGAGTAACACAGTACAGTTACAGCATATTGTACTTCAGAGGAATTTTTATGTATTTGCATATTGCATTTTACATGATTATTTCACGTTTGAGACTTTAAACCTGAATTGCACTAACATTAAAAGAGATCTGACCCCTATTATATACTGCATACAGTATATAGTGGGGACAAAGTGTGGATCATATAATAGCTTTTAATACTTTAAGAAGAAAAGAGAAAAAGAAAAGATTTTTGGAATTATAAAATCTTTTTCTTCACACATTATATATATATATAAACCTAACATTTAAATCTATGAAAGTTCCCCTGAGCTGTAAACATCTCATCACCCACCATTGGCAGGACTGGTAGAGAGGGCTAATGGGACAGAGAAATCCAAACTGGCAAAAATGTGCCAGTATACTGGATTGAATTGGAGAGCCGCATTACCCCTTATCCTAATGAGCATGAGGTGCTCAATAAATCGTACCACACTTCCAACAAAGGACTTATGTTTTCAATATAACGATTCAAAAATTGTACGCCCAAGTACATCCAATTGTGGGAGCGATTGCACGAGGGCTTGTTTTCCTTGACGCCCCCACCCTCACTCTGCATCTGGACAAGATACAGAGCTAAGCTGAGCAGTCCATGCAGGTATGCAGGCAGCTCATCATTCCTTGGGGGAGAGAAGACATGAGGCTAGGGCATGCCCATTAGGCCCGGTAAGCGGCCATGCCGGATGTGATCTGCTCACACCCTTTTCACTCCAGTGCACCTTGACTCTGCCTTATGGTCCAATTTTACAGGCCGAGTGTCTAAAGGCTGTGAGGTGTGTGAAAGCCCTTACAGTCTTGCCATAACTGCCATCCATCTGTTGCTAGTCTTTTAGTTTCACAGAAGACTAAGTTAGGAATTACGTGGACATACAGATATATTATATTAAACAATATATTTGAGATCCACTAAGGCAAAATAAAGCATTAAATCAGTACAACCTGCAAATGAATGCACTCTCATTATATTGCCTAATTGTAGTTTACTTGAAGTCACATAATTGGATTTGCGTATTACTGTCCACTATCTTAAATCATCTAACTCTGGACTACGTTTTTGCATTCACCACAGTGCATTTGAAATAGGCTGTATTGACTGATTTTCCTAATGATTCTCCTCTGGGAGACTCAAGCACTGTTAAAAGGTGGACACTTTACAACAGGCTCCATGGTTTTTTTTAGGTTCATTAAAATAACATAGGCCTTGCTTGAGCTGGAGAACAAGAGGAAACTGTAATTTGTCAAAGTTTTAGCTCCTCTGTGTCATTAATTTCCATACAGTCCAACACTCCCTAATGATTTATGTGCTTCTCAAAAGGCGCACCAGAGGTTATAAATGATTGCGTCCTTCGGGAAGAATGAGCAAAATTGTTTGAATATAAGCTGATATTATCATGGAGACAATAAGGTAGGGTAGGGGTAGGGCTTCTGAAATGAACCTGATAGGCAAACATGTTGTCCCTGTTCATGAGGACTGTAATGGCCTGTGCAGGCCAGTGCTGCCAAACGTATGCACAAAACGCTGATAGGATGTTAAAAACATCTGGCGTCTATTAAAATTAAATACAGTCTGATTATTTTAACTGTTGCCTACATTCTATGTAACGTTGAAATAAAGGAAAATACAAGCATAATGTAGCGCATACAGAAATAAATCCAACAGCCAAATGCAGACCTGCATATTCCGGTCCAAACTACTGCAGTACTGGTGTCTCGGGTTAGATTTTTTTTTCCCAAGACCCCTCAGGTTCACTGCCGGCATACGACTGAGACAGCGGCACTTATATCGTATCCGAGGAGATGCACACGCTGCGCTTGTCCATCCTCACAGTCTATCGTCTGCAAGGCAGTCTGCTGCCTCTCTTCATCTGTTCTGTGTGAAGACACTGAGCCGAGTGTGAAATATCACACACTCAGGATCTCGTGTATGATGTGCCAGCTCCTTTCAGACATGCCTTTTCAAACAAGACATTTATATCTATAGTCAGTGGATCATAGAGAATGGACTGATATTAATGGTCTTTACAACTTTTTTGACCGTTATAAGCATTGTTGATGATAAACTTGCTTTACAGTGATTTAGTCTGTAGCTCAATTTATTTTTAAATCATATTATTATTATTATAATTGTTATTATTATAATTGTTATTATCTACTTTTTTTATAACCACACACACACACACACACACACACACACATATATATATATAGATATATATAGATATATATATATAGATTCAGACATTTATATATATATATATATATATATATATATATATATATATATATATATATATATATATATATATAGAGAGAGAGAGAGAGAGAGAGAGAGAGAGAGAGAGAGAGAGAGAGAGAGAGAGAGAGAGATAAAAAATGTCTGAATCAATTAATGCAGATGTATCAGTTAATGGTAAGGCTCACTAAGAAAGTCATGCAACCTGTCTTGGGAAGAACGCATTTTCTCCTCACAAGCACAGACCTACAGGTGATAGGCTTGACCTTATCATCCTTTTACTGATCTAGAAAACTAGCAACAGATGGTTTTTTTAAATTTGGCATTGGAACTCTCCATGGTTGGTAAAGGTCTATTCATGCATGTCTTTATGTCAGAGATTTAGCGAGTTAGTTGTCAGAGATAAAAACATCTCTCTTTATAGCATGACTCAAAGTACAGAAAACATATCTGAACAGACACAGCAGAGACAGAAAGAACTGTATATGGCACCTGTCCTTATGTAAGAATTTATTTATGAAAACAATCATCACAACTTACATTATCTAAAATCTGCATCCATCTAGAGTGTATTCAGTATGCTATGAAACATTTAAGGCTTTAGGTATAGTTTAGGTATAAGTATGTTTACTTCTGAAAATTGGTATCTTAGTTATTGGTGGACAACAAACCAATCAGATGGTTAAAAATGAACTTTCACATTCAGATAAAACAAGTCTATACCTCAAATAGTGTGAAAATCGCTCTGTAGTGCAGCATCTTTATGTTAGAGAGTAAATGTTCTCTTTCATTTTCTGGTCTCTGTGAAACTCATGAAAGACGGTGCACTTGGGCTGGTTGTAGAGGCAAGCCTGCAATTTCACAATGGTACTGACGGTGAACACAGTGAATCCGACAGCGATACACGGGAACTGCAGATAACATAAAACAAGGACTGCAGAACGTGGTACTGACTAGACACACTGCTGGGAAGTGGAGCATGCAGTACAATGGCACGTACCAGAGGAAACTTGAGGAATGCAGGAGCAGGGATCAGAATAAGCAGGGATGTGCTGGTGATCTGGGTGGAGCAGTTGAGGGGGAGGAGCATGTTTGGGACACTCTTCATCTTATCGAACTGCAGTACCTACAGCAACGTACATATAGGGAACTGAGATCTGAGAGCTCTTTATTCTGAGCAGAAGGTCACAGAATAATCTCTGCTTCTTGCACACCCCTGGGTTGGGCTGCCTCTCCTGGGCTGCAAGGATCATTGCACATGAAACTGAGTAAAATCATTTCTCATGGCACGTGCCCTGCATTGAAAGTTAATCAGGATCACTGTCCTCTCCTCTGCACTCAGGGACCCCCAGATGACTTCAGATTCCCCTCTGTTTTCTTACAATGTCAGTGTCGAGCCCTGAGACCTAGGCTAAAACTCTATGTATTTTTGGCTCTGGAAAGGTTTTTGGTACCTGTAATCATGATGGACACCTAGTTAGATTACAGAATTCCTGCAATAGAACAGGGACTGCAGTTATTAATTTGGTATATGCAAGGAACAGGTGTATAATTTACATGTGGATCAGTAACATTAACACAAAAAGCTGTTGTTAGAATGTTAATAAGTACATTGTAACTTCGACAAATTCATGCAATATATGGTGACAATCTGTGCCTTTCTCTTTACAAATTAGCATCAGAGTTTCTAGTTACTATAACAAAATTATGACAAGCATTAACTCCCCAAATGTTTTGTATATGTGAGGACCTGAGAATCTGACAAAAGGGGATGACTTAGGAGAATGTATACCAAAAGAAGTCCGTTTCACAGTCAGAATGAATAACCTGATGCTCTTTGGTCTTGCCGAGTGTACAGGAGAGCAGCACCGGAACACGCAACTCGTTCTTTCTCTACATCTTTTTTCCTGCTCACAAAGTGTGTCTCTGTGATAATGTGTGCAACAAGCACGGTGAACATGGAAAGCAGAAAAATGATGAAAGGAAGCGGTTTTATAAACAGATTCGGCAAGCTCATCATTTTTCAGAGCAAAGCGCGGCTTCCTGCAGAAGCCATCAGTTAATCTATTTGGTATACACCACAGTAGTGACATTCACCCAGCACACAGGTAGCTCTTAGAGTGGGAGAACAGGGTATAATGTAGTAGGTTTCCCTGTGAACTGTGCTAAATTTCGACCTTTCATCCCTGTTGGTGACATGTTATTAACTAGAACACATGCTTTCTTCCCACCCACAATCCCCCGTCAGCATGGGCAATACATTTTCTTTGTCTTCTGTCCTCCACAGTCTCCAGTACCAGCAACAGCCTAGTGGAGAACAGATCTGGTGCCTTAAAGTGAGGAAACCACACAAAGGTTTTTCAAGAGGATCTACCCTCACTAGGCTATAACATATTAAATATACACATTTATGACAGTCTCATGGTTGCTATTTCATAGGATAATATTCCTCCTTGAACATTAGGCATAAAGTTACTACTAAACTTTTTTGAAATGTTACTTAATAGAATGTGTTAAAATTAGGTTTATTTTATGACATTTTCTCTTAATGGGCTTCCTTTCACAAAGCACAAAAAAAAGACATAACAGTGCCTAATTCCAGGTGTTCTTCAGCTTGTCTCTGGGAACCCTAATTTATGTCAGGTAAGTTTCATAGAGACTATCTGAAACTACTCAGGAACAGCTCTAACTGGCTCTAAACAATTCTGAAGCACAAAAATAGGAACTTTTATGCCACACCATTTTTTTGTCTCTAATTGGGAATACCTTTTCAGGGTTCAAGAAAGAATGCAGTGGAAAGATAACCTGCAGGATATTTAATCATATTTCAACACAAAGGGATTTTGAGCCCTCAGGACCAGACTTCAGATAGACACCATGCAAAATGTTCACGGAATACCATGATTTCATATACTTCATATGGGGAAAGACTACGGACCAAGAATAGTTCCTTGGGGAACAGCCACAATGAGGGTGTATGCTGCCTTAGCTAAATCAAAATGCTAGATATGATCTGAACCATGAAATAGTGCAGGTCCTGATATCCATGTGACACAGTGAAATCAGCATTTAGTCAATTCACCGTATCAAAAGCATCTGACAGGCTGAGTGAAATGAGGAGTTAAAACCTAGAGCTCTTGTACAGACTGCCAAGGGCGCCAGTGATTGAGGTCTCTCTGGATTGATCTGTTGTGATTTACACTGGAATGAACTGTATCCTCTAATTTATTTGATTTCACATCCACTAACAATCTCATTACCAGTCAATAGTGATTTGTTTTGTCTTTCCAATTCTTGGTCTGCAATTCTGCAGCTTTATATATAACATAAACAATAGAAATATAATTAATTATCATCAGTTTATAAATGATATAAAAATGTCTATGTGTATTGTGTAAAGTTTAATTCTTTTCATTGCATTTTGTGGCATTCCACTGTTCCACAAAGCCCAAGAACAGAGAAGGGTCAGGGTCGATAACAAATTCATTACATTTGCCTATCAGCGAGCAGAAAGTGCTTCATAAAAGTACATTCAAATTTTCATAGCAAAGCCTAAGAAACACATTTTTATCAGAAAATGATTCATTATTTTCCTATGAAGTAAAAGCTAATTACAAAGTTTATTCTAGCCGCAAATATGAGAAACAATTTTTCCCACACATCTACAATCTGGAATGCATGACTTACACTGTCCAGACCACCTACACCGAACTGTCATAGACGCAGTATGTCTTATGGGCTCATGCGCTCAGGTCAGAGCAGGACGGCAGATGTAAGACCAGGGCTTTGTTTTCTTTATACAGATTAATGAGCCACTTTACAATGCATATGAAACAATTACATAGTAGCTTAGGTTTTAATTGCTGCATTCACAAATTCCTTTTAAAGTTCTACTTACTCATCTCTGCCCCAGCATTAAGTCAGATAAGCAGTCCACTGATAATTAAATGATCTACAACAAATCTTTTGATTAATAGGACACTTTTGGTCACAACAATGATAATATAACGGTAATGTAGATTAGCAGTATAAAAGCACTGCAATAAATACAATGGTAAGCAAGTATACAATGACATACTTTTGGGGCATTATTGAACACTACATTCGAATACAGCTATATTTGTTTACATTATGTAAAGCATAGACTACAAATGCCTATGTTATAATACATGGTATCTAGGCTCATGGGCTCTAAGTTTATATACATAGGCAATGCCATCTTGAATTTATGTTAGACTAAAATCATATAAATGAGTAAATCCATACATCTAATGTTACTAACTAACTAACTAACTAACTAACTAAAGTTGCGTGCAGTTCACGGCATGGCCATGACAAATCAGGCCATTGTCTTTCAAGACTAAAGCAGGGCACGGCCGATTTATGAAGAACTTTATAATTGAAGACCTTATGGGCTAATTAACGACTGAGTCAGCTAACTTGTTAAGTAGGCTAATGACATAGATAACTTCTACATTAGGTCTAAATGAGATTCAGGAAGCACGCATACTTTAACAAATAAACTTAAGATTAAGGTTTTTTTTTTTTACAATGCTGTTAGTTCTACGATGCTTCTGGGAAACTCACCACAGCTTTGGACTATCCAAACTGACCCAAACTGACTGACCCAAACCGAATAAAACCACTAAAAGTGAACTTTGATCCATTCTTTGTGTATTAAGCCCTCGGTGACCAACGACAGGACATCACAATTTCAAATTCCCCGCGAAACTCTCCATGTCCGTCTCTCTCACACGTTCCAACTGTCTTGCACGTGTCAGCCGGCACCTGACGAGACATTCGCTCTTGTACTGCTAGCAAGACGCCGCTCCCCAGAAAGGAGCAGCCGTATTGATCTGTGGCTTCTGCTAAATAAATATATAAATCGGGTCAAGGGAGTCAGAAATTCCTGCCTTTGACAATAATGTGGGGAGGGGAGAAGTGCGCCCGGGCAGTAGAGGGAGTGAGAGAGGAAGTCGGAGAAAGGTTCTGCTTTGTTGATCCAGAATGACAGTGATAGACAGCGGCTGAAGGGAAGCTGATCGCCATGTTTGGGCCCTCTGCTGCCTTTAAAGGACGGACATGGCTGCCGATCTCAGATCAGTGGAGTGTGACAGGGAGTCTACCGGAAAAAAGCTATAGCGGTCACACAGTGCTGGACCTAGAGAAACTTTTTCAGTTTCTGCTGAGGACGGACTTGGCCGGAGCCATCGGTTACTTGCCATTGTTATTCCCTCTCCGCAATCTCCAACCTGTTACCTCTTTGCGTTGTGCCAATGTTGTGATTTCGACAGCCTTCTCTCCCACTCTCTCGCCTGTTTGTTTGTTTGTGCCTTTTTTATCTAACATTTAGGGGATCCCTCCCCCTGAGGCTAGCTAGAAAAATCAAATGCTACAGTGTCTGTCTGCAGGCTGGGCATAATGTTAAACAAATGGCATGCAGCATGGCACATAGAAGCAGTGGCTCTCAAATGCTGCACACGGGGCCAAGTGACACCCTGTCAGCCATCAGCTGAAATTACAAATCCATGGTTTTATGCGGGGCTGACGGGGTGCTAGCCAGGCCTCTGGCGCTGACATTCAAAGTTGACATTGCTCAAGCACTGAGTGGCAGAACCAGCGGTTTTGGCTTCCATTTTCTTTCACGTTTGCTGTGAAGGGTAGGGCAGCTATTGATAGGCTTTGGGTAAAGCCGCCATCTTTTCAGTAATTGCCTTGAGGAGCCTAAAAATGGTTCTGACTTTGTAGAGTTTGCCACTTCTTTGATTGAGACGTGGGTTTTTAGAAGCACTGGCCACTCTGGGAGCTTTGGGTACTGCGGGAGTATCATCGCCCTGAAAGCAGTGGCAGCAGATGTAGTGCAGTAGTGTGCCTCAGATCAGAGATGCACTCAGGGTGCATCATATCACTGTACTGGCAGCAGGTAGCAGATGGGTTACGCTGGTGACCAAACCGAATCAGAGGCTCTGCTGCCTCTACTATGAGCTCTACTGCCATTGATAGGAAAAGCGGATTATTGCATGCGCTGTATTATGGCACTGTTCCGTCGTGGCCTCACAGAATTACTTATATTTTCCTGGAGGTTTTCTTTTTTGGTTGCTTAGTTAATGCTGTGGGGAGTGTGACTGTTTTCCTTCTGTGTTCTATAATTATCATTACTGATAATACTGAAAATTTTAATCTTTCTTAAAAAAACAGTCGTGTGTTAAATAGGTGTATGAATAAAGCCTTACATCAAATTTCTAAAAGGAAAAAATACAACCTAGTATGTCCAATGAAAATACCAGTCTTAGCTGAGCTTGGTGTCTAAGACATGCTGCTGTGCCTCACCTTCATGAGGGGTCCAGGCACAGGATGTGTTCATACACACATCCCTCGCGTCCCTCAGCCTCATCAGTTATTCGTCGCTGTCACTCAGTGCAGCAAAGCAGTTATTAGTCATTCTTGGATACTAGGTCCACAATAACGCTTCAAGTACACTCATATTGCACATGCAGACACACACACACACACACACACACACACACACACACACACACACACACACGTGTGTGTGTGTGTGTGTGTCTGCATGTGCAATATGAGTGTACTTGAAGTGTTTTATATATATATATATATAACACACGCACACAGAGAGAGATAGAAAGAGAGAGAGAGAGAGAGAAGATATATATATATATATACGCACACAGAGAGAGAGAGAGAGAGAGAGAGAGAGAGAGAGAGATAAGATTTCAGATGTGGTTGGCAGGTTTTCCAGAGAAACAGAAGGTTTTGGACAGAGGTCCTTCATCAGCTGTGCTTGACTACAATTCTCTCTCTATCTCTCTGTATGTGTGTGTGTGTATTATATATATATGTAACACTTCAAGTACACTCATATTGCACATGCAGACACACACACACACACATATATATATACACACACACACACACACACACATATATACACACACACACACTCACACATATGTGTGTGTGTGTGTGTGTGTGTATGTATATATATATGTGTGTGTGTGTGTGTCTGCATATTCAAGTGTACTTGAAGCATTATTGTGGACCTAGTATCCAAGAATGACTAATAACTGCTTTGCTGCACTGAGTGAACAACTGCAATGTACTGTAGTAAGAGCTGTAGAGATATACAAAATTGTAGTAAAGTTCAGTTTCCAGAGAAACAGAATGTTTCGTGTGTATACACACACACACACACACACACACACACACACACACACACACACATACGTATGTCAGAAGTGACTGATTATCTGTACATTATCTGTACATACATAATAGAAATATTTGTTCTGTCCTGAGGTTTCGTTCTGAACCTAGTAAGGGTACTAGCCAGAAATTTGGACACACCTACACTTTATATATTTATTACTATTTTCCATATTTTTGAATAACAGTAAAGATAACAAAACCATAAAATACCACATGGGTTTTTGCAATTACCCAAAAAGTGTTAGACAAATCTTCAAATTCTTCAAAGCAGCAACCCTTGGCCTGGATGATAGCTTTGCACACGCTTGGCTTTCTTTGAGGCAGCTTCATGAGGTAACCACCTGGAATGCTTTTCCAGCGGGCTTGAAGACATTCCCGCATGCCACACAGGCATTGCATGAGGGACGTTCAAAATGAAAACAACTTTTTTTGTTTATTTTGTTTTATTTTTGGGTCATTTCTAAAAAACATTTTAACCCTTTTTAAAAATTATATTCATTTAGGTTTTCAAAAACAAATTGACATCAGTCCCACTATTTATATTTGTTTTAGAAACAAATGAAAACATAAGCCTAGATCTAATGTATTAATATTAATTCAGATTAAGCATTTCTTGTTTGTGAAATAAGTATAAATGTCTTTCATTCATGAAGTTTATCAATTGATTTAGGCCAGTGGTGGCAGTGTAAATGTAATATAATATTATAAGGAATAACATCTTCTTTAAAATAAGAGGGATGGAAGAATACTGAATTGTTATTCTGGCCTCTCATCTGTAGAGACTTGCCACAGACTAATTAATTCATGAGAAGAAGTCCCCATAGGCTGCAATTAATGATAAACTTATTAGACATGATGGTGCCCAAGAGCTGTGGATTCCATCCTGATTCTACCTCTCCTGGTGGTGTTCCTTACCCGGCTGTCAGCTCAGATGTGTCAGAAAGTGGAGCGCAGGAGTGTGTGTAGAAGCGTGCAGTGTGCGTGTGTGAGTGTATGCAGCGAACTCCTAGGGAGCACCTTGCAACACTTGCTTATGATAGCGGTGCCTTGTGATTATTTTGTTACCAGAGTGCCTTGACTGAACCGAGTTAGATACTACAAGTGAGTTTTGAGTGTAGACCAACTGAAAAATGTTGGAAAAAGAGAAAATAAACTTAAATGCAATCCAATCTGTGATTGTTTTGTTTGTTTGGTTGTTTGTTTGTTTCATCTCTGGATAAATATTTATATCACTAATGATATAGTCATATATAACATGTTTATTGCCAATTAAAGACCAAATGAATGTGAAATGAATTTATGTTGCCCCAGTGCTCTAGGCAACTGTGAGATGCATCGCCTCCCAGTCAGTTGTGGCAGTATTTTTGTAAATGTTTGTACTTCTTGAAAACAAAGAGGGCTGCTCCAGCCCTAACATTTCATAAAATCTTGTGCAAACAAACCTTCATTATGGGCTTCAGCATTAAGTAAAAATATGGGCTCAAGTTAACCCAGATGTACAGTATACAAGACACTGAGCATATTTAAAAAATATATTTTTAAGTCATTTGTTTAAGAAACTAAAATGAATGAATGAAGAAGACAGAAGAATTTTAAAGCTCATGCCACATCCTGTTTGCATTATTTCAGGAAACCAGCTGCAGCCTGGACTTTGCAAGTAGATGAAACACTTGGTAGATCCCTTATGTGTGAATTTTTAAATTGTGGCACATTGGGCAGCGGATGACATTCTAATTTTCTGTCCCATCTTTTGTTAATTTTAATGTCTACTCTGCCATTCTCTGTGGAGTGAATGTTTGACAATTTGGTAAATCCTCATATGCTGTCTCAAAATGCACCGATGCAGGAGAGCCAGTGAGGAGAGAGGGAGTTTGACACAAAGAGCAAGAAGGAGAAGGGAGGTATGGGGGAAGAGAAAAGATAAAAGAAGCTTTGATCAACCAGAGCCACCACCCCCATCCATCCCATAGCTGCGAGGAGCCCCATGAAAGAAGCTAAGGATGCCCTGCCCCTTCAGACCCTTACCCAACTACACTCTCGTATGCAGGGGCAGAAAGGCCAAAGGCTGTCCAGGCAGTCACCCCATCACAAAGTCAGAGGGTACGTGGACATAGGGAGACAACAGACAGGAAGCCACATCCAGTCTCCATGGTCCCACTGCAGGGTAGCCTGCACATTAGAGGGAGGTAGCCTTGGGAAGCAGTTAGCTCTATGCACTAAAGCAAAAGATTGTCAGAGCAAGTGGCATGAAATAATGACGATGGATGTCTACCCACAGTCTGCCGGTGTTTTATGCTAATGCAATAAGCAAACATGGCTGGTTTCGCTGGTTTGTTTATCGCGCGGCGACGACATCAGCAGGACATTGGAGCAAGGTGCGCAGAGCTGTGTGGCGGATGGGCGAGGCTGCTGCATCCCGCTGCATGGACGCCAGGCTCTTGCTGGCCCGCCTCCAGCCCCGGGACTTTCTGCACACTTCAGCGGGCCGAACCCAGCTGTGGAGGCCGCTACTAATGTGGAGTCATTAGCGCTGCCATTGTGCCGCCCGGAGTCACGCCTCAAATTAGAGCATAGCAACGAGATGTGCCTGGGTTTTATCCCCACTCCACCCCACACACACACATACACACACACACACACACACACCCTTCATGCATGTTGACTCAATTACTCCGCAGGGCCGCGTGATGTCGGCCGTAGCTTGGGGCTTTTCGAGCGTGATGGTACATGTGGTGGACACGTTGACCTGACTGAGATGTGATTAACGGCCGCCCGCAATTGCCTTTGAAAAAAACCCGAAGTGAGCAATTCCTTGGATATGAAGTTCAGATCATGGTGTTCGGCCTAGCACTGGGAGCCCTGTGTGCGTATGCATGTTAACATCTTTCCCAAAGGTTCAGGTGGATGTTCAGTCTTGTGTCTCATTTATGTCTGTAAGAGCAATTCCAGCAGTGGGGAGGCAACTTCCAACTGTGGGAGCATGTTCCACTCTTTGTCCCTTGAAATCAAGACTGCAGTTGCTGAAGAAATTCTAATGTGTCAGTATAATTTTCACCCTTTTAGCTTTGTTTGTGTTTTGTAATCTTGTCAAGTCACTCTTACTACCACTCAATTCACCAATGTCCAGTTTGTCAGATGCTTTATAGAGTGAAGTGAAATACACACTCTGGCCCCCATCGCTGTAAAAAAAAAAAAGAAAAAAAAAAAGAATTTATTCAAATGTTAATTTTAAGTGGTTCAGAATTCATCAGAGGGTTTTGTACATTTGAGTTTTCTCAGTCCAAATAACTATGTGACACCAGGAAACAGCACAAGAGAGTACTGGCAAAACAACAGAAACTAGCAAGCATCAGCACAAGCAGCCAAAGTGAAAGTATGCTCGCAGCCATTCAGCTCCTTTAAAACTCAGCATAAATGATAGCTTGGATAGCCACACAAGGACACACACTCTCACACACACGCAATCGTTCACACCTACATTAACAGTGTGTCGTTCATCCTCCAGAGTATGCTGATTATAAGACTCTTCCACAGTGATGTCAAGAATTAATAGAAGATGCTAACGCTTCAAATCTGTCATTCCATATATTTTATAGAGTCATCAAGTTTCATTTTGCCATGGAAAGTTGATGATAAAAATTAATTTAATGAGTGATTTTTTTTTAAGTGGCAAAAGGTTTGTAACAAACACTTTTGGTACCTCTGTGGTACTGATAATGACACAATTTAACTGTTTCCTCTCACTCGACACAAATGTCAACAAGCCCAGTTCCTGTTCGTTACTGCTCGGATAATGCCAGCATGCAAAATGTTCTTGGTGACAGGACAGGAGATCTTTGCCCGCAAGCACGCTGGCATAGACACGGAGCCGCGTTCTAAAGACACAATAATCATGGGATTTGATTGCCTGTCCCTCAGCCTCAATAATTGATGACTCCAATATTTACTCCATTACCTGTGTGTTGTAAACATTCATTACAGGGCTTGACTGGAGATAGGTAAGCGTCACGGAGCACAGGGGACCCTGGCCTGAGGGGAGCACCTGTCAGTTTGACTAATGACAGAAATGAAAAAATATCTCATAATTACTTTAGAAAAAGGTACAGTCCTCCATTCCTTATCTGCGCAATATGCATTTTAAAAGTTTCTGGGGCTTTATTGCATTTAGCCCTTTTCAGGGCAGCATCAGGCTTTACAGTCTGAGCAAGTTCTCAAATTTCAAATCAAATTTTCAACTCATTCCACGCAGGGCTAAGTAATCCGATTTCGGACCTTATTGTATTTCTATTGACATTACCATTGTTGTTATTTGTAACGTGTAAATATTAGCAGAAGGAGCGCAGCAACATCGCCTTGTAGGAAGGGGATTTGCTATATTTATTTATTTTGACAGGTTTCACAGATTCCTTTTCAAATGATCGCAATCTAATGCATTCTATTAGCAAGAGATGCCAGCTGAGTACGAGTATATGATTAATTTAGTCGGCTCATCTATTTATTTATTTAAAGTAAAGTAGGGTCTTGAGTCTTAATGAAATTGCATCCTTTCTTCAAACTTATCTACCCTATTGACTCATTCAGTTCAAAGAAAGGGGTGAACAACACTGCAAGAGTACCATGCTGCTGTCATATTCTCAGATAGCCTCACTTTACTTTCTTTTTTTACACAATAATGCATGTTTTCCTCATGCTACATTAGAGGTGTGGCACTCGGAAGGTAAAGAGAAGTTGCAGAGTCTGCTTGTCCCGGTAGTGGAACTTTATTCTATGGCGTTACATACAGACATATAAATCAGAGTGCCCGACAAGGATGGGAGAGTGATAATTATGCAAAAATGAAAGAGGCGAAAAGGAGGAGTATCACTGCACTGCGAAACACAATGGTCATATTAGCAGCGTGAGTGGCGTCCCAGTGGAGGCCAGGGAGCAAAGCTAAAGGCATAATGCATTCTACAGGCGTGAAGAAAAAAAAAGTTTTTCAAATAAAAAGAGTGCATCTGTTCCTCTGCTCTAGTTGGAAACTATTCCCGATGATTAGTGCAATCAAATCCCATCCTCAGATGTGTTTTCCTCATTGAGTTTGCGAGAGGAATAATATAGGATATTTGTGTTTTATAGAAGGGGACCGTTTATCACGTCCATTTTTCATGCTGTCAAGTTAATTACCAGAGAGAGGAATACGATTACACACACTCTCTTTCTCACACAGACAGGGAAGCACACACACACACACACACACACACACACACACACACACACACACACACACACAAAAGCCCACCCCTATGGACACCCAAACTAAATTGTTAGCCCTGGAGCAGAAATCTTGGCACTGTTAGTTGTGGAGAAGCGACTGTAACTCGGCACATCCCGCAAGGAATAACAATTGCAAGGTCAGACATGTTTTCTTTCCTTTATTTCATATTTCATATGTGTTTTGCCTCCAGAGCAAAATATGACACGTTTTACCAACCTCTCTTTTTTGCACTTGTTCTACCGTTGTGTCATGCGGTGGTCCTAGTGGTTCCTTGCATTTATTTAGCGAATCAAGGCATCCTCAGAATTTCACACTGTATCACGATCGTACTAAGCAAAGTTTACAATGAATAGGACCAATCCCCAAAACTGCTGGTAAACACTGGATGCTCAGTTCTTACAGTGAGGAAAGGTTTCTCTGTTGGGGTGGGGTGGAGGACAGGGAGCAAAAGAGAGAGAGTAAAGCATGTATGCGTATGGCTGGTGTGTGCAGGGAGAATAATCTGATCGTCTTGGTGTGTGCAGGGTGAAGGCAATATTTAGCAGGATGTCAATCAGAGCATTTGTCTCCAGCTTGCCTTCCTCATCACAGCAGGTGAGCCTCCTGTCTGCTCTCGACATTTGATGTGAAGCGGAGCTTAGAAGTTAGAGGCGGGCCAGGAAGATTTAACAAAGCCTGCCTGATCTTTCCGCCGTTGACTCGGCATTGTCCTCCTGAGTCAGAAATACTCCCCGTCATCAAGCACATTAGCTAAGATCACAGGCCTCCTGCTGCAAAGCATCTGCAAAACAGCATCTTACCAAGCGGAAAGCCCTGCCAAAAACGCAAGGATGAAACAGCTCTTCCTCGTTTTATTTTCCGTCTGCGCGGTCACTGATGTATGCAAGGTTTTGAGGCGTCTCCGCGTCTGAAGTGCTTCTTGTCATATACGAAAAATGTGGAATAATAGTGGGGCTTTAGAAGAACTGGGTAAGACAGCACTCACAGGCTGAGGGAGGCTCCCTCAACACATGCAGTGGAACTCAACCAATAGGAGCCGAGGCCTTTTGGAGGAAAATGGGGAAAAAAATCTATATCTTAAAAAATATATGTCAGCAAAAATTACCATATTGAAATTAACACCATTGATGAATGCTAAATTTAAACATTTTTCATTTAATGGTTGATGATATAGATTTATAATGTGATATGATAGATTTGAATAATGATTTCAATTTTGATCTTATTATATACTTATCATAGTGATTTGATCTCTAATGAAGAGCAAATTATTACTATGAGCATTATATGCCATTATTACTGAGAATATGACTGTTGAGAATCTATTTAATGCCTGGTCCATTTCTATGGTTTATGTCTCTTTCTGGAAAGGAAGGGTAGGGTTTATGGTCATGTGACTTCTCTGTTAAAAATGGTAACTCATACCAAGGCACTGTTGCATTCCAGACTAGTTTTATCATGCAATCGATGAGAGCTCAGCATCTGTGAGTGACTGTTTTTGCCTGGATCACAGTGATCATATTTCCTTTTTTAACAACTGCAGTTGATGAAAGGACTGTAAGTTTGTAATGTCTGCAATTGTGAGTGTGTGCTTGTGTGTTTGTTTGTTTGTTTGTGTGTGTGTGTGTGTGTGTGTGTGTGTGTGTGTTTGTTTTTGTGTTTGGCTGAGTAAGCTTTAAGACTAAGGAGACAGGAGTTGATGGTCTAGCTATCTTCAAAACAGAGATCTTATCCAGTATGCTTCTAGCTATAATCTTGTGGCAACTTGATTACTTGAGGAGAATGAAAAGAAAATGATAAGTTCCTTAATAATGTAGTTTATGCTTAAAATTTTTGCATCTACACAAACTAATATATTCAGATATGAAATATGATTTTTTTTTAAATAAATTGAAGAAACTGCTTTTATTGAGCATTCTAATGACATAGATAAGTCAGGTATCTAATATATTGTAAATGGAGCCTTTGGTAGCAGCTGTCCAAATAATATCACAATCTTGATTAAAAATCAAACACTTTTATGCAAAACTCAAGATTAATTGATTTGTGTTATTTAACCCCTTCAGGCATAGGTACAGTAATGATTTTGAACCTTTAATTGTCTCAACGTGAATAGGCTACATGCTATCAAACTAAAACTTATTCAGATTTGGATCAGATTGCACAGTGATAGGGTCAAAGGTTGTTTCGAAGGTGTGTTTCTTAGTAACTTCTAGGTCATGTATCCTGTACTTTTTTTATTTTATACTGTTTATTCTATCAGTTCATTATGTTCTTGTATTTTTGCAGTAAAGTACTTGGTTTGGCTGGTGTCCAGCTCGATGCTGTATTCAATGCATTGTTTGTGGAAACCTTTTATAGTGATTACTAGTCTTGGCACTTCCTCCGCATTTATTTTTTGCTTCACCATAGTGTAGAGTGAAATATGCATGAAATTAAGATACATCTTGTATGCCACCAATTTTCCTTTGATTAAAAAGAAGAAAATGAAGTGTACACTGCTTACCACAATGTAATTCTGCCATATAATTTTGCTGGGCAATTCTTTTTTCAATGTATGTATTCAGCTTACCATATTTAACTACCACATGACTCTTTATTTTACATAAACGCAACCGGGCACACAACTAGAAACACCATTTTATTAGGAACACCCAGTAAATGTAGAGATAGACTCTGTATCCCCTCTGTTGCCGTACAAAGAACAAAGCTCTAACCCTGTATTGATAGTACCTTTCTGAACTCAGGCCTATGGTTGACTAGAGTTTTGGGTAAGAGACCACCTTCAACAACAGCAATACTGACCTATATCAAAAGTTCAGCAGCACTGATATCCAGTTCAACACCCATAGTCAATACACTATTATATAATAGTTAATGCACTGCTGATACCGATCTGCCAACCAAATGATATAAAGACAGTTATAAAATGCACCAATAAGATAAGTACCTAATAAATAAGAAAGAGATTGTATATGCACAGTGATTACCACATTTTTGCTTTATAAAATTCAAATAATTTTTATGTAAATACCTATGTTGGCATTATTTGTAATACCAAAAACCAACAAAACTCAGACATATATATATATACACACACACACACACACACACACACACACACACACACACACACACACACACACACACACACACACACACACACACACACACTTACTTCTATATCATGTTCTTACAATTCTGGGTGACATTTTCCAAAATCTAGAGCAGAGCAAAATTACACTCATTTTTATGCTCGGTGCTAAATGCTGCCACAAACACCTTCAATTATCTTTGTTATTACAACTTTGTACTTTGTGAATAGCAAATGTTGGCAAAATGAGTTCAGTCCTTATGCCTTCCATAGTTCCATAGCTCTAACGACTATAAATACAAAAAGCTTGCTCAAAATCTGAACCTTGCTTAGTCGAAAAACATAGTTCAGTTTTTAAATACTTCTTGCTAGCACAAACTCAGTTAGTCTTAATGTGTTAAAACCTCAGTAGGGCAATAGATATATGTCACACCTGCCCACGATCTATCTAAGGGGGTACTAGGGTTTGGTGAACATATATACTGAATTGTTATGTTGTTGCCAAACCAGAAATTAGCCTGCCAATTTCAGAGCTTTGTGACGGGGCCTTTAAGCCTACACTAAAGTAGAAGTTCAATGTGAAGCACAGGCAGTTAATTCTTCCAGTCAAAACCAGCCCCAAAACCTGACAGTCATGGTCTCTGTGAATGAACATCAACATAACAACAGGTTTCTCCAAAAAGCGAATATAAAGAAGGCCTCGAGTGAGCAGTGCTCAAGGTAGCAGACCTGTCAGGACCTAATGCTCTGACAGTGGTCAGCTGGATGAGCTATTAACACAGTATGACATCTTTCACACTAGCATGTGACAAATGTCCTACACTTTCGTTTTCAGCTGAGGAAATGGTCTTTGACAGACAGAAACGTTGGGGACCAAGTTTCATCAGAGTCACTGGCCTATAATTATTAAGCCCAAGCCCAGGAAGTGGTGTGAAATCCATGGCACTAACATAGCAGTATCAATCAGCTCAAAGCTGCTTCCTGTCACCTATCGACTCAGAGATGGTGGTTACATGCAACATTGGTAGCACGCTGGGTTTTTTCTTCTGTCAAATAAACAGTTTAATTCACGCTTAGTCAGGCTCATTTAATGTCACGACAGTAACATTATCCTGCACTAAGAGCAGCTAGAATTAACACAGGGAGGCTAAGATGGTAGCACCCTTGTAGGCTACACCTGATAAGGCTAATAGAGTTGATTGAAGTGTACTGTCATAATTTAATCTGCTATTCATGTTCTTATTACGTCTCTTGCAATTTAACCTTGATAGCCTTAAAGACATGTTCTCTTAATTATCCTTAGCCCCGTCATTTGACACAGCGCTGGAAGCCTTTTAATATGCAGAGGTGGTTCTGTGCCATTTCCATTGACCTACATAAATACACCTGCCACAGAAGTATGATGGAGGAAAGGGAGAAGTTCAGAGCATGTGCATATCAATGAGGACTCAAATTATGTATTATTAACACATGATGCATGTCTTTGACACAGCAACAGGGTTTTTTTGACAATGTCAGTCTGACACCGTCAATCTCAGACCTTCCTTGGAGAATCAATTAGGAGATAAACAGTGCCATGTCTTTGGCTACGGGAGCCAGCAAAAACCTTCCCTTGAATTTCCTGGGGCAAGGTAAATTGACAATAGAGCACTGTCCATTAGGGATGGAAGGAAGGAAAAGTAAGTGTGTGTGTGTGTGTGTGTGGGGTGGGGGTGGGGGGGGGGCATACTGTCCAGTATCTGCCTGCAGTGGCTCAAAGGGTCCATCAACATTTGACTACTACGGATGCATGATAATTTTAATAATGGGATGCTGCAGCTTGTTGCAGGTGCGGTTTTTCAGTAGGAATTGTTTGGCTTTCACAAATCTGGTTGCATTTTATCACTATATCAAGCTGAAGATTCAATAATTATTTAAAGGCTAAGGTTGATCTTGCAGAAAATGCTTTGCTATCTCCTATATGCTTATTGTATGTATTATCACAAATATTCAAATATTTGTCGTCATTACTGTGCATTGTGTAAACGAGTGTATGGCTTGGCTGAAGGTCTTGAATACATATGAGTGAAAAGGAGTGAGAAGAAGGCAATAAATAAATGGATTTCTAATTTCTAATACAACAGCCTAAAATCATTCCTGCTTTTGTTTTTTCTTTTGTTTTTGTATGGGTGTGTGTCATTGTGGTTGTGTGTGTGTGTGTGTGTGTGTGTGTGTGTGGGTGTGTGTTTTGGGGGGTTCCATTCAGCAGCAATGGCAATGATTCTTGCTCATTTTTAATCTCGTCCCCTGTTTTCATATGAAGAGCAGTATGCCTGTGTTACACTAATGAGCAAACTAATGTTGGAGACGTGGCTCTCTTCACATTCTGGGAAAAAGAAAGGAAAAAGAAAGCAATCTCTTTGACTCTTAATGAGCACTGAGCTATTATTTCCCCCTTGTTATCTTGAAATTAGCATACATTAATTTGATGCACACACCCTATAATATATATATATATATATATATATATATATATATATATATATATATATATATATATATATATATATATATATATATATAAAAGATCAAACGTTTTTGGAGGGCAATCAAAAGCAAGTGGAAATAGGGGTGTGTTTAGGGGTGATGGCAGACAAAAAATGGCTTCCATAGGAGAAAAGCTCATTTACAATGGCAATAACTGAACCAGAAAAGAAAGACACATCTTCAATTAATAAATGGCTCTATAGATAAATAAATAAAATCCAGCCAGGACAAGGAGTAACAAAGGTTTAGAAAGTATAAGGACATGAAACGGAGTACAGTAGTTATCTTCAACAGCGCAGACGCAGGTGTTTCACCTCAATTAGAATTTCATAATAAACGCAGTCCTAACTGGGTAGCCAAAGAGTTTGTTTTTGCAAAGATGTCACATATTTATTTGGAAATGGGTAGAAAAAAAACTGGTGAACTATTAGCAATTCAAACTTAATTACAAAGAGAAGTAATTACAACAGTAATTACAAAACCATGGATACATAATGCAGTTGTTTAAATCCTTGCTTTAGCTAGAGCCACAATGTTTTTATGCTTTCAAAAATTGATGTAAAGGTGAATAAAAAAACAGAACCAAGTATTGAGAAAGACAGCATAATGGATGTTTGGATTCACCCACTGACAATGCTGCTCCTCGTCTTCAGCACATGCTCATAAGCACAGCCTGTCCCAAAGGGTGGCAGCCATCTTGAATTTTCTCTTCACTACGAAACAATTGCTACATTCATCCTCATATTTAACAAACACCACAATAAAATTTGGTTGATACAATTTAACAAAATCTAAAAATATCTAAGTATAAATCATTGGTGCCTTGTAGCAAAGTTCCACAACAATGATGTCAACTCTTCTTTCCTACCTTGCCTCTTTCTCTAAATGGAAGCAGAGGCATTCTTTGTCATGACCCACATGCCTTGTAAGAATACGCTGGCAACAGCTGTCACGTCCCAGAACGCTAGTTTAGATACAGCTAGTTGGAATGTTGCACGAGGGCTATTCGGGCCAGGATTTGATGGGTGGTCACACAGTGGGACCGAGGTCGCTTCAACACCCGGAACCCTTATTGTGCACTTATCACCCCCTGCACATCTCCCTTATCCCCCTCGGTGCAGATTCCGCACACAGCCACCGCACGGCAAGCAGCACTCGGTGACGCTACGGAAGGCAGCCATTGTGGCGTTGTCACTCGCGGACACCGGCTCTCAGCATGGCTGGGGCTTAGCAATGACGGGAATCAGACCCCATGAAGAGGGATTACTCCCCGAGGCATTGTCCATGCCACAATGCTAGAGCTGGGTGCCTACTATCCACTCAGCGCCTGCATGTTTCGTTCCGATTCCCCCTGACAGGGACGCCCGGGCCTGTCTTATTGTTTTCTGCTCTGGTGGAAAACAGGGCCCCAGCTGAGATGGCCATTATAGCAGTGTATCGACACAGGAGGCACCCCCGTGTGCGCAATTTGGTGCTTGTTGCCTCTGCCTGCCCTGGTAGTAGTGCTGGCGTTGGCTGAGGGACCGTGCGTCTGAATGCTTTTATTTAGTGTATGTGCTCCAGCTACAGGGTGACCTCCACAACCGAGTGAGACCAGGATTTGCTGTGATATTCTGAGTACTAATAGCATTGGGTTTTTGAGAATTTTGCATATAGAATACATTGAATTCTATGTAGATTTCAGATTTCTGTACGAAATAGTCTACTTCTTACATTACTTACATTTGTAGATTTCTAGCAATCTGAATGAGGCAGTTGGATTTATAGGCCATCTCTTATAGTTTAGATAGCATTTAGAGATAATTTCTTATACGTTAGTTTATATGAGATCTAACAAAATCACCCTCGCTATTAACTATTATGATTCATATAAATACTGAGATCAAAAAGACACAACTGAATGGAATGTAGACAAAGGAAAACTGGTTATACCATCTCACATCTTGTTGGCAAAGTGTGAATCACAGAGAGTTTATATTTATAATTGTCTATGTAGACAATCCTAAAACTGACTCTAAAACATTGAAGACAACTGGAGTTAGGAATTTGGTATGTTAATACATTATTTGAGTTTTACACATTTAAATGGATTCATTTGTTTTTTGTTTTTTTTATTAAAAAAAAACAACAAAAAAAACAAAGCATTAAATTAGTTTTTTTTCCTTCCAGTCATGGAAGAGATTGCAAAGGCACAATAGGCAGTCCTCACTTACAGTCAGCAAAGAAACATTTTAAAATTCCTTGTAATAAATTGAAATTGTCTCTTTTTTCTCTCCACAAAACACTGGACACTTTGCACTGCTCTGTGAATCTGACGTGCATCATTCTATACACATACTATAGCACGTAATATTATAACTTGGAAAGAAAATATAAGCCTTTCATGACCATATTTATCATATTGGGTGATAGACTGCACTATGTTTAGCAATGTTTAGTTTAAATACTTGTTCAGGTTCAGAGACATAGTTTCGTATGTGCGAAAACTGAGTTTTAATTTAGTAATCATAAGTGCACTGCCAAAATCCACTAAACCCTGATGATAGAGTAAACAGTGACTTCACTCTGACCATGTTGAGAATAGAATACATATGTTTCATTGTGTACTGAGACGTGGCTCGTTTCATTTCCAATAAATCTTGTTTACTCAGTCATTTTCCAGGGTTCATACCCAAAAGATGATCAAAAGCAAAACATTTTTTTTTTGTTAGTGAGACTGGAATTTGACTGAAAAAAATATAGTAATGATGTTTGTTTTTTTTTTGTTTTGTTTTGTTTTTTACTGAACCATAATCAGTCCCCCAGTACATTTAATCAGTATTGAAATCTAAGTAATATTTTATGCAATATGTAAATTTAATTTGTAATTTGACAGTTGCTCCATACTGTGTAACAGAAAAGCATATTAGATGCAGTGATTGTGGAATCCTTACCTGGATCAGGATGTCTGGGTATGACAACTGGAGAAGAACAACAATATGTTAATAATGTATCACGCAGTCAACAGTATCTCGCGGATTAGCACTGAACCACTGAAGCATTATTATCATTATATCTAGTGTAACTGTGAGACTTTGCATATGGCTCCTGGATGGTGTGTGGAATTCCTGGTCTGTGGATGATTGCGGGGATTAGGAACAGGTGTGGTGGGAATGCGGGGGTGGAGGAGCAGGGTGGAGCTGTGGCAGGTGTGGTTGGGTCCGATGGTGCAGCAGGTGCAGTCACAGCAGGCCTGATACTTCACTAGCATTGCACTCATTAATAACACTGCCAAATAGGTTTCCAACATAAAAACAAATTGATCCCTAATCAGATCGGAAGTCTTTGCTGTCTATTAAAAATACCATACCAATTTAGAATGGTTCCAGTATTTGATATAATCATTAAGCCTAATTATTATTCTAATATTTTAAAAATAATGCTGCTATTTTTCTCCTTCTCTGTGCTTATTTATAAACAATAATTGAAAGCACAGATGTCAAAAAAGCAATGATCACACTTAGGTCCAGTCAAGACCAGGCAGTATATAGAATGGTCCAATGGACGGTCACATACATGGCTTCATGATGAAAGAGCATGCAAGCATTCTGGGTCCCATGGACAGACGGAACTGCCTTCTAGTTCGCTTTATTGCCATATTTTATTACAATCAGCCGAGTGATTAGAGCACAGCAAGCCAGATATTATCAATCTTGTAAATTATGGCGCATCACCAAAGCCAAAGCAGCTTTCATCTGAGGCTCTGCCGTGAGTGGTTCCAGCAGGAATATGAAACAGAATGATAAGACAATCACCTGTGAAAAATGTGCCAGCACCGAGACTCAATATAAGCAAAGAAAGGAATGTAACATATATTTTCTATATAACTGTCAGTGTAGGTTTCTTAAGATATATTTTATTCCGTCATTTAACACTTTGGTATTAACCCTGCTCTTTTAAGCTGCTGAATGTTGGTGATGAGAAACAATAAAGGGTCACACCATTTATAAACCCACTGGTTTTGTTGTGGAATGTACAGCAGTAAAAGAAAAACAAGTTGCAATCGGGCACTGTGGAAGAGAGCACAGATTAGATATATGATATGAATTACAAATATGAATTCAGGCAGATTTACAAAAAGCCATCTGAGGTTTTACATGAACGTAGCCTGTCGTCTCGGGCTAATTCAATTCCTAGGAAAGGTCTATTCTCACCATTCTGATTGGTTCTCTTTCTATAAACCTCCAAGAACAATTCCGATACATCATTTCTTTCTCTTCAAAGGTGATAGTGTTGGAAAGATGTCATGGCACTACCTATGTGAGACATTTTGTCTAGAGGATCCCCGCACCTCCACCGCACACACCCCGGCACTCTTGCTCTCCCCCTAATGGCAGGATCGTGGTGAGATGTGATGAGACAGCATGAGACCACTCAGCAGAGATGGATGTGAGATATTAAGCCAGGGTCCCTGCTGTTCCTACCTCCCCTCCCCTCATCTCTTTGTTTCTCATAGCAGCATGCAGGGCTCATGCGAAATCCACTCCACAGATCAGCTGAACAGGACGGGCTCTGTGATTTCCTCCACTGTCTGACAGTTGCTTTTCTCCATTAGGCAACTTGTGTTTGTTACGTGCGGTAACTGGAGCATTACACCTTTGTTAAATCACTATTATGACTCTTGGTTTACAATTGGTTTGCGCACAAACATTTAAACATACACACTATGCTTTGAAACACACACACACACACACACACACACACACACACACACACATACATTTAAAAAGCATATTTAAACATATGTTTGGTTTATCTCAGTTACCATTACGTTGCAGTGTTATGTGTCTGAAGCAGAGGAGCCAATGCAACTCTGCTGCATGCCTCCTTTACATGAATCGTAAAATAATTTTATTTTAATTATATTTAATTTTAATTCAAACTGAGGACATTCTAATGAAATTACAGAGTTGTAAAAGTATGTATTTTTTGCTAAACTACAGCATACATAAAAATTTTAGATTGTGTAGCTTTCCTTCGCAATTCTAGCAAGGGACGCTTTGTAAACAGTCAACTATAAAACTTATTGCCATTAGGTTTTAAAAAAAAAAAATGTTTGTGTGTGTGTGTGTGCGTTAAAATGATTACAAGAATATGAAGTGTATTATATATATATATATATATATATATATATATATATATATATATATAAAATGTAAAAAAAAATGTAAGTACATTATATTTATTATTTATTTGATCCATGACAATTTATTTCACTATAAGAAACTATGGACCTGCTTTGAACAGGACAGCGTGGTAAATATTTTATTCTTTGAGAGCAAGGCTTACTAGGAAATGTGAGATAAGCTCTTTATCGTAATCAGTTCCTGAACTTAACATTGACACTGTATTTGTTTCTTATCTCTGATATTAATTAATGTTTGTATGCTTTTTGTTTGTTTTTGTTTTAAATTTCACTGTTTCCAAATGCAGGCTAAACAGGTTATGACTGTGTTGATTAGCGAAAGCTAGGACCAGCCGTTCATTATTCCATAGTCGTTTCCACTGCTTCTAGGCATCAGTGACAAATACAAAGCGGGAAGCAGGTGGTAGATCATTTGAGATGTGTTAGTAACATGGAGATAATGAAGGACTAATGGCTCCTCCTGAGTTGTGGCCTTTAATGTGAGATTTCACCTGCACTATCTGTGGGAATGTACTGGGTTTCTGTCCATATGACTGAGAATTCCACTGTACTGAGAAAGGCACTTAACCCCAGATTGCTCTGAGGTGCTGCACCATAAGATCCCTGTTTCACCCAGCACTCATCGCACCATTACAAAACGTGAGAATGCTCAGCAGACTTACTGTGCAGGTAAAAAAAAAAACCCAAAAAACTACATACATACAATCCTCATACATACATAAAACAATTTAAACGCAGTCATACAGTTTGGTAATAGTTAACTCTGAAAAACAGATGTTGGCTTAAATGCACGTTGAGTTCTCATGAACTGTTTTTAAGGGGGGTTTTTTTCCCCTCCTTTGAGGTTCCTTGAACTTTAGCCGCAGCTTCGTCTGGGAGCATCATGGTTAATTTGGAGCCAGAGCACCGTGTTTTCCCTCCTAATTGCAATGACAAGGCATTAGGGCTTCTTTTATCATTGGTGGAAAGAAACAATAAGCGGTGCCCAGACAGATCCGTCGCTGTCAGCATGGTGGAGCTCTGCCTCCTTCCCTTTCATCACGGCAACCATCTCTGGCCTCGGCAGAGCGACACAGAACATATGCGCTCTCTTTGGTTTGGCTGCTGCGTCCTCCTGCCCGCATGCACAGCTACGGCTCAGGCGTGTCCATGTGCTGGCTCTTGTTTGGCATGTGTGCTTAACTCCCTTGATTGTTTAAGTAAGTTGAGAAAAGGTCCCTGAGGTGATTAGTTTATTAGCGAGCTAGCCACCATAGCAACCTTCTCCGAACCTGCCGCGAGTCACCAGACGCGCGAGAGCCACACGCGCTGGTCGCTTCTGATTGGTCGCTTGCCCCGCCACCTTTTTCATGTTGGGAACTTGTTTGCCTTCTTCAACGACCATGGAGAAGGGTGTGTGTGTGGGGGGGGGGGGGGGGGGTAGAGAAGTGGGGCAAAAAGCCGGGCGGGGGATGTTAAGCCAACGAAGTACAAGTACCACTAACTCCTTCTCTGGAGCTCATTATTTTCGCTTTGATTAAAATCTTGAGCAGCTCAAATTCAGCCAGCCATGGACCTGGGCTGGAAATTGGACCTCGCTGAGTGATGGTCAAACTGAGAGAGTTTGAGGGAGTCGCTGTTTAAAAATGGACGGAAAGAGCACAGCAACATGTGTAATCCAGAGCGAACAAAATAACACCCAAATCACAGGTAACACTAAGGAAGGTTCAGATTACAAAACACCACAGCGTGCTAAATTAATTTCAAATTCTTGACAGTAGATATACAACAGATGGATTAGTGTAATGTACTAGAGCATGGTGCAACTTTTCTGCTTTGTTATTAAATACTTTTCCACGAAATATCTAACATTTTGATTGTCAAAGCAAAGACATTGTCATCAAAGCTCTGCTTGACATCACTTACAAATGACCAGCATATCAATCATTAGGAAGTCCCCTGACAGAGAACCACTGAGAGCACTCCATCTCGGCAGGGCCACAGTATATCTGCAATCATGTCTCAGGCCAAAGTCCATCTGTTCCCCATTAATGCGGTAATTCCAGCCTAGCTTGATTCCCCCTGTTTGGCTGTTCTCCATCTCACCCTAAGTCCAAACCCAGCAGACCTCCACAGAAACAAAAAGAGAGGGAGCAAGAGAGAGGGGAAGAGAGAGAGAGAGAGAGTGAGCGAGCATGCGAGCACTCTAGCTGATGTTGTTATTGCCTCTTCATGCTTCCTTCTCTTAGAAGACTATATAACAAATTTCCTCCTCTATAACAAATTTCCGTTGTCCTTTCTGTCAGTGCCAGAACTTAGCCATTCCTTTTTACATTTTTTATTAATTTTTTTGTTAGCTAATGATGGAATTAACCGGTGTAATAAAAAACATATTGAAAAGCATTCCAATGTTTCTCTAGGTGACTGTGAGGCAGCACAAGTTATTATGCTTTGGATCACCTGCCGTGAAGTGGGCACGCTATGGATATTTAAGAACCAGCATGACACCTTCTGTTTGTGCTTATTGTTTTGTTCATTCTTTAATTCCCTTCCACCTGATTTATAGTGTGATAAGATGGCCAAACTTTTCATAGTGGGAATTCAGTAGAGCTCTTAAGCAGACTGGAGCCTGTTTTTGTATTGCATCCTTTTATTGTGGACTTTTTGAATTGGAGTTTGTGCTTCTTGGCCATAGATTTCATGCTTTTTCCATTGTTGCTTTTGTTTTGTTTTGTTTTGTTTTTCTTTTTGTGGTCTCTGTGCAAGGAGTTAAAACAAGTTGTTCAAATCATCTTGTCACTGATTTTAGCAGACTGAGCTTCTGTAATGAAAAAATTATTCAAACACCATAAAGTTTGTTACATGTTAAGCTATGTCTGGATTTTGCATGTGAAATATAACAGCAATAAATATTAACTGCTTTAAGTTTTTCAAAACTTTTTTTTTTGACAGTCTTGGTATAATGTACTTATGTTTAGATAAATAATCCAAATCTCACACATTTTAACTAACATTGCATATTACAAACTATCAACACCCCCTGTCCAGACACACACAGACACACACCCTCACATGCATACTTCTCACTGCCTTCAGGATTTCCAACTTTCCGAAAATGTCTTTGCACTGAGTCATGTAAAAAAAGAATTTTTCCCCATGTATGTAGACAGTAGATCTTCCCTGAAACTCAGTTCCCATGGAATTCCCCTTCGCAAGCACCTCCTCCGCTGATGGCTTGTGCACCACATGTATGACAGCAGAGACACTGCTGGACAACACGCCATGTTTACTGTTAGTCATGTACTTCATGGATGTTTTCGTGAACCGTGACCGCTTGACAGTTCGTCTGTATAATTGAAATGACCTTTACATGAGTTTCAGTGGATTTTTGATATCTTAGCCTGATTATTATTCCCATAACAATGTCAATTCATGTCCTGGGTTCTCCAGCATGACAGAACAAGGACTGACGGCATTTTTCTTTGTTGTTGTTGTTGTTGTTAATTATAGGAAATGTTCTGCTTTTTTATTGTTTTTCACTTCTTGACAGGATTCAGCATGTCAGCCTGTCAAGGACCACACATGAAATTTAAGTTCGTGACCAGCATGCAGATAAAGTCGACCTGTAGAAATCAACTCAATGTCTTGGTAATTAGGCACAATATATCTGATTAGAAGATGTGCAGCTTTGATTTGCACTCTGAGGAGAGGGGGAATGTGATATATCAGATCTTGTAGAGCTAATTAGGTTACTTCTCTTCCCGTAATGGCCATTTTGATACAGGAGAGCTGGCTTGTCCTCCACCCAAAATGTCAGGATGGAGGCAGAAGCCAAGCTTTTATTTGAATTAGTGTAACATTAGATGTTACATGCAAAACTAAACCTTCATTAGCAAGGCAACATGCAAATACTTTCAATTAGTCTGGAAAGGGAACCAGACAAAGCAACTGAGGAAAGGTGATTGTGGAACCTTTAACTGTTGCCCCGCAGCTCAAATTGTTCTGATATAATTACAATCATTAGCCACGTGTATGCTTTCCTTGTTATTCTCTTTTTTTGTCATTGTGAGTCATTTCACATTACTTTGGTAGTCTAAAATGACTTATCAAAAACCACAAAGGGCAAGAAATGTGTCGTATTTACTATACTTCAAGAATCTAAGACATGCCATGATGAAAATATCAAAATAATAAATGTTCACCACTAAATTGCTGTTTTAAAACAGTATGTGCATTTGCTGCTTCATTTGAACCTACAAACCGGGAAATGTGAGCCTAGCTCACTAAAGCATTCACAATAGACTATTCCATATGACCAGCTCTAAAAAAAAGTGATTTCTAGAAGGCCAACAGTCCTGAAATCCAGTACTTCATCATAATGAGGCTATGCTGACCACTAACAAGGCCATGTATTTCCAAGTCAACCATTGATCATACATAACAAGTTTACAGAAACACACATAAACAGAAGAAATATATGCCCAAAGCATTCTCTACAGCTATTAGACAGCAGGGTCACAGTATCAGGTACTGAATATATAGAACTAGTGCCCAATTGTATTGCTAATATGGTGGCAGCTAAGGAAACACATAAAATGCGGACATAATTAAGCATTGACACTGTATGTCGCTGGGAGAAGAACAGCAAGTACCCAGAGAAGAATTATTCCCTTATTACAGTGGGAGGATCAGACATGGCTAATGGACACTTGACAAGGGTCAGCACCTTCTTTTAATGATCATTACTGCTCTCTAACAATATCCTGTTCATAGTAATTAAAAGGCACAAGGAATGAAAATTCCTGTTTTAATTCTATAAAATCAAGCTTTGCTGCCCACGCTAATATGGTGGCAGCTAAGGAAACACATAAAATGCAGACATAATTAAGCATTGCCACTGTATGCAGTTTGGAGAACAACAGCAAGTACCCAGAGAACAAATATTTCCTTATTACAGTGAGAGGGTCAGACACGGCTAATGGATGCCTGACTGATAAACTCAAGCTTTGCTGCCTAACAATTAGGTTAGGTTCTTTTATCACCACTTGTTTCTGTCCTTCTTGTTTTCTGTTTTGTTAAATTGTTGCTGTATTTTTAAAATTCCTTTAGCCAATTCTTGACTGACACTTTGGTCCACACTGAGCTACTGACTCATGCTAGGTGTGCTATGTAAACAACACACCCAGATAGCCCAATTTAACTTTTTTAAATATCATGAGGAAAAAATCCAATCATAACATTAATGTTTCATTAAAGCTTTCACAAAGATGTGTACCCTTTTTTAAAACAATGTCGTTGTCATCATCATCATCATCATCATCATTATTATTATTATTACTATTATAATTACACACTTCTGTATATTGCGCTATGCAAACATTTGCAATAGGGGGTAGAGAACAAAGATCATGGGAATATGGAGTAAAATACCACATACCATCTATCTACCTTTCATTGTTCAACAGTTATGCATCTCTGTGCAATTTCCTGTGTCGCAGCTTCTTAATGGATTCAAATAAACCAAATCTGCCTCGTGCCTTTCCAAGCACGGTTTGTGCGTAATCACCCGAGCAGGCCACCAACCAAAATGGCTCAAAGCGTTAGTGCCAGCTGTCAGAACTGTTGTTGTAGGGAGTTACCCACTAAATTTTATATCTTGGCTTGACTTTATGAATGGCTTCAGAACTGAAATTGCTTGGTAATATCAGAAATAAGGGGAGACATGCCTGTTTAAGCCAAATCCAAACAAAGGTAGTGCCTGTTGCTTGAGTGCAGCCCATGGGTGCATTTTTCAATGCCTGCAAATTCTTTCCACCCGCGTTATTCACTGCAAATGAGAAAGACATGTAGTTGCTCCTCAACTCGGAGTGAATGCCTGTCGAGATGAGAAATAATCCGATAGTCTCTCAGAGACTAACACGACAGTCCACATGACATCACTTAGCGAAAATACGTCCACTCGCCAAAAACAGAACACTTCACTCAGTGTTCTACGGCCCTGTGAAATTTTCGCTGACGTTTTTAATATATTACCCGTGAGTGTTTGGAAATGCGAGTTTTGGTTGCACGACCAGCTTTGTTCTTCTTGCGTTTCGTTAATTCGATTATTGTTTCTATTAGCTGATCATTTGCTTGCATTGAGAACAGGACTTGATGTTTTTTTTGTATTTGGCCGTCTGAAATGTGAAAAAGCCCTATAATTTCAGCATATCAGCACCTGCATGGCATGTATAAAGACTGCTTGAGTCGTGTTTGAGAGCAAATTAGCATTAAACAATAGAATTCATCAATCACCACCACCATCAGTAACTGTACTGATAGTTTGGTTCATTTTGATTTTATATAGTGTCTTTACCAATTTGCATTACTATATTATTGTGATTATTACAGCCTACTTCTTGTTTAGTTTCACTTAACTAAAGTAGACTAGTGACTGTTCAAGTATGTAGTTATTCTAGACTATGTATTTAAGCCAAAACAAACACCTAAACTCACAATTATGGTCTTAATGATTATACTTCTAAGCCAAAACCAGAAGCTGACAACTTTCTTGTTTAATACAATTGATAGGTAAACAAAGCAATTAGAGCATGAAACCGATACAAAATATATCGTTATACAAAATATAATGACAATTTATGTTTAAAAATTTGATTCACTTTAGTGGGTAAACTGTACCTTCTGCCTACCATTAGCATAGTTAGTATAGAATATAACTAAACCCACAGGTTCTGTTCCGTTCTGTACTACTGACTTGTGCACAGGACTGAGGACTGAGTCTCTTCATGAAGCATTTAGGTTTCTCTCTCTCTCTCTCTCTCTCTCTCTCTCTCTCTCTCTCTCTCTCTCTCTCTCTCTCTCTTTCACTCTCTCTCTTTTTATCCTGGCCCTTGTGGGATTGTTATTAGTTGGATGTCAGAGGTGGATCGAGCCAGAGTGTGTGATTTGCGCGTAAGGGTGTGCGACCCCTTGGTGAGACGGCTGTGCAGCATACTGAGTGTGTTTGTTCTGTCGGCTCAGGGGCCAGCGTTGCCTGACCCTCTGCTCTGCGCACACCCTCAGGCTGTGGGTCCCGCCCCCCCATTCGCGCCTGCTCCCAGCTCTGAGGTAGCTGTCTCAGTTTCCATTCCCTGTCCACTTCTGGATCCTTTACTTCAGATGGCTTCCAGAGCACTTCGGATCTCCAGACTGCCGTACTGACGCTCTGCATAAGGTGGGGAAACTAACGAGAAAGAGTGTCTTGCTTCCGTGTGTGCGCTGGAACGCCGCGGCTGCCTATGGAGATGTAATCTGATCGGCGAGGAGCCCCCTCTGCATGTATATGAAAGTCGGAACGAGGCCCCCTCCCCTGTTGGGGCTCAGAGCTGACCGCTATTCCTACTTGGTATGTGCCAGGTTGTTTCCTCTCATAAGCACTACAAGGTCAGAGCAATTTCCCCAAGTCAGAGCTGGGGTCGACATTACGCTTCCCTCTCATATCATTTTCAGATGGCAAGAAAACAAGTCGTGGCTGTTTGAAAATTATTGACGGAGGATGGCGAGGAATTAGAATCTGCTTATGGTCCAAACATGGTCTTTGGAAAGTGTGGTGAATGTGAATACGAATGCTTGCAAGCAAACGCAGCGGTCAGTGGACAACACTCAGAATTCCAGCAAACATTCTATGATTCAACTTCTTTCATCCTGCGTTTGCTTGGTTTTAGGTCAGTGTCTTTCCAAAGGCGTTCTTTCAAGGGTGGAAGGCAGTGAATTGGCTGTTTGTAAAATTACTATACTCTTTTCTATCATCTCCAGTTTTGTAGATGGCAGCACTCTCAGAATTACAATAACAGCTGTAAGATTCCAAAACTAAGACAGTTCAAGGACACAGATTTATAGGGGACTGTAGGCTGTAGTCCATAATATTAGGTGGGACTAAATATCACTCAGTACCCCTTACAACCCAAGGATCTGCTGTTGGGTTTGGTCTCCTCACTCTTATGCCTACATATCGTTCATATTATCTTTATTTACTGAATAATATACAAGAGTTACTGAATAATATGCCTTAATGACTACATAAGAAACCAACAATAACATGTTGTATATGAGTCTGTATTTTCTATGTATTCCAGCAATACCCTGTATAGACCTGTGGGCTAGCCTCTTCTTGCAAAATTAGGTGCATTCATCATCCCATTACTCTGGTACAAGTTATTTTTCATTTCATCCATTCATATGATTTCATAGAACTTATAGGTTTTTATGTACATTCAGCAAATTAGAACCTGTTCTTTCTGTTCTTGAGGCTTACCAGTGACTTGCATCTTGCTAACCCTATACTTAGGGTTTTTTAATTTTTTTTATTAAACCTTACATTCTTGATCTCTTCAGTGGTTTTCTTTATGACTATTTAAGCATTATATAAATATTATTCCACTATTCACTTCTCTGATCTTCTGTGGTCTGGGAGGCTATTTGCTGAGGTCAAGCTTGCCTGTGACTTCTTGATATTCAAAAATGTACCAAGCCTCACCTTAAATGACATTTATTTAACACAGCTGGTCAAAAAACAGCTGGGAGGACTTTTAATAAGAGCTGCATTCCCACACATAACCAATATAAACATATATTCACTCAGAAACAGGTGACAGTCTGAACTGGATGAACTTTAATTTCATAGTCACTGATTCATTTAAAATCTTACGCGCTGTAGCACAGAGCCAAAACACCCAAACCCATGTCATTGTGCAATTACTGTGCAGTGGCCTGCCTTGTATATTATACCTAAGACGTATTACTAAATAGGCGTTTTTATTACCATTCTGTACAATGGTGCATTAGCGTTATGTATGCCTAATTGTATTCATTGAGATGGAACATGGTATATATTTATTGGAAGCCATATTAGTGCAACAATTTGTGGGCCTGCCTGGCCAGTCAGATTTATTAGCTGAAGGTGCTCATCCGGATCTGCCTTGAGCAATGTCAGGAGACTTCATTTGCAGGATTACCGTGCTAATAAGTAGCCTGATCCCTTAGTTCTTATCTCTCTTTTGGAATGCAAAGTCTAGTTGGGCTTTGTGCATATTTTTGCAGACCAGGATATAATTAACAGATTATTATTGGAGGAAAAAAATTCTCTCAGGTCAATCCAGCTCCAGTCCTCAACCTTAGGCCTGCTATCTTTGGGGTGAACTCAGTAGGTTCATTGAGAATTGGAAATTTGGTATTCAATCTTGGGGCGCTATAACCAGTGCAACTTTTGTCTGGATATTATTTTTTCTACGTTATGATTAGGTTTTACATATAGTCATATCAATTATTTTTTGTTTTGTGACGGTAAAAGTTATGTAGAGATGTGCGACCCACAAAGATATTTAAAAACATGTTAGAAATACCCTAAATGCCTTCTAAATTATTACTTGTGCCATTTGTACACAGGAGCCGAAAGTGTGTGCTATGCCTTGCTGTGGGTTTCTAAGGAGATGCAAGCATTTATGAGGCTTTGTGAAATGCTCTATAAAATGAGACTAACAAAGCAGTCTATTCCTGTTGAGTAAAAGAGGAATGCAGTGGCATCATGTGTGTTTTGGTTTCAGAAGTATGTCAGCAAAAGACATGCTTGGACTTTCAAAGAGTGGCCCACGCAAAATCCAGCCCTTGATTTTGGGCCCACTCTTTCAGTAATGACTAATGCACGCCCACCCCCACCTTGGCCCCAGCCTCCTGGTGTCAGAAACTGGAATGTGATGTTGTAGCAGTGCTCAAGGTGTGTTGACAGCCGAGGCGGAGGTGGCAGATGGCTATGGGACCAGCTCAAGGTCATGTGGCTCCATCGCTGTCTGAGCACTGGATTTGAAACCTAACACTCTTCTCATCCATGTACCTCTCTCCCTCTAGCTTGCTCACTCTGTCTCTCACTCACTGTTCTATGTCTTTATTCTTTTCTCTCACACTACTCTCCTTCTCTCCTACGCTCTGTCTCTCTCCCCCTATTCGTTTTGTTCCACACCCACAATCTAGGTCAGACAAAACCAGCAGCATGGACCTCCTACCACCACTTTAACACACAAATCCACTCACACACAGGCATCCGTACCCTCTGCCACACCACGGGCTGCCCTGGTCACACACACACACACACACACACACACACACACACACACTCCACTCACACACGCACACTCCACTCACACACGCACACTCCACTCACACATCCTCGCTCTCACATGCATGAGCCAACAATGGGTTACCCTAAATACTGTAGTTTCGTGTAGCCCCACTGAATGGCCCTAGAAAAACCAGAGAGGGAGGAGAAAGAATGCTTTAATTACCTCTTCCAGGCATGTCTATGGGGTATAATGGTGGAAATCCCAGCCATGCTGTTGTAGCTGCTGCATATGATTCATATTCATACAACTGAGTTGTCTTCCTGTCCTAAGAGAGAAAGAGACAGATGGACAGACAGACACACACTGGGTGAGAAGAGAAGGAGTGAGAGAGCAGCGAAAATTATCAAGAAGGGTGCAGAGAAAGACAGAGCAAGAGAGAGATTATTGTCTGGCTGTGACTACATTTAGTCTATTGTGCGTCTTTCCAGAGCCTACAGTGGGCTTTGTAGTAAAAATCCTTAGAAGTCACCGACTCACCTAATAAGAAGCACTGCGTCCCGACTGTCGAGCGGTGGCACTAGAGTGGTGTGGCTCTGAAGCGGCCCTGCATCTGTCTCGACTCTTTTCTCAGACAGAATCGAGTAAATACTGAGAGAAACAGGAAAACAGAGGACCCCTGGAGACGAAACGCCCCATGTCTTCTTTTTTTAACAGCTGAATTTAAGCAACATTTTAAAAAACACAAAGTGTTGGCGGCTGCTACTGCATCCTTTTACTGAACAGGTGTTGGAGGTAAATCTACACTATATGGTACTATATGGTACTGCTGTGTTCTTTTATAAATGCAGATTTACAAAGGACATTAGAATAAATCCCTAGATTTAGCCATCCCAAACAGACATGTTAGATAATCATGCTTACACACTACTAAACAATAAAACTATGTTCAGCTGTGCTTTTTATTGTTTTATTTGGCCACCCACTACCATTGGTAGACCCTTATTAATGCCCCCAATATAGAGATATATTCTATAGAAGTATGAGCTGAAATGCCAACTTTGATTAAGTATCAAGTGGGTGCTGATGCTATCTGACTGTTTCATACTAATGAGTCATGAAAGAAAAAAGTACACAGATCTCAAATACTGCATCTACAAACATAGTTTCTGAAAAGAAAGCATTTGAGCAAAACCACATTTATTGCCGTGCACAGAAATATGCATGCCCACAACAGAAAGCATCTGGAAACATTTAGCCACACACTTTCCTGTTAGTCTTGAACAGGACACCATTTTGTTTCGATGTGTACTCGGGGACTTATTCTTGAAAGTAGAGTGACACCTAAAGGCTACAGCTTTTCTACCCCTCAGCATCGCAGATTCGAGTTAGTGACTTGCTCAAGGACATGCTGATTTTAGGGAGAAAGTGGTGAGTTTTTATTTTTTACCGTAGGCCTACTTGGTAGCTCCAAGTGCTGGTACGAGGGCATCAAATTCCCCTCTTAATGACATGCCTCGGGCAGGCCCGCGGAAAAGCGGTAGTTTCATCTCACAGCAGCGCGGCCTGATTGGCCGGTGGGAATAGGGTTAGGCCTGTGTGGATTCTTCACCTCCAATCGAATCTCGATTGTGTTGCCATTGCATTACACTGCTTGCACTTCTCTCCCATCCATACTGCTTCAAAAAGACACAGGCATGCAGTATTTTACACAGAAAGTCACTGGCCTGTAAACTGATATTCTAGGTTATACGAGTGTCTAAAGGGCCACCTATATTCATATCTCCATATGTAACGTGACTCTTTTAGGTGTCACTTTAAAAAATGACGCTCCTGTTTCATAGTCTCCTGTATCCTGTTTCGCAGTCTACCCAGGCCGCGCACGCTAATTCGCGGCCTCATCCAGCACAATACTTTCCGACTGAACTGTCATCGAATCTTAATCACAGGGATTAAGCAACACAACACATGAGCTTCATGTCAATTAGAGCAGCGGGGAAAAGGTAAACAGCCAGAGATGCATATCACCGATTTTCCCCCTTTGAACACCTTGGATTTCCCTTTCTATAATCCTATTTCATCACTTGCAAATATGCCGCACTGGGGAAAATAGCTATTGATGCTCGAGGCATTCTTACTTACTTGTGGGATCTTCTGTCATTAGAGTGGCTACTCTCAGCGTACCGCGGGATTTCAGTCACTTCCCAACAAACACGGTGCATTCTCAGGCGGTCTTCTGCAGGTGTTGCCTAGGCTACTTGCGATGTGACGTACAATGAGATTGTTGCTTTGCACTCCTCCATTCAAGCTGTATGATAGATTTTTTCATCACTGCCTCGACAATCAAGTGAAAATCTTAATGAAAACTCGATCATTTTTATTCCCTTGCCAGCGCAACAACAACAATAATAATAATGTTATATATTTGCAGTGTTCTCTTTTCACCTTTTCGTTGAAATTCTTTACAATTTAAAAAATAAATAAATAGAAGTTTAATCTATATTCTTTTTTTGTGTATACATTTCTTTTGAGTTTATGGAACTTGGAGAATCTTGGAATTAATCAGCGTGTGTGACTCTGCTTGCATATGAGCTGAACGTAGGGTTTGCTGTATATCCTGAAGACACTGCATTTAAAGATTTTTAGGCCCATTAGAACTGCCTGCCATATTTCTGTTCCTCGGTGTTGCAGGGATTCGTGTAAGAAATGACTGAGAAATTTTTCTTTAATTAAAATGCACTTTTGGAGGGAGCTGGCCTTGTACATCTGCCAAGTAAATTGGACTGATGATGTTGAATAATTAAGAAATGTCATCTCCGCTCATCAGCTGCCAAAACTTAACCTCCTCAGTTTAGGAGATTTCATAGTTGCCCCCTAAAATTTCACCCTGCTCATCTCTCCCACTATTAGCAAGAAACACAGTGTCGGCCACCATAAATATTTGAGCTGAAAATTTCGAGACTCGCACTCAGAATTTTTGGAACCATTTTATTATCTGCCAGCTGTGGAAGTGATAACCTAATGTTCTGTCTCTATGTCATTTTACTTGCATAAATATTTGAGCATGGCATGTGAGTGAGAAAATATGACAGTCTCTTGAAATATGCCCATTATGGGTGTGAAAATGAGGTGGGAGGTGCATCTAATTGAAGAGAGAACAATGCCTTTACTGTGGTCTTGTAATGCTGAAATAGTGACCGTCCTTCAAAACTATGAGGAAATGCCTTAAAATGCCACAGTCCTCAAAACCAAAGGAATGTTCAGATATCCTAATGAGATCATTTCCATCTTTGATTTCAATGACGGATCCATGTGTGTCCACAAAAAAAAAGGCTTGTAGCCATTTCCGTTTATTTTATGCAGTTGCTCATAGTTTCCAAATTCATGTCATAACTGAGGAGAATGTGAATTAATTTGATTATGCCAGAACAAAAATATATAATCACCATTAAGATAGATTAAGGCTTGAAAAATAGCATCCAGTCAGGGTAATTCAGGAAAGCCTTCAGTGTAGGGTGTCAGTGGATGCTGTTTTCTCTAGAGGAAGCAGCATTATCAACAGTGAAAAGCTCTGTCAGCGTGTGTGTGTGTGAGTGTGTGTGTGTGTGTGTGTGTGTGTGTGTGTGTGTGTGTGTGTGTGTGTGTGTGTGTGTTTGAAATAAATGAATGTGTGTCTCAGCACTTTACGTTACATTCTTGATATAAAGACTGACCGACTAAACAGTAAAGCAGCTTAGATTGTGACTAAAAGTCAGATCATTACATTGCTAAGACTATTGTACCCAAAACAGTTAATTAAGCCTTTCAGCAATTAAAGTAAAATAAGTCTATACTGTGTTTAAATGATGTCTAGTGACTAATATGAAATTATATTTGTATTATATTAACTATATTAACACATTTTTAAAAACTTCCAGTAAATCTTTCAGGATCATTACACTTGGCCAGATTCCATTCAATTAAAAGTTTTTAAGTGGGCCATGACAGCAGCATTAAGGAGTCTAGACTGTAGTGGGACAGTTGACTGTCTATGGAATAAACACAGGATCAATTAATAATGCTATTTTCAGAGATCACCTGGCACATTCCAAATGTGCCATATAGCTGAACATGGTGCAAATTCTTCAGTCTCCAAACACATCCGCTGCACTTGTGTGCTTGCTTTTATAAGCAGCCCACAAGCTGTTTTCATGTGCAGGCGTGCTGGAGCCTCGGCGTGCAGCGGCATGTGAAAGCCACGAACGGCGTGGCCGGAGAGGCAAGAAGAGTTTGAGCAGACAAACCCGTGCTCGCCAGCATGAACAAACACCAGCGCCTTCTCATGCAAGTAGGCTGCATACAAACAGCTGATTTTCTCCGGCACGCGTTCAGGCTCTCCTGAGCGCTAACAGCACTACACAAGGCGTCCCTGCCCGGACGCTGTCTTGGCAGTCTTAATTTAAAGCAAGAGTAGAGGACTGTGGTGCGTTTTATGACATGAGGTAGATGATATTCAAAGCAGCAGCCGTGTTAACACCGTGCGCATAGGCTGTTGGCTGCACTTTTGGAATGTGCTCAGCCAAATGCTTAGTGTTCTCTGTACCACCGCCACTTTGTCTTTGGTTGCGACATGAAAAAAATAAGCATGTGGATTTGATCTGTAAATGAAATCTACATTCCACACAAACACATCTCGTAAGAAAATTAAAAGTCCCCCCCCACCAAAAAAAAGAAACAAAAGTTTTCGTATTTAATTTCTATAATAGAAAAGGAATTAGAAGGAACTCCGATAGAATGAATACTTTTTTCTTTCCTTCTCTATCAATGTCTGTCTCTCTTTCTCCATTCTTATTTTGTCTTCACTGGAGTGATTAACATTCAGGCCACAGGGTGTGTGTGATTTTCACATCTGCATGAGCTCAAATTGTGCGTTTCGCCTTGCCAAAGACACTCAGCGCTGAAACCCATCCGATGGCCATACGTAGTACTGTGAACATGAAAAATATTTGTAAAAAATACTGCTTGTGCAGAATCATTTGCTGACTTTTAAAATGCTTGATGGTTAACATGTCTCCCTTTTTTGGTGCCAGAAATGGTTAGACTATGTTCAGAAAAAGCTAGTTGTATGAGCTATGGCATCCCTGTCATGCTAAACCACATTAAATGGTGTAATTACAGTCATGCAATAAGCTGCGCTGTGCGTATGGATCTGTCTGATCAAGGCTTTGACTGAGTGTAATTCACATTTTGTGCTTGCACATAAAGCATAAAGGAAAATGTTAATGCATGCTTACCCCATTCAGTGCAAGTGTGCGTGCAAGTTTGTATGTGTGCATGTGTGTATCAGTTTGCATGCATGCGCGTATATGAAAGAGAGTAAAAGGGGAGAAAGAGAGAGAGAGAGAGAGAGCAGGAGTGGGAGATGAAGAGGGCTCCCTAAGTGCTCCGGCTTTTGGAGGACATGAAGTGCCGAGGCAGCAGGGAGAGGGAAGATCGGGAGGAAGGGAGTGAGAGAAAGAACGAGCAGGACGGGGAGGGGATAAAATATATACATTATTAACTATGGCTTCATCACATGTTCCCAGTTTCTTAGGGACTTATTATTCTGGGCTGCTTTAATGAATAACAAGAGGCAGATGAGTGGGTGATTTATGGAGCGAGAGCAGAGACCACCACCATCTGGTCCGCCCCAGTACTACATCATAGCGCACACCCAGCCCTCTGCCCAAAAATACACCCCAGCCCTCTGCTCGGGGATAAAAAAGCCAGTCCGAGCTGGCGGGTTGGGGCGTTGGCCGGTGCTGGGGCCCATGGTCTTGGCTTGCACCGCGTGTCTCGATCGCCCGTCCTTTCCACTGACGGTATGTGTCAATTGTGCGGCTTGGTCCCCCGAACTCCCTTCGGAGCGGCTGCCTCAGAAAGAGCCGGGCGGGTACGGGCGAAGAGCAGCGTTAGCACTTCCGAGGCCCACGTACCTCCCAGTGCTCCTCCTGCTCTTCTCGCCCTGTCTTTCTGTTTGCTGATAGGGACTGCCCTAGTTTTTTCTTTCTTTTTTTTTTAACATGATTGGAATGGGTTTCTCATTCAAATTCGGTGGCACTGTGTTAAATCTCTCTTCTTTCTCTCTATTTTTTCCACCATTCTTTTTTTGGGGAGTGGTGGTGGTGGTGGTGGGAGGGGGTGTTGAGGCGGGGGGGGGGCGAGTTTTCCGAAAACCGGCTGTCCGCCTTGACCCGTCACATCTGCACATTCCATTCTAGGCAAAGTCAGTCATTTCTTTGAGTGAATGCTGCAGTAGCATCGCTGTCCGCGTCTTTCACGGCCAGCCAGGACCCATCGTCTTTGAGTGGAGTCGATGCAATATCGGAGGTTGTCAAGTCCATTTGCAGAGCTGAATGAGTTGTGCTTGCGCTCTCTGTTCCCTGTCTTTCATTTTGTGGAGGAGACCAATAGGTAGTGAATGGGGAGCCAAAGGGGAGGCTTGCAACACAATGCTGGTTTTAGCCATTCTCTGCTATTCTCTTTATCACACTCAATAAGGTCCTGCAATGTCTTGCTCGGGCTGTCCGTGGCGAATAAATACGGGATTTCTCACTGTTAAGGGCCAGGCCTGTAGAAAAGCCTAATGCTGAATTAATTGAACTGATAATGCTGCTCCAACGAATGAAGACCGATGTTTGCTCCTGTAACGAGTTTGTGGGCAGTCGTAAATTGCTGCGCTGTTCGGCCACAATGCGAAGATTAATTTGAGAATTTGTTCCACCATCAATATTTTTCAATAGCTGTCCCAGGAAGTGAGGCCTACAAAATGGCTACACTCATGCCTAAGGCAGTTTATGCTTATTAATGTGTATGCGATGCATTCCAAAAATTTGGACATTTTCTAACACCTGCCTAGCAGCAAAATATGTTTTTCCTTTGCTTTCAAGGAATTGGGGGAACAGGATGAGATTTTCACACAAAGAACACACTGTAAGATTCTCATTAATATTTTTTTGGAAACACTAGCTCCCTATTGATGTTTTCTGTCATTTTGGGTCAGCTCGTGCTTTGTAACACAAAACCCATTTGCAGTTGTTTTTCAGGCTCTTTGATATTTCCCAAGGATCCTGCCAACTGCTCGCCAAATGTCTCGTGCGCCGTTGCATGTCCAGTCTCTGGATGACAGCTTAACTATTTCTTCAGCTCCGTAGGGTCTCGGGGGAACGCAAACGACCGTGTAAGCCGCGAGATTCGGGGGCGAACAAGCCGAACAAAAAAAAAAGTTAGCTAGCGAGCCTGGCGAATGTTTATCAACACTGTCTTAGGTCATGCCTCGCGATAATCTCGTACGAAGAAGTCCTGGCGTTTCGCATCTGATTGAGAGGGCAAGGTGGTACTTGCGGGAAAAGCAGCTGTTTCGCTCTTTTGTTAAAAGGAAGCCGCCGAAAGGGGGGGGGGGGGGGGGGTTAGGGGGCAGCTCACACCTGTAACATGTCATTTAGAGTCTGTCATCACAAATCAGACTCATTAATCATGTTTAGAAAACCATTAATCTCACTCCTGAGTGCGAGAGCAACTGCTGGAAGAGCCTCGAGAAAGCGTGCCGTCTCTTTGAGAAGGCAGTATGGCTTTACAGGCGAATTCTGTTTTTAATTACAGCCCTTAATGATTTTCATTGTTTAAGTCAGTATTTCTGAATTATTATTATTATCATTATTATTAACAACAGCCCAATAATAATAATTTTATTATTGTTATTACTCCACAGCACTTAGAGTGGTTATTATTACATTAAAAGTTAAGTGAATATAAAATTGAACATTTAAGCACTCTTCTTAAAGGTCACATTACGGCTACACACATTAAAATAACTAGTGTTAAATTAACACCTAAAGACCGTCATAACTGCACAGTGTACCATGGAGAGCAGTTTAACACTGTAGGTGTTATATTAACCCAAGCTGTTATAAAGCTGCAAGCAAAGTGAGGACCTCACTGTTGCTTGGAGGAATTTCTGTATTTTGTCACATGCCATCATGGTTTCACCCCCTTTTTTTCCAGAGCATTAATCCTAGATAAAATCTCTTCCCCAAAGGATTATTATTTAGTGGGCTTGACCCTAGTGATCTACAACAAATGGTTATCAGCATTTCAGACCTGCTCAGAATGACAAAGTCAAAGTATGTCACTCTCCCATTGCAGATGCTGGTGGCTAAATGCACTGCAATGAAATGGGTCAGACGCATTTAAGTCTGTGTTTGTATACTTGACTATCTGACTCTGTGATCTTCAGCTGGCTTTATTACCCCTGGCAACTAATGAAGTTAGTTATTCCAGTCCTTTACTTTATCGTCTCTTCCCTTCGCGAATGAGGAGGCTGGCTAAAAGGGCCAAGTAATATTGCTCAGGCTGGGTAAATATTTGCCTTCATAATTCAAACCTTATCTCTACATGACTCCCGTAACAGAGTAATCACTGCTCTGCGGTTCATGAGGGAAACAGAAGGGTCCTGTCTTTGTAGTAATAAAACCATGTTTTTGGTGGTTCTCTAAAGTCACTGTTTGTCCTGCAGTATCGAATGAACAATGAAATCCCCCTAAAAGCCAGCCATTTAAGTGTTGTAAACATTTTCTGTTTTCTAAAAAACACTACAACAAATGGTACATCTCAACCCTTTGGTGGCCTTATTTAACTTCTAAGTTCAAGTCCTGAGTTCAAATTACCACCTTGTGAACCAGAGCTCCTTAAGCTCTTGAAGATGTTGGTGGCCTGCTGTTGAGGGAACTTAAACGGAATAACAAATATCCCGGTATGGATCCCTCCACACATCGGACCATGGTGACCCTTCTCAGGACCCTCGGAGGCAAGCAGGAAGTCGGCGCGAGGGGAGCTGGCCCTCAGCACTCAGGTGACCAGGAAACGCCTGGCCAGTGTTTGTGACCATCTGTCCACCACGGTGGGGCTGAGGAACAGCAGAGCAGCCGCACCACATAATGAGCACTGTGTTCAGCTCATTTGGTTTGAGCTTTTTTGGCAGCCGAGGCCCCCAATTCCTCTGGAAAAGCTGTCAAATGGGATATATCAATCAAAAAAGGGGAGAAATGCGGCGAGCAAGCCATTACAAGCCGTCCTTGTTGCTACAGCCTTGGTAAATGTTACGCTGAACAGCATGTTTGCTTTCAAGTGTCAGCAAAGGACAATTCTGGGGGACTGTTTCTTTCTTTTCTTTTTTTTTTTTTTTTAACAATAATTACTTAGCAACGTCAAAAGCGAGGAATGGTTTGCGCTCATGATCCCAACACAATGCTTTTTTAATGTTGTAAGTAAAAGATTAGAAAACAGTCGTGGAATGATGCTAACAGGAAAAATGTCAGCTGCTTTTGTCCTTGAAGAGCGTAGCAAGGTGTACGATGAATTACCTAATGAGCTGACCTTGCCTTCCAGAGACATTTGAAGGTGTTTTTTTTGTCACCTGAAAGTGGATTGGTATGGGAGGATTTCATGGGCTAGTTAAAGAATATTATAATGACAAGTATTTGCTTGCACTGAACATAAACATCAGCTATAACCGTCTGTGCTTAAGAAGAGGCTGCAGTCAACAGAAATCTTGCTGTCCTCAACATCACGTCAGTTTAAACCACTCGATAAGCCTAGTGAAAATAATCCATGCACAGACAAGCCAGCCCTTGGGGGTTAATGAGAAATGCAGGCGTGGGTGGGTCGGAGAGGAGGCAGGGCTAGCCGCACAGCTAGGAAGTTCTCCTCGCCTCTCCCAAGCCAAGACCCGAGATGCTGCCCTCGTTCTCCTATCCCTGTGTGCTCTTGGCCTCACTGCATCTCCCTGTGTCTGCTGTGTGAGGTGTAGCAGTCCGTGACCTGTCCGCGTCCTCAGCGCTCTCACTGCGGGACACCTCAGGGGTGGACGCAGCTGACCGCATCTCCAAACACCCTGTCTGCGCGAAGGGGAGGGGCTTTGTTTTACCGGACTCACAGGAGGCCGAGCACAAGTCAACTAAGGTCAAGGGAATATGAGTCAGTTCTGTATAGAGCCCCACGTAGCAGAACATCTGGACGAAGAAAAAATTACATCAAGGCATTTGTTTACATTTAAACAGAATATGTAGGCTATACGTACCATTTGACACAATTCTTCAGTGAAATAATATTTTGTAAACACATTCTGTGAAATATTTAATATTAACAGTGCAAAAGAATTCACTTTGGGCTTAGATTACAGATGATATCACTGCTCCTTCTGCCCCCAGGAGAGTATTAAGTCTGATGGCCTTTTGAGACGGGGATGGCAGATGTGGGCAGCTGTGCTCTTGAAATGGTATCTGCAAAAGGGGGGGAAAGGGTCTTCCTGGTGTTGTAATCAGGATTTTAAAATCCCCTGTCCTTGCCTTAATCAGACACTGGGCTATTTTTATCAACCCCAGGGGCTCTTGGGCCGTTTCTCTTTGATTGCAAAGGAAGGTGTGCTTACCTCTCAAACTAGCTGATATTCTCCCTAACCTGCTCTGTAAGCTGAACTAACCTTTGCTTTGCAAAACTGCTCTTCCTGATGGCACATTACAGATGTAATAATTATTATATGTGTAGTTCATTGATTTTCTGAATTGTACAACGTACAGTATGCACGTTCTGTACCTGGAGTTTGAACTCATCCTCCTGAACTGCTTTGTCCTGTAAAGCAAAGAAACAAAACATGGAAAAACATTTGTATAAATCCTAAACTCCTGCCAAAAAGCTTTCGATCGTTTTGGGTTATTTTGAAAGTGCTCGTTTTACCACGTCTCTCCGGTGTCAGCTTAATTGATATGGCAGACTCCGTGACTGTAGAGATGGAGACAGAGGGCCATAAAAGATGGCTGTCTGGGTGCTTAGATGCAGACAGACTTTCTTTCATGTGAGCAGGCAAGAGGCCACCTGACTGTCTCAGTGTGTCGCGGTCCAGCCTCATTCTTCCACAGAGACTAGTGAATGCTTGACCGTCTGTTCGTCTCCCAAGCCCTTACACACACACACACACACACACACACACACACACACACACACACACACACACACTCTTTCTCCCTCTCTCTCTCTATCTATCTATCCATCTATTCCAACCCCCCCCCCCCCCCCCACGCACACATACAGTGTCATATTACTATCTTTGTGGGGTATTTCCACTGGCTGAATGTATTGCAGTAGCTAAAATAACAATGTGCCTAAACCTAAACCTAAAGGCTAATGGCTAATTCAGTTTCTCATAGCCAAGACGATGTTTCCTGTCTGGGTGGGGGGTGGCTGGCATTTGTCCTCATGGGTACTAGACAGATGTCGCCACACTGTCAAAATTTCCCTACTTATCTATGATCATGGGGATATTTGGTCCAGTCAATACATATGCTCTTTTTCTGTCTGTCTCACACACACACACAAACACACAGGAACTCTTATCTCTGAATTCTTTTTTCCTGCTTAAGCATAACACTCCTCAGGGACTATGCCTCAACACTAGAGTCTGAACCAGAATTAGGTATATGTGTCCTCTGCTGGGATTTACTCTGAGGAAGGATGAGATCAATTAAACATCAGCAGATGCATTTAAAAATGATTTTCTAAACTCATACAAATGCTCCACCATTACAGTTGTCCACTGAGAAGTAGATTTGCATGAGAGATGAGTGATCCATTGTTTATGTCATAGTATGACTTTATGAAGTGCACGGCCTGTCATGACAACTGATGTGCATAGATTAAATCATTCTTATTCTTTGTAGTAGTGGTTTTTCTTTTTTGCAGTCTCTGTTTTTCGGAGTCATTTTCACCATGGTCTCTCCAATGACTCTTCACTAAGGGCAGGAACGCATCTGAGAGATAACAGCAACATCATAGAAATGAGAAAAGATAGCTTATGGGAAAAAGGATTTTAAAAAGATAGCTTTCATTGATAAACTGCCATACACGATCTGAAAAAAAAGGACATTTTCTTTATTACATCAGACAAAAAGCATCCCCGAGACCATCGTAAATGTGCTATGTTGATAGTTAAATCACTGTGTATTCAGAAAAAATGATTTATTCTCTGAACATATCTAATTTATATGTCAGATGTCAGAATTAAGTAGCATACTCTGTTCAGTATCTCTGATTAGCTTAACATATATGTCTGAAAACAATAGATACATGACATGCTGTCCAAAGATGCAAAACCAAAAGTCAGAAGGCTCCCTCTGAGAGACCTACACAATATAACCAAAAATAGTATAAAAGTCATAAAGCTGCACAATGCCATGGGATCGCATATCTCTTATTGCTAATGACAGTGTGGCGAGAAATATGGGCTCTGAGACTGCTAAGTGAACGTTAGCAAAAGTTGCGGGGGAAAGAGTAATGTCCCCCTGTGGAAACATGAAAACATGTTTAGATGTTCTCTCTGGCAGGCTTCAAGCTTCTCAGCATAATTCCATCACCATCAAGCAATTCTGCAGAGCTCTGAATACAGCCACAGTCTTACAGAACCACCGCAATTGTCAAGGGACGTGGTTTCCCTGTTTTATGTCTGGGTCCATTTTTGAACACGGAGGGGCAAAATGAAAATTAGCCTGCATGGCCTATCAAACAATCAGGCAGTGGCCCAGTTAAGGCAATTGTAACAGCCAAGTTATTTTACTGAAAGTGAATTGCTTTGAATGTTTGAACATTCAAGAAAAGAGTATGCAGAAGTAAATAAATTTTTTAAAAGTTTCTGAATTAACATTATTTGCATCTATTCCTTGTGTCTGACTGAAACCATGAATTGTATTAATATTAAAAAAAAAAAATCCTAAGGCACATTCCTGTGTAATATTTTAGTGCAGCTTTTGCCAACTGTGTGGCTCAAATAAAGTTAAGCAGAGAACAGATTGTGAGGGCATGTGGAGTGAGTCGGTTTGCATCTGCCTCAGGTACTTCTGCCCAAAATCATTGCTTTTCAATCCTGTTGCCTCTGACTCATCAAATGGTAAAAGATAACAGACAGCTATATTTATCAAACTGATTTCATGCTATATTACTGCACTATCCTTGTCATCAGAAAATTCTGGATCGTTTGACCCTACCACAACAGTAATAATTCCCTCTTTGGGGGAGAATGTGTGTCTGTGTGTGTGTCTGCCAAACAACATTGCATTAGTAGAGCTAAGAGGCAGCAGTGATCAGAACTGTTTGAACCCACATAAGCACTTATATTCTAAAAACAGGGTGGGCTTGAATGTTGAACTAAATATATAACCCAAAACCTAAAAACATATAGTTGGTTATAAGGTTTTTATGATTAAATGGTTTGGATGAACAGCAAAAATGTGTTTTTTATGTATTACGATGTACATACGTTAGGTAATAGCAGAATACTGAAAAAAGTCAAAACATCCTTTGTTGTGACTCTGCTGGTAAAAGGACCTTAGTTTTCCTGTGGAATGAAGTTAGTCACACCTGTAAAACTAATTCATATTACCAGACTCTCAAATCTCAGGTTGGCAGTGTTGGCCCAGAGCCCAAAAAAGGTTCACACCTTCTGCTTCTGGAATACTCTGAGCACAACTTAACCTATATTTCTGACTTCCAGTAGCGGCTGGCCAGAGTAACTGATTGGCGGGCAAACAAAAGACAAGCATGGCAATGACCGCTATTAAAGTTTCCCCCTAGATTAATGGACAGAATAAATATCATATTACAGGTTGCCTATCGATTACAGACTGTCCATTGGTTACACATTGTCAATTGATTATAAACCGCCTGTTCTGAGCTGGTATGATCTCCCTTCCTTGTTTGGGGACCATCAAAGATAATCTATCCCACTTACTGTATTTTGCTGAAATCGCAAAAGAAAATCACGATCACGCAAGCCCATTGTAAGGTAATCTTTTTTAGGGGTTGAAAAACGGACATATTTTATTAGCTAACTGTACAAGAAGATGTGGACATTCTCTGTGAGAGCAGACACAGCTTGGAGATGATTCAAGGCTACTGGCTCAAAGTTAATTTGGCTTAGTACACATCTGACCTTCCAGCAGAGTGAACATGTCAAACAAGAAAGAAAGTAGCTGTGAAGGAGTGAGGTGCAGCCACAGAGCAAAGGTGTAAACAGTGGCTATATACTGTTTATTTATGATTCAACATGACCTTACATTGCCCTTCTTACAATTCCATTCAGTGCCTTTGGAGATCCAAAGAGCAGGCTGACAGCACCTGTCGAGTGCCGTTAGTTGTACAAAACAATACTAGGCGTAGTGCTGTGAATCACCAGTCAGCTCATGGAAACGCTTGTACACGGCTTGGACTAATGCTTGGAAAAGCTAGTGAGAAACGCCAGGACTTGATTTCCATTAATCAAACCAGTGCAATACCAGTGTCTTATATGTAAAAAGAAATGTCTTTGAAAACTTATTTCTCCATAGTTCTCGTCGAACAGCCTGACAGGAAACTTTCTAGAGCAAGTGCTGCTCTGCGTTAAACGTTAATTAGAATCATAATAACTATCAAAATAATTAAACCTCAATTAATTACACACAAGAGCAGACAGCTACACGAGTGGGCTAAGCTAATTAGCCGGTTTCATAGCACACATGTTCCAGTCCTTAAAAGAGGAAATGTGAGACAGTCAGGCAGGGCTTTTATTTAAATACACATCATTTATCTTCTTTTAAGTCATAAATATTGCAATCAGGTAAATGGAAAGAACTGTTAACACCACAGCTAAAGGACACTGCTATGTTGATTTTTAACAGGCCAACAACATCCAGTGGGTTTGGCAGGATTGTTTTGCCTCTTTAATAATTGAATACTCCAGCTCACAATCTGTCCCTGGTCTCTGGAGGTCATCTGATCAGTGTGAGTTGGAGGGAGTCCTCACAATGTGGCTATATGTGAGCTTTAGATCAATAGTCAACTTGCAGGTGAGTCAGATGGATGTATACAGATAGATAGAAAACAGTTCTGAAACTCTTGCAATATCTTGACAGCTCAGGGATGGGGAGGGGTGGAGCCTGGATGTGGACTAGTTTGTCGATGTATCAATCCATTTCCATTTAGAGAAGCATCCCTCCAGTGACGGTGAAGCTAAAGGTATCCATGTGAAATGAGACACAAAAAAAACCCACCTAGCACTTCTAATTAAGCAGGTTCAGTGACGGTAAGCATTGAGTACACTGGCATGTCAGAGAGAGAGAGAGAGAGAGAGAGAGAGAGAGAGAGAGAGAGAGAGAGAGAGAGAGAGAGAGAGAGAGAGAGAGAGAGAGAGAGAGAGAGAGAGAGAGAGAGAGAGAGAGAGGAGAGATGGAGTATGTCTGGTGTCTGGGCGAGAAGACAGCTGTTGGGTAGTCCCAGAGCTCAGCAGTAGTCTAATGGGTAGAGCAGTGCTGTCTCATGTCTCTGGGCCTGGCTGGAGGGGATGTATTGATAATCTCCACGAGGATGTCTCAATCCCCACAAGAGCTCCCAGACCAGTCCCACAGGAGCCAAGGGGCTTTCTACTCTGGTGCTGTCGTGCAGCTGAGAGGGAGAAGGGCCTTCCCACCCTTTGATGGGCCTGCACTGTGGCGAGAGAAGGCAAGAGTGATATAGCTCTGCGGGTCAAAGCACTGGCTTCGTCAGAAGTGCTAATTTGGCCCCAAGAAGGAGCTCGTGAATATGTGATTCTTCCTGTTACAGGGCAGGCAGGCGATCTCAGTCTTTAAACTATGGCTTTTATTGAAAGCGTTGTGCATGATGGTAGCTATTCCATGAGCCATTTCATCTTGCGGCACCCAGAGCAGGGTCTTTAGATATCAGTGGCAAAGTAGTTTGGGCTCGGCGCATGAGTGACCCCGCTGCCCGAACAAAGACTTGTGGGTTCGTCACCAGCTAAACCCAGTGCAGGGCCATCCAATTGCGATCATGAATGTTACAGTGCTGGGAAAACCTGCCACGTGTGCATTTATAATACCTTCATAGATCTTATCCAGACAGAACCTGTAGAGGACTGGATTCAGATAAATGACATTAAAAGTCATTGCTTCTTATACCCCGAGAATGCAAGCTTTCTGTGCCGAGCACCTTTGTCTTTCAGAGTAGGTAAACAAAGTTAGGGGTGCAGGGTGTTACAATTTTTTCTTGATTTTGCTTAGCGTAAGAGTGATGAGGACAGCATGAAAGAATAGAAGTCAGATTGAGCCAAGGTCTTTAAGTATTACAAAAGTGAACAGAGCACATAACATTTAGTAAAAAAAAATTTTTTTGGGACGGTACATTAAAGTAGCACACTGTTGGAAAAGCAGAGGCTGGTTAAACCATTAACACCCAGAGCAATGTGAGCTCTGAAGTAAAGCTGCCTTTTCTTTTTTTCCACATTTGAAGTCAATTTGATCAGAAAATACAAACTACAGACATGTTGTTTGCATGTTTTATGATCCTCACATCTATTTTGTTCTAACCAGATTCATCACATCCTGTCACACATCTGACAAGAATCTGGTAGATTATGTGAAAGGTCATGACAGACATATGTAGTAGCTCAAATCTCTCACAGTATCAGACCAGTATTGTTTGGCAAGTTGTTTATCAAATTTGATTGATTTTTTTTTCTTCTGAACAAGTCTTCTTCAAAGGAAATAGCAGAAAAGACTTAGAAAGAAACAATGTAACTTCTTACGATTTTTTACTATACAACCTAATATCTTCATAAACGTGATAACCTAGCCACAACCACACTTAACACCTGCACAAGCGCAAATCTGAGAAACATTTATTTATTTATTTTAGTGCTAAACCTCATTTTTATTAGTTATAAGGAAGTTGGTCAACCGGAGGACAGCGTTAACTGCTCATGTAGGCTACCTGCCAGTTGCAGAGGAAAGATGTTAAAAGCAGCTGCCTCCGATAATGACATGTGAAACATATTATTTTCTAACAGAAGCACACCATGCACTTACACACATACATAGTATATCATCTTTCATGGCAATAATGCAAAGTCACTGAACACACTGCATAGAGAGGCTTGGGAATATGTCTGCAAAAAACAACTAAGCATGACTTTTGAAAGGCCTTTGTGAGTTTGCATTAAATAAGGAATAAACTAAGGAGCCTTGTTCAAATTAGGGCACTGATGGCTTTATTTTGACAGTCATGATTAAAGCTCCTTGATTTATTTCCTTTCGAAACGGAGGATTAAGACAAATAGGTTCTTTGATAGCCACCAGCCCTTCGGCTTCTTACAGAGTGAGTCAAAACGTTATCACCGGGAGGCAGAATCTGATGCCCATGGCGCCTGTGCTGACCGAAACTGGGTCAGCTGCAGGCACCTCTGTGGATGCCCCTCAGTGACCGCACTCTAGCACAGGTGAAAGCAAGCCGGTGCAGACTAGCTGACCATGCCGCGCGACAAAGATTTAATGCGCTGGAGCAAGGGTTAGGCCTCAAGTTTGTGTCTTGGCCAGCCTGCAAAAGGTGCTACCGTCGGGGAGGAATTTCAAGGTCGTGCTCTGCACCTCTGCTCATGATAGCCAGCAGGACAAAAGGGAGAGAGAAAGAGGAGAGGGGAGTCAGAGAGAAGGAGAGCTGGCTGGCAGCCTGAAATGGAAGGAGCAAGTGTAAATAAGGATAGGATCACCTCTATTCCCCTGGCCTCAGGTTGGGACAAGACACGACAAGGTTACCGAGGTTACGCTTGCGAGCGTCGCATGAGACAGGGTAGAAGGACACGGAGTGTCACTTGTGTGCGGGGTGAGGGGCGTGCGCGCGTGCCTGCACGCCAGCTGCAGTCTCTAGACTCCTCACGTTAAAGCAACCTTCAGGAAGCAGGAAGGCCCAAGAGCGCAGGCCCAAAGTCGCGTGACTCGGTTCAGTGGCCAGAAAATAGACAGACGCAGCTCAGTGATCAGTACAGATCAATACAGACTCACCAGTCATTTATTGCTATTAAACTTAAAAATCATTACCCAGGATGAAAATCCAGGCCAAAAAATAAAAGAAAGGAAAAAAGAAGAAATAGGAAACAAATTGGCATTGTCAGATGACACTACGGGGTTGGGAGGAAAAAAATCCTAGCATAGAATTATCGCCATATTCATTAGAAAAGAACTGCTGCATGACAGAGAACACTGTTTCTGAGCCAAAAACCACCCGGAAGATTAGCATTTACAAGGACACATTCTATCTGGACATAAACTATCAGGAGCTTCCTCAAATTACAGTTCTAACATTACCTACCTACTGTCATACAGAGCATTCAAATTAATAAGCAACCTCATTTAAAGAGCCATTAACACATTGTGCTTAGTGTTGGCACACCACAGTCTGCACTGGCACTTGCTTACAGGCTGTAGAAACACAGGGTAGAACTTCTAAAACACTAATGTGGCAGTTCAGTTTTTCTAATCAGACACAAAGCAAAGCTCTGCAGTTAGTACTTTTAGGACTTATTTCCATGCCCTTGAGAGTCTTTAATGCATAAAAACTAACACAAATAATACTAACACAAGTCATAATGTGTTTTAAAATGTTAAATTAGTAGTGTGTGTAAACTTAAACACATTTAAATAAAATAAATAGTATAAATAAATTCAAGTATTTCTGCAGTCATTTCCTCTTTGTCGGCAGACAGTGCACAAGGTTAAAGGACTATCTAGGCATGCACAAACAAATGCTGTTGACTGCTGACTTTCTGCAGGGATGCATATCAAACACAACATTCACTGTGGTTGGGTTTGGCTCATTATTATGGCTAAAAAGCCAACTTGCAGAACAACAAGGGATGCTGAAATGTCTCTTCAGAGTGACCAGGAAACAAGGCTTGCATGGAACTGGAGGCCTTTCAGGAAGAGCACTATAATAAAACGTTTTCACCTCCTCCTGCTTCTTCAGCGTGTCCGCTTCCTGGACAACACTGCACAAAGCTAAAATAAAGTGAAACAAAGATGAAAGGATGCATAATGCAAAACCTAATAAAATTAATTTTAGGCCAAAAAGGCATGAAACATTTGCAAATATCATAAGCAGTGTAAAATGAAAAACTAGCATTTTAAATTGTCTCTCTAAGAAAGGGCAAACACACTAATCCCATTCCATCTACATTTCACTGATGCATTCACTGTTATTGATTAAATTAATCTGCAGTCCCGGACATAAATCCATAACGCTGGCTCATATTTTACAGTATCAATAAGAGAAATAACTGTAGAGCAAACAGCCATTTTACAGCATATCCAAAGGGTACAAACTGAGCTTGGGGGAGATTCATCGTCTGCATCTGATGCACCAACAAGTCCCAAGCTAACAGGAAGGGACGGTAAATCCGTTTTCATATGTCCCTTGAGGAGGAGAGGATGGGGGCGTGGCGGGGGAGGGTCGAGGGCGGCGGTATCTGGTCCCTTTCTGTGTCTCCCCACGTGCAGCGAAGGGGGCTGGCGGCGATCAGAAGTGGCCCATGCGGGTGGCGAAGAGGCTGCGCGAGCGTGTGGAGGCGACGCCACGGCCAAAGCCTGAGGAAGGCCACTTGATGACGAACTGGGAGGTCACTGGCAGCAGATACCTGCACATACGGGGATGGGAAGAGGGAACAGTGGAGTTGGACAGGAGACGTGGAGGCCAGGATCAAAGCCACAAAGGTCGCCTAAGGAGATCAGGCCATATTAACCCGGCCTTGCAATCTGACACACAAAACAAAGCCACTCTCCACTGCTCCCACCCCACCACCTCACCCTGGCCGTGTACTGTCCAGCATTAGTTAAGACACCCTCCCCACCCCATCAAGCTCATTCCATACCCTCTGCTCCCACCTGATCCCTTCTTGTAAATGTTGTCTGTTCTTAACGATGAGTGACGCTTCACATTTTAACGCGGGCAGCTAAACACAGGTTTGACAGATGGCTGAAGGAAGCTGTTTATCGTAGACACTGCTTAAATCTAGCTGATAGGAGCAGGATGTCCGAGAATGGATATGGGCTAAGATAATTAAGGCTTGGAATAAGACAAGGAGGTTAACCATTTGAGACGCGAAATGACCCACATAAGATAACTGTAGAGTATCCTGTCCACAACATAGTTCAATAATGAGCACATTTACACAGTTCATTAATTATCTGCAGGTAACGGTTAACACAATACCTTACCCTAAACAAATGACCCATTCTTAGTAGCGCTCCTCAACCATATATATGTGTGTGTGTGTGTGTGTGTGTGTGTGTGTGTGTATATATATATATATATATATATATATATATATACACACACACACACACACACACACACACACACACACACACACACACACACACACACACACACACACACACATATATCTGTCCTTTTAAACTAAGCAACTGTAAAATAACCCTTGGATTTGTAGGCGTAACATGCAGCTTGTGACAGTCTTCCCTGTACAATATCCCCAGGACAAATTAGCCATGCTGCTTCTTCTAAGTATACTAAAAAAGATCTGCTCTAAGGGCTGCTGCTGCCATGGCGCCATACCCAGGAGACTTGTGAAAAGTCAAATTAACTTCATTTAGTTCTAGAAGAATGTCCTTGAAACTGCTCAAGTGTACCGGTAGTGCTTGTCAAGCAGATTTTAGAATGTAGATTAACTACCCACTGTACCGTCCACCCATTCAACAGCGTACTGTAATGAAAGGATTTTTTTGTTTTATGTTACATGCTCTCATAGACCTAAAATGCTAGAGAACAGAGTAAATGGCCACACATGAACTACATTCAACTCTGAACATTTGCACGTAAGCATAATTTTAGGTTGTCTTTAAGCTTATCCGTTCCTGATCTTTCATCGTGTTCCTTTGATTAAAGCTTTGGGAATCGGCTTCCATTTCTTGGTAGTTTTACTGGCAAGTCTTAGACAGAGTCATGCTTAGGGATCAGTGCTGGAGGGGTTTCACCTCATCACCATATTCCTTGCTGTATTCTGTTGAGCTTGGTCAACAAAAGCAAATGACATAGGAATATGAAATTCAAATATGATCATATATGGACAAGGGAAGCTATCCTTCTAAATAATTCACTGAGGAAGTTATGTCCATACGAGGGAGCCTGTAGAGGGACTCCATCACTCAGAGTCCAATCAGGCTGCAGGCAATGTTTAATTGGACCTCTGTAACGCTTCCACCAGGTCTTTAGCTTTTGATCATTCAGAAGTTCTTAGAAAAACCTGCCAGCGCAAACCCTCCCGAGAGCCAGCAGCTGTCTAACTGTGGTTCCTTTCGAGAATGTGTGGGCCTTACTAATTATACACAATCACTTGGAGATCTGCACACATCTCCAGTCAGTTTGAATGTTCAAAGCATACGTTCAATAACCCAAATGCCATGCTGCGCTGTAAAACATCTTGTGAAAATTGGACTCGCCCCTCCTTGATTCAGCAGAGCTGCTCCTGCACAAAGAGGCAAAAGGTTCCGTCATCCATATAAAAAGTTTATTTCATCGCCCTGAAAGTTTATGTCATCACTTCGTGGGGTTAATGTTCTCAGACCATAAAAAAAAGACATAATCTAAAGCTTTAAGAGCATCCTTTAGTTTCAGTTAGTCATGAAATAAAGGAGTGAGGAGACTTTTTCATCTCCTCTGTGACTTTAGCTGGCTGAGATCAGGTTTTACAGGCTGGGTGCTTTACGAAAGGCTCTTGACATGGCAGAGAAAGGTGCTCGAGAGAGTGTCACTGGTACCCTGATGGCTCTCGACCCCGTGCCTCTCCACTGGCCGAGAGTGGCGGGTGGAGGTGGATGGAGAGGACAGGCAGCGTATGGGTGCAGGTAGGGGGGCCAGACACATGCCAGAGAGGAGGATGAGTCGCTGTCGGGGTGGGGGTGGGGGGGTGGGGATGTGGGGGGGGGGTCACCAGCAATATGGTGCCTCACTCCTACTCAGACATCATTTTCCTAACGAGCCAAAGCATACGCTGGCTGCCTGAAAAGTCTAATCTGTCATCCCCCTGCTCCGTTCTGCCACCGAGCCAGCAATGAGGCATGTCCCGGGAAAGATATGGAAGTGAGTGTCATGCACCATGCCGTGAAACTGTTGCGATTCACCGTGACGAATGAGTGGGTGCTTGTTGCCGTGGTAAGCGGAAGGGGGGATGGAGAATGACTGGCTGGCGTCCTTGGAAACTGCATTCTTGCAGCCGGAGACCTCCCCAGGACCGCATGTTCGGAGATGGCGAGCGAAAGGAGCAAGCAGGTGCACGAGGGCGGGTGGCTGCAGTCTGGACAGACTGGAGACATGGATCACTAGATTCATCCAGAATCGAGAGGAGAGAGACCTGCTTCAAGGAGCGAGAGGGTAGAAGAAGAGGGGGTCGAGCCACGAGACGAGACTGGTCCGGCAGCCAAGGGAGAGCTTCGCCAGGGTCCGCAAGTCAAGACAGAGAGACAGGGTCACAGTTTAATGGAGGAGGAGAGATCTACTACCTTCGGGACCTGCCCACACAAAGCTTTAACAAACCAGTTAGGTGTTTATAAAAGGGTGTGCAATTGCCGCATCAGGGACAGGGCTGAACAATACATCGTTTGTGAGTGGTTATCACAGTGTTTGCTTTTTCAATACCAATATAGCAGAATGCTACAATATACAGACAAATGTTGGTAAAAATCTGTGACCAATCAGAGGTGTTTCAGATACTGTGAATGTTTTGATGAATTACTGCATTCAGATGATCCAGTAAATTTAAATAACTGTGCTCAAATTAATGCAGCCAATCTATGATCATGTCACACCAAGGATTCACCACTGTGTTTTAATATATCACATGGCATCTCACATTTGCAATATGTAGCAATATATTTGCAGCACAGTTTTGCTGTTCACATGTGGTGTCTAACCCAAAAGTGGAAATATATGGGGTCTCAGGCCAGATCCTGAACCTGACATACTAAGATGAGATATGATTACAAATACAAATATAATCTCAAAAGTCAAGTTTTTAAAATATTCAAAACATTTGTGTGGTATTTGAAAGTGTGGATAATACTGATAATTGTCACTTACTTTCTGTACACTGAATGGCTACTAAATTCTGTATAGTATGGGCAGGCCCCCTCTGTGTAGACCTGAGAACAGTGTACCAAAAGTACTGGCTGGAATGCCCCAGAGTGCTTAAGAAATAAAAGTATTTAAAAATACCTATTTCATGTAAACACTCAAAATACATTAAGTAATCCAGATTGTATCTAGATTACACCACAACTCTGCATCAGCCACAGGGCTTTTAGACAGATGTTGCTGAAATCCCATGCAAGTGCTTCATTCAGCTAGAAAGAAACAAATGAAATGGTGCTAAATTGTCTCCGTTGCATGATGGCCTACAAATTCCTGCTACAATGAAACAACAATGTGCCATGTCTATGCTGCAAGCAAAGTCCTGTGCTCATACATGGGGACATAATCTTCTGTATGTTCTGCAGCTATGAATCATGGGAAGCAGGCTCTGCACAAGATCCCAGTATCATTTTGCTCTGGCTCACCTCTTTTATAATTGAATTAAGGTGGGCCTCGGGGGGCATACTAACCTACGCAATAATCTGAGGGTCATTCTATCCTGTTGGCGGCCTCCCCCGCCCCTTTGAAAAGTCAAATACGGCCCTAGCTGGTGACCTCCCACTGAACTAAGGGGAATTACCTACATAGGGGACGCCCGTAGGTTCGAAGAGATAGAGCAGAGGACTGTGTGGGGGCAGACAGGGGTGCACAGGAGGCTTACCTGGTGTCATCCCAGTCGGGGCTGAGGCCAGCCAGCGAGCCGCGCGAGTCGGCCACGTACTTATATACGACGAGCAGGCAGTCACGGCACAGCTGCACCAGACGCTGGCAGCACTGCAGCTCGTGAGCCGTCACCACCTCGCCGCTCTTGCAGAAGATGTTCTCCCAGGACGACCTGCTGAGGACGCACACACGCACACGCACGCACACACACACAGAATAAGACCTCTGCAGAAAAATAAAAAGAAAAGAAAGAAAGAAAGAAAGAAAGAAAGAAAGAAAGAAAGAAAGAAAGAAAGAAAGAAAGAACTAAAAAAGATGTTTCCGGAACAGGAGTCCAGCTGGCTCCCTGGGTGTCCTATCTTGCCGGGCACCCTGGAGGCCGGGTGTCAAAAAATTCAAAGGGGCCTGGTCCTGAACACGGGCTGCCTGAATGGGAAAACACTGAGTGAAAATAAAGTCGTTTCTTTTCAAAGTCTCTGGACGACAGCAGAGATTGCGTTTGATTGTGGAGATGAAGGCGTATAATGGCCGAGGATCTGAGCGTACATTACAGGCGAGGAGGCCTTCACAATGCCCCCCTGCTGGGCTCTCCTCCGAGCGCGAGCTGCCCACGAATCTCCTTCACATGCCGGGCCCTGATTAAATGGCAGCAGCATGGGGCGCTTAGCGCCATCGCTAATCCCCCTGGGCCGCGTACACTCTCATCAAGTTGAAAGAAACCTGGGCTGTAACACTTCACTGTGTCTGTCAATTATGCGTATGCGTGTGTGGCAAAAAACCCCTGCAGACGCCCTGCACGGCTGCCTAGACAAGGAATGAATAGAGGGACGGAGGTGGTCGCAGCTTCATCAGCTGCGATAAGAGGTGTTTTCGGCAGGTACTTCTGGGAGATGTAGTAATTACAAACGTGTGGGATTTTGTGTATGCCTCGTTGATGTAAAAGGTCACCAAAGGATTGTATAAACTACCGCATTAACCACCAGACAAGCTGAACAGCAATACACAATAAAACAACAGAAATGCTTAACATTCGCCAGTAAACTTTCAGGGATATTCTACCTCGATACCTTGGGATTTGTTAACTAGCCTTTTCTTTTTTTTGAGTTCTTTACAATGGAATGTGTGCATGTACCTCTTTTCCAACCACACTGTCCTGTTCTGCTTGCTAGCTGTCTCCCTTCATCTCCCCTCTCCTTAGATACCTCTGAGCGAGCTGTGCTAAAACATATACCGTACAATGTCGCATCTTTGTAAGGTACCAGTTCCTCCCAGAGTGCTGCCTGGTATGGAAGTTCCTTTACTCAGTGTGCTGCCTCATATGGAGGGCTCCTTATGCAGAGCCTGGCACATATGGAGGGCCCCTTACGCAGAGCCTGGCTCATATGGAGAGCACCTTACCGAAGGTGCTGCCTTATATGGAGGTCCCTTTACTCAGTGAGCTTCCTTGTGTGGAAGGCCCCTTACCCAGAGCTACAGAAACAGTTCCACAGGCCTTGGCCATGACTCCACAGCAGGCGGTTGAAGACGCGGGCAAAAAGGCGGGACAATCGCAGGCTGTCGACGTCGGCCTCTCGCCAGATCCTCTGAAGCGCCGAGCGAACGTTGGTGCGGACAATGTCTAGGACCTGACGAGATGAGAGCAGAGATTAAACAGGCCCCTCACATCCACAGCAGGCATATACATTAGTGACTGAAGCTCAAAACTTTTTCTCTTTTGGTAGTCACTGTCATGAAGTCTCACAGCATGCAGGGCTTAAACGTGCACCTAATGAAGCTAACCAGACACTTGGTAATAGGCAGAGAGAAAGACGATAGAAGGGCAGTAATTGTCGTGAACGTCAGTCTCGGGCGGAATCAAGCCATAGGTTCCCCGCAGGTTGAAGGACCCTCTCCAGCTTGTGAGCTCTTGGCTGATTGGGGATTTTCTGCCATGTGACGCTCAAGGATGTACCAGTTTTAACGCCCCTATGTGGGATGGCACAGAACTCTCCTCAAAATAATCCCTCAAGCCTCAGATGATGATCATGATGTGGTATATTACAATCCCTGAAGTAAGATCAGCTTCATTAAGCCACTCTGATCCCACAGTATATATTTCACTGAGCATTTAGTGTGCTGTTGCCAAGTTTTAGCTAAGGTACAGCTGGCAGCACTGTTCCACTGTTGCTAACTCATTCCAACTGTTATATTTAGTACCAGCTTGCTAAAACAACCTTCTTTGCAAATGGCAATTATGTTTTTGGCTTTCTCAATCTTGTGCCCTGTTGTATTTGTGGGCTTGGTGTGATAATCAGAACCCAAAAAGCTCAAAAGAATGGCTTTTTTTTTCACGTGCAGTATTTTAATGTGGCACAACCAAACATGTGAAACGCATTTTGAGCTTTCCACAAGTTCTACCACAAACCATGTCGGCAACAACTCACGATTAAAGCTGCGTTTTCAAGCTGTCTGCACAATGAGAGAGAAACCAGGCACATAACGGAGGATCACTGGACCTTAGTCACAAATCCCAGATTACCAACCTCTTTGAGGGCCTACTGAATGACACAGTTAGGCAGGATGAGAACTGCCTAGACTTGGATTAATTAACCAGCTCGTTTCACTTTGCAATGTGCCGAACAACTCAAATAGATGCTAACAGTGCAGTTCTCCTGCTGTGCTTTCACTTGCGTAACACCAAGGAAATTCCCATTTATCTAAGAACTGCTACTTCATTATATGCTGCTGGGTGTTATGGCAAAGGAAATGAAGTTGTTTCACTTTTGGACACGACAGGAGAATAGTGCACGTCCTGCCCATCTGGCAGCCAATTGTGAGAAGCCAGGACGGTGCTGCAATGATCCGACAGCGAAAAGGGTGAGGGCAGCTGTTACTTAGCAACACAGAGGTGCAGGATTCTTACACCAATAATGCACTCCAGTCCTGATGAAAACATAAAGAGAACTCTGGGTAAGCTCCCTGCTCCTGTATTTAAAACATTTTGCACAGTCTGTTTGAAGTTGTTATTAATTTTGTATAAAGCATGAAAACAAAAATGAATAAGTCATCTTCTTTAGGATTTGTCATACCTCCTTAAACCTCAGGAGACAGCTGTGTCACATTTATAAGTGACAGAAATAATATACTGATCATAGTAATCCAAATTAACATCACAATCAAGCAATGTAGTCTAAAAGAATGAATACTAAACAGTAACAAACAACAAGGCACCAAATATTAGTCACCAAAATGCAACCTTTGCAAAAGTTATTTAAGCATTAACACATATTTAACATAAGGTGTTTTATGCAATCAGGGCTGTGAGAAGAAATAAAGCAAATATATTTTGTCACAGCAAAATAACAGCTGTGTTAAAACAATAGAAATCATTTTAAAATGGTTCCAAATCCCAAGTGTTAAGTGTGTACAATTTCCCCTGCCCGCAAAATACTGCCATTATCTTACACAAATCCACACTTATTGGCTTATGTGCACAATTCAAATAGCCTTAAAAACACTCTCAACTCTGACATTTTTCAGTTGTGATGTAAGACTGCTGATATGACAGCTCTAAATCAATTTTCCAAATTTCTACCTCATTATAAACTAGAACTACAAAATAGTGCCCATATGCGACTAAATTTCAAGTTTTGTTTTGTTTTTTTTACAAAGAGTTTGGAAATGGGGGGCATTCATATTCCAGAATGCTGAATGGAGAGAAAAGGGTACAGTCACATGACTCTACTGTAGCCTGCTCTGGGAATGATGATACTTTCCTCTTATCCTCTCTGTGTAAGTTCCTCTGTCAATCTCTGACTCCATTTCTAGATGAATTCAGTCTACTTTATGTACCTTAAAACTGACCCTGTGTCTTAATTAGTATTGACTATTCTATATCTGTTCGTTAATTAGTATTGACTATTCTAAATCAGTCGGTACCTATCTAAAGCAGAAGCCACCACATTTTTAGACTTAGATTACATGACCAATGTTCCCCTACTCAACTTACAAGTACTGCATGAAAATTATCTGATAAAAATGAACAGTTGTTTGAAAAGAATCGGCCTAGATAAAAAATAAAAAAAAACAGAGAAACATCAGCATCAAGAACAGCACCCCAAAAACTCTATCCTTAAATTAGTATAGTCTTAGTATAGTTTGAAATGTTAATAATTAATTAACTTAAATGATTCTTGCTCTGAAGTAAAACTATTGCTACAGTGAACCCTATGTAAGAGCTCGAACGATACCTCACCTTTCTTTGTTTTGTGGCATCTAACTTCACAAGCCAGTAAGAAGCCACTTTTGGTTTGTGGTATTTCCAGTTGTTCAAAATCTGTAGGAGAGAAAAGGACCATTATGCTCTTTTTGTGCTGAATGACTAAATGATTGAACTCTTTTTTTCCTATTAGCTATATTTTAGTACCTGTTTTTTTCCCTCAAGTTTCTGAGCAGAAACCTGCAGAATTCCTTCTCTTTTTTACATGATCTCAACTGCCCTTTACTTCAGTACTTGCCTATGAAATAAAATCAATGTGTCTGTGCCACACATCATAAACAAAGACGAACGCCGATGCCGGCAGACTGTTAAAAGCCTTAACAAACAGCATGTACAAAAAAAGCTGTAATATGCCCCCTCCTCCAAAACTCCTCAAAAGCATCTAGCATTCCTTAATAAACCGTACAATAGCACCGCTGGCTTCTCCTCCCTCTTTCAAACTGAAGGGAAAAGTTCCCAGGCTTCAACGATACCTCTATTCATTTATAACTAGTTCGATTTATATGTTGCTCAAGATTACTATCAATGAAAAGTTCTGAGCAGGCAGTCTTTCTCCCAGCATTTGATCTCCCATTGGCACATTTTGTACCTGCATTACTGAACTAATATTCCCTTTACACTCTCTCCAAATGAATCTCGGACTCGCTTCCTGCATAGTAGAAACGAACCATGGACAAAGAAGGATGGCGGCAAAGCACTCAGGCATTGATATGGTTGCAATCATTAAATTCATCTTCTCAGATAAATCATTAATAATTCATTTAGCACTACAGCTGTTCCATACAAATCAGGAGGCCATAAACTATGCTGATGCACACAGATATCTAAATTAGTGCACTGCTTGAGTTTGCTCCACTTAGAACAGATTTCTGTAAATGGAACTCATGGACTTTCTGTCCATAATGACTGGGAACCTTTTTGATTTATGTTTACATCTGAAAAGTTTTTTTTAACCTCTCTTCATGCATGATGCACTCTAATTACAAAACTTGATTTCCTTTGTTAGGCTCCACCCTTTTGAACTGCAAGCACACGAGCATGATATTGGAAAGGCTCTCAAACAGGTGCTGCTGGCCAGCTGCGTTTCCGTGGTGACAGCTAATGGCTCTCATTATGTATACAGGTGGACGGCTAATGACGGCATGTCCGACGAGAGGCGGTGTTAGCGGAACAGGCACCGGTGCCCACAAATGAGCTAAGGGAGTGAGGGAAGCAGGCAGAGAGCCAGCCAGAGGCGACTGGTGGTGGGGAGTAGTGGGGAGGGAAGAGGGTGGGGTGTGGGGCGTCACCGTAACTTACCTCGTCCAGGACGGCCTCTGCCTCCTCATCGCTCTTACCGGGGAAGCGGATGCGCATCTCCCCCAGCGCCACCAGCGTCTGCCGCATTAGCTCCTCCTCCTGCTCCTTAGTCCTTGTGTTCAGCAGGGACTCTCCCTGTAGCACGCAGGCGCACACACACACAAACACACACACACACACAAGGGGCAGCAGCTCAGTGAAGATGAATCGGCGTGTGCCACCTTTCTCCCCCCTCCATCATCAGCTTCGGCCCGTTCCCCGCGCTGGCCCGCAGGCCGGGCCGGCTGCAGAGTTGTGGGAGGTGAGGGCAGGGCTTTCTTCTGCAGCAGCCCAGACCTCGGCGCAGGTGAGTGGAGCTCCGGAGCAGCTCTGACTGCAGGATGGCGTAACCCCACTGCGCGCAGAGGGCTTAAACAGAGGAGCGCTAAGAGGGTTCTAGTCAGATTTACATAAAGAGGAGAGAGTGGTCCTGGATGAATGCGAGAGTGAGAGAACGAGTTAAAAAAGCTGGGAAAGAGTTGGTGCCATGGGACACGCCGAGAGCTGTGTATTTATGCGCATCTGTATGTGTGTGCCACTTGCTATGCTGCCTAGGCAGTCAGCTACTTTGTGTGCGTGGGTGTGGCTGAGTGTGTCCGCATGCACTTGCGCAAATGCTCTTGTGTGTATTTGTGTGTGTGCGCGCGCGCGCTTATGAGTTCTAGGTGTGTGTTTGTGCCCTTGCGTTTGTGTGTTATTGCTCATGTATATGAGTACTGGATGTATGTGTAAGAGTATGGATGTGTGTGCATAGTGTGTGTGTGTCTGTTTGTGTGTGTGAGTATGACATTTGGGTGTGTGCACATTGTGTGTGTGTGTGTGTGTGTGTGTGTGTGTGTGTTTTACTTGCCATGTTGGAGTGGATGGTGCCCAGGCTGCTGCTGTGAGGCACTCTGTGGGCGGAGCCACTGCGGCTGAGCGAGTGTGAGCGCAGGGACGAGCGGGGCCGAAGTGGCGCCGGTGCCATGCCCGATTTACGGGCCTCACCTGGGGACATGGCCCCGCCCCCCTGCGGTGAACTCTTCGCTGCCGGCCCCCGGTTCTCATTGGAGGGGGGCTGGGTGGTCAGGGAGGAGATGGAGCGCGGGCAGGACACGGAGCGGCGGATGAGGCCCGACAGAGCCAGCGAGGATGGTGAGCTTGCTTTCGTCGGCGTCGAGCAAGGCTTCCAGTGCACGCGACCTGCGAGGGGAAGAGGAGGGCAGAGGATAGCAACGACCCCGCAGAAAGACGTGAAGCCGCACTTAAAGCATTTGAGCTAAATAACCGAGCTCGGAAAGGGGTGGACGCGGACATCAAAAACCAAGTGCTGTATGGAAAATCCTCTTCTCTGACGACCAACAAAGCATCGGCTGAAGCTTAATTAATCACTGAAGCATGTGGTCTTCCTGGCCAGGCCTGCCGCCGGCCCTGCACCTCAGGATTAGCCCGGCGGCAGCTCTTGCCCACACGCATGACCCCGCACTCTGGAGCGCTGAACGACCTCCAGCTTGTCTGCCAGCCAGCTTCGCTGTTCCACCCGCAAGTCTTGGGGGACGGAAGTTGCCAAGTTGTGCGCATTATAGGGGCTTAGCTAAGGCCACCCCCAGATGGGCGTTGGGCGGACGAGGGAGGGGTCAAAGTCACTCCAGCTCGGCTCACACTGCCGACTCATTCACCCCTCAAACATTGGCCAAATCACTGCTTTGTCCTTCATTCTGAAGCTAATGGAAAAACTGGAGGGTCGAGCACTTGTTCAAGCAAAAAGAATCTATACGCAATCCGCTCCGACTGTTGTGACACTTTAATACGTTCTGACACATGGTGTGATAGCAAGACCTGGTGAAAGAGCGAGAAAAAGAGCGAGAGACAGAGACAGAAAGGGAGAGATGCTAAAGCTATACTTTATGTTTCTTTTGGACCCCCGAGAATGCAGAAGTTTTAAACCTTTCTGCCTGAAAAAAAGCTAATTTCAGGGGTTTGTTTGCCCAGTTTTCAAGGTAAGCCAAAAGCCCTTCCCCGAAGATCTCCCCTAACCGTACTTCAACCAAGCTGAGACCCCAGTGTCCTTATAGACTAGTGGACTGAAACACATCAAAAAAGCTCATTAAAGCTACTGTGTATGGGAGCCGAGAGAGCTCTCAAGCTATCACCCGCTACTGCTAGCCAGTCAAATTAAGAGCCACTGCACGGCGCCATCAGATGTTGTGACCCTAATTAAAAAAGATGGATTTTGCCTGTTTCATGTATTAATTAGGTAAACAAATGCATTACACTAGATTTACATCTGTAATTTAGGTGTAGCTGCCCAGCTGACGCCACCAAATTGCACAATTGCACCTACAGTCGGTCTGGCTGGCAAAGGGCCTGATGTGTGTGTGTGTGTCTGCGGCAATGGCAGAAGTTTGTTTAAGTAATTAAGGACCTCTCGTGGTCATCTGGAAAGCATCAAGGGAAAGATGGCCAGTGGAGGGCTGTGCTCTAAACAGAGAAGGTAGGAATGGCCCTGCCCTAAGCAGCCTCCACTGAGCGGGTGAGGGGGTGGGGGAATCCTCTCAGAAACATCCGCTCCACAGAGCCGGCGAGGGAAGCTCAGGAAGACCTACTGGAGCGCTCTGAGGGCTTCCGCTTGCTCTCCTCTGTCTGGAGGGAGGCCACGTTCCCACGGAGCTCGCTGGCACTGCCCTCCTCCTCCTCCCCGGCATCCGAGCCCGACGAGCTGCTGCCGTCGCAGCTGCCCGAGGTGTCGCCGTAGTCGCGGTGCCTCCTGGGCGCCGGGCCGCTCTCGGGCATGGAGGACAGGGCCTGCAGACAGACAGGCAGACAGACAGGCAGACAGACAGGCAGACAGATAGGCAGAGACGTCCGAGGGGGGGGAAAGGTGAGATGGTGTTAGACCGTGTCAGCAACCAGGCTGATACAGCCTTCAACCTGATTCCAATTAGCGTTTGTCATCGGCGGTAGCAAGGGTGACAGGGGTGACAGGGGTGGGGGGTGGGGGGTGGATATTGTGACACAACCCTTGGTGTGTGCATTGCTGACAAGCACAGTGTTGACTCTGTATGATTAATGTCACAACAGGGACATGTTAATTCAGCTTAAGCAGCTCTGCCCGGATGCCACCTTTCACTGCCATGCAGAGGAAAGTGGAAATGTATCCTTTCCTTCCAAAAGAATGGCAGGGGAAACAGGGAACTGAGCTGAACGGCTGGCCCATGTTTGGGAAAGGGCCTACTGTTAGCATTAATAAAGCCTTCGGTTATTCAGCAGGTAATTTGGCTTGCCCTTTCTCTCACAAAATTAGGACTTAGAAAGCAATCACAAACATAGGTTTAAACAAATCAATTAGAGAGAGAGAGCGAGGCCGAGACAAAGGCGGGCCCCTCGCCTTACTGCTCTGCTCTTCGTGGCATCTCGGAGAGGTGCTGCTTAAGACCCAGTCCCGCAGTATTTAAATTGCTTCATTTCTGCCCTGTCTGATTTTTCCAGATGGCCCATAATGCACCCCTGGGATCCTGTCTATCCATCAGAGTGCTCTGCGCCATGTGCCGAGAGGTCGACAAGGGGGGAAAAGAAAAAAACACTCGGTGTAGCCGAAAGTGGCAGGCGCAAATTAATTTCAACTGAAGCCAGTCGTGTAAGAAAGAATGGATGGTCTTGCGGGCTTGGTGTGGTTGAGAAGGCAGCCTTCCCCCGGCCTGTAAGGCATCAAGGGGCCGCGGAGGATGCCGGGATCCCGGCTTACCTTCGTCCCTCTCTGCCTCGACGTCTTTCCCATCAGCTTCTCGTCGTCCAGCTCACACTGCTCCAGCAGATCCAAGATGTCCTCTTCCTGAGAATGGACAACACAGACAGTAAGTCATATTCTGACTGTGCAATCATGTTCGCTTTGTTTTCTTTTCTCCGACTTCCTCCTCAAGCCAGAACAACACAGAAACAAGCAGCCAAGGGATTCGCCCATCGCATGTGCGCGCATTATTGTTTTTTTTTTAAATCTGTGGCTAAGAAAGAGAAAGAGCAGACAAAGGGAGAGCTGTAAGAGGATTACATCAGCGAGGCGGACGCGCACAAGCGCGGTGCCCGAGGTGAGGGAGGCATGTGCGCAGTCACTTTGGCCGCGCTATCTTGTGAAGCTTACGCAACACTGGCAGCCAGGCTCCTAACTCGCTCCTAACGGGCCCCGCCGGCAGGGAGCGTGCCGAGGAAGTCGCGCCCGTAAACACGCCACCAGCTAGGCGAGGTCAAAAGCCAGGAACGACAGTAGAAATGATGTTCAAAACACTCGCAAGGCTGTGCGAGGAGCTGAAGTGAACTGGGGAGTGCGTGGCTCCTAATGAGCGGATGCACAGGCCCAGGGGTGGGTGGTGATGAACAGGAGGTGCCCGGGTAAAGCTGCTGCCGATGGGAGCCGATTAGGATGACTGGAATCAGTACGGAGTCTCCGGAGGTGGACAGCCCCCAACTTTAACGGGTCCTTAACCCTGCTCTGTCAATACAAGGCAGGGGGTCAGCGTGACATATGCTGGTTATTGACCGTCACTCTGAAAGGAACTTAACATCCCATGCGATGAAATATCACGACTAACTGCAGGCCAGCTGTGAGGGATCGTGCTTAATTTGAAGCGTGTGCGCTTAAGTTGAGTTGTCTCGATAAACTAATTAATGAAGCCAATAACAAGAAAAAGCTCTCCTATTTTAGCTCTTTGTTTCTATCTCATAATAGGCTGACTGAATACAGCCCCGATTCTGCTTCTTTAGTGTCTTAGCAGACAGTAAAAGCTCTCTGGTGAAGACTTTTGTCTCCGGCCGTCTCAGCAACCCCATCATGATTAATGCTGCTCGCTGTTCCACAAGCAACACTTTCACAGCATTAACACCCAATAAGCTCTCCATTGATCTGTTCTTCGAGCTCAAACGGATAGAAGTGTATTAAATTCCATTTTTTTTGTATGCTCCCTGCCTCCGAGCATTGTTCCTAAAATTCAGATTAAAAGGAGCTGCTCAGGCGTCCGGCCAGGAAGAAAATGTGTTGCCGCGAGCCGCCGCGCGGGAGCTAGTGCTAGTGGTTATTTTTCACCGTGTCGAATGACGCTGGGATCTCGTGGCTTAGGCAGCCAGGCCTAGGCAGTCTTTTCATAGCCGCCGCTCTGTCGAAAGCCAAAGCCGGGCTGATGCGGTGACGGCCCGCGGCAACGGCACATGGCAACAGCGTGCGGCTGGTGTTCCTGAAACGTGCCCGTTCAGACCCGAACTGCGCACGGCTTCGCCCGCTGCGGAACGATGACGCATCCCCAACAGGAAGCCCTGCAGCAGAAGTAATCCTGGACTGCTTGGACTACTACCCTGACCGCTGAATCAGATTCTGTCAAACCGTGGCCCATGGACTTCTTAAAGGAGCCCTCTGACAATGCGTCGCATTTACATACATGGGCTGACATATTCAGCCTTGAAAATCCGCTTCAAACATCCAGAGGCTTTTGAGTGGAGGCCGGGCACAATGATGAACTCGAGGCGAATGAAGAATGACAGCGGAGGCCGGGGAAGGGGGGGGGTGGGTGGCAAAAATGAAGGCACGCTCCAGAAACAAAAGGAGGGATGTGCAGGATTTATGATGCCTTTAAAACATTAGGTTTTGTAACGATGCTAATATTAGTGCGTGGCAGAAATGCCTTTCCTCGAGCGCTGAAGAGAGACTCTGAACAGATAAACAGAGAGCAGGGAGGAAGAAAGAGAGAGAACTAGACCGAGACAAAACAAGAGCTAGAGAGAGAAGTAAGAGAGACAGAATGAGAAAGAGCTTCAGGTTTGTTGCTTAGCATGAAAGCCAGCGGAGACTCAGGTACGTGCCTTCATTCGTTTCAGAGGATTATTCATTTCCTTTTGAAGTGAGGCTGCTCGCCCAGCCAGGAACGTCTGAAAGGCGACCGAGAGAAGGCCCTCGTACTTCTCCAGCAGGAGCTTGTCATCTGGGGGGTAAATACGTCTGTAAGGGAGAAAGAGAGAAAGGGAGAGAAAGAGAGAGCAAGAAGAAACACATGAAGGTGAGAAAGACGGCGCAAGTGTGAATATTTATCTACATGGCTGCCTGGCACATCTGCTTTTCGGATCCCCTAAACAAATTTCGATCCCAAATTTTTACGCCAGCCCCGGTATTAAAGTAATGCGCTTTTGTTGATATGTCTATTAGCGTGCGATGCAGCCCGACTAACACACTTGCACAGATGTTGGAGGCATTTTGATGTTGAAGACTAAACCAGCAGATTTAATGTTTATGTTTGGATGAGGGTGACTAGCCGAGTGTAAACCTTAAACTTTATCTACGTAATGTATCTTTAAATGACTTCTGCCCAGACTTGTAACGAAAACAATGGTGGGACATTAATCTAAATAAACAAAAAGTGGTGGCAGGACCTGATATGTTTACACATTTTTGCCTGGTTCCAAACCTGTTCATAGGCTGTGTTGATGGCTCCACTATTAGGTATGTATTGCTGTCATCTGAACACGCTCTTTAGTTAGGAGCTCAACCAGCCAAGGAATAATCAAGGGCTCAAGTAATGTAAATGTTAAGATCCGGGAATAAATCCCTGAAATCCATTAAGAGCTACATATGTGCATTATGGCCATACTTGTGTGGCAGTAAAAACCTATTACCAGCGTGTGCCTTTGACACTTCACGCCTTGTCTTGCACATATGCCATATGTTTACATCTCGTCCCGACCCACATATTTCCCGCACTTCTTTTTTTCATGCCTCAGCAGCTTTTTTGACATGTTTTTATTAGGACAGAGCAATTACATCAGCTGGAAAATGACCTATTTAAGAAGCATCTTCCTTTGCCCAATCTCTCCTCTGAGCCTTTTAAGTGGAGGCATTATTCCGCAATGATTCGTCACAATTAGTCATTGGGTGGCGCACTGCCGGGCTACACCAAATGTCTTTGAGTCCCCCCGCCCCGTAAATGAGATGCCCTGGTCAGATCCCAGCGCGGAGGTTCCCAGTGCCGAGGCATCGTTGGGGCTTCGTTAGGCAGCGGTGAGCGCGTAGGAGGACGAAGGTGGGGCGGGTGGCCCGGGAAAAAGCCAGGCCACACCTCCCTCACGCTACGCTGCGCGAGAGAGCGCACGCTAGTAGACGGTGAGGTGAAGGATGCGGGGCACGACCGCAGAAGTGCAGCATACGCTCGCCTGCCGGGTAAGCGCTTAAAACTCTGCACCGCTCCTCCCTGGCCCGGCCAGCGAGCGTAGACCGACAGGCCCTGACCGCTGTCTTTCCTCAGTTTTACATGCAGCCCCTGCACCTGGCGTCTTCCCTCCACAGCCGCTTCCCTCCCGGGAGTGCCCTGCTCCGCACCTGACCCTGTAAACGTCCCCCGGGGGGAGACACGCCGAGCCCCTTCATACCTGTAGTTCCCCAGGTGCCGCTTTTCATGCTCCTCCCTGGAGATCTGCTTTCGAACCTCGGCCAGCCTCTCCTTCTGAAACACAGAATTATGGCGAGGTAAGGGGGTGGGCAGGAAATAGCTTCTTCTGCTTGTGCCCCTGCGCGCGGCATGCCGGTGTCGAGGCCCACTACCACTAACAGCGAGAGCGAACAACTCGCTACCCCATTAGAGGCACCTTAATGAAGTCGGAGAGTTGGAGAGCGGACAAAGAGCTGCATGCAAAAAATGGCCTCTCCCTTACACTTGTTAATATGGGCAGCCAATTCATAATTCATATGGATTTAACTCCCACTTTCCCATTTTAATACATCAAAAACTGTAATTGTGAAAAGGTCACCTGGTCAATTTGCAGTGCAGCAGCAGGGTGCCTCCAATTATAGCCACTGATCTCTGCTAAACACTAGAACACGCTCGCTCACTCAACCCCCGATCCCACGCTCTCGCCCGCTTATGTGCTTCTCGCCCTGCCCTTTGAAAATACCACCTACCTATAGCAATTTTCTATTCATTCATCACTTGATACAATAAAGCTTGACCAAAAGACCAATCAAGAGACGTGCCGGAGCGCCTTCTAGCCGACCAGCCACTTAAAAGTTTGAAATGCGTCGCCCCCGCAATTTCCGAACATGAATAATTAAATATCGCGCTGTCGCCCTCAGGTGCCAAGCAAGCAATACACATATGCTTGGGAGGAACTTAAGGGGAGAAAGTTTCTAGGGGGTGGGAGGGCATTGGGGGGAGGGTGAAGGAGAACAGACACACACCAGCTCCTCTTTCCTCCGCTCCAGCGTGAGGCGCTGTTTCTCCCACTCGGAGGAGCCGGCTGAGAGCTTCTTTACAGAGCCGTGGCCGTAGAGGCGGCGTTGTGCCTCCGCCTTCTGCTGAGCCAGGTTCCGCCGCTTGTCGCTCGCTCTGTCGAAGGGGGAAAAAACAACGAAAACTGTGTCAAGAAAGTTAATAAGGCAGGCCGGCAACGTTTCACGGTGTTTCACAGCAGGGTCATCATATGGCTTTGCTGGCAAGCACCCTGCAGGATCCCCCCCCCAGGCCTTTAAATCCACTGCTGTGCAGAGGCCACCTAGGGTCACTGGGCGTCCTGAATTCCAGGGGACTGGTCTAATTTTTCCCCCGCCGCACGGCCTTTATACTTTCGAGTTCCCTTTATATCCGTGACACTGAAAGAACGAGCCTGTCTGGCTGCCGTATTACGGCTTTGAGGACGCTCTAGCTTCACGCGACGGGGGGAAACAGAAACCGATAGGTCGCTCAGTCGCCGAGGGTGTGCTGCATGTTCAACGGTGCCTGGAGACCTGGGGGCCCGAGCGGAAGAACGGGAAAGGCTGGGAGGAACTAGACGTGACAGCAGATGTTTCCGGGCAGACCAGGAGGCCGTGCACTGCGGTGAGCTCCCCTGCTCCTCTGTCCCGGTGTAGTGGGACTGCTGTTCCACTGGGCTATATTTAGCCAGGAAAGGGACTCGAGCAGAGAGAGGGGAGTCCGAGCGTGGAGGTCAGGGCTGAGATAATCAATCAGCCCCAGCTGTGTGTACCGCCTGGGGACCGTGGGCCACGCACGCTACAAATCCACACGTATGCAGTGAGCATGCAGGCATCCTTACTGTATGTAATACGCAATGAATTAATGTATATAATGAAACCTGAAGGCATGTTCGCAGCTACAAGCATGCAAAAACATACACTCCACACATCACACACACACAGGCGCACACACACACACACACAGACACACAATGCACACGAGTGAGCCGAAGAACACAAAAGCACACATGAAAGTGCACCCACGTGGTGGGCTCTGCACAAAAACCAGCACCAAATGTCAAACTCTGCGGGAGTGAGCGGGTCTCAATGCAGGGAGCATTACTGCCCCTGCCCATAATAAACAAGCATAAACAAGTGCCTTCGTCTGAGCATGTCCAGACTATTCTCTCTTGCACGATACCACCTGAAATAACGAGGGAGCTCCCGCACATCAAAGAGCTGCGAGTTTTTGGCGTCGAAACCCCGTGGATCGATGAAGCCTACAACATTCAGAAGCTTTGAAGATGGAGAGGTTGAGCCTGCACTTTTTGCTGAACTTCCTCTTGCTTCTTGGCTAATGGCACTGTGGAGAGGCAAGGTTCAGTGCAACTGTGAAGAGATAAAGGCCTACCTGATGTTCAACAGTTTCAGGGCATTGAGCAACACCCCCTTTTTCACGTCGTAATCGATCTTCTGATCGGTGCCGAAACTTGGTGCTCGATTAATCTGAAAGAGAAGTGAGGTGTGTTTTTAAAAAAATTATTTTATTCTCCTCACTTTCCAAATTAACACCCAGAGTGGCTTCTGAAGAACAAGATTTTCTTAGTTTAACATAAAGGTGGAAGCTACACTTGAAGGGAAAGGGGAGTCAGCGTGACCTTTGACCTTGTATACACACACATCCTGTCAGGTTGCAGGCATCTGTCACTTGATCAGCGCTAGCATCCCATCATTCAACGCACATCGTCTGCACTCCTCCCCACCCCCTGTCACTTACACCCGTTTCTTTGTGCTCAGCTAAAGCGCTTTCGCCAGCTTGCAGTCAGCATCCTCCTTCATGCCCCGCTGTCTGAGTGTTGCTTAGAACTAGGCTAAGTGTCATCTCCGCTGCACACTTATACTGGAAAAGGATCCAGTATATCTGGAGAGCGTATCATGCTTTGCCCTAATGAGGGGAACCGGTGAAGTCCATAACCTCCCCCACAACCCCCTCTGCTCCACCCACCCTAACCTCCAAAATCTCATAATAATGGCCCCCTTTCTTCTTAGAAGGTAAACAGTTGTCAGGGCACTGAATTCAAGTATCAAGTGTTATTTGTAACATGCCAAAATCAATTCTGTGCCCTGTCTCTCCAGATGGCCCAAGTGCTGCTCGGTGTAACAAAAGGACCGAAGGAACACACTGATTGAATTGCTGGCCACGGAAGAGGGAAAAAAACAGAAGGAGAAGCGAGGTCGGATAACAGTAGACGTGCCACCTCTAGAAGAACCGCGCCTCTCGGCAAAGGAGCTAAGACGCCTCCATCTGATGCATTCTTCTAGAACCTTCTTTTGCAACAAGGCGCCGACCTAGTTTTCATCCGCCAGCTGTATTTTCTTGTTGGCCTGACTGTGTCAGTACAGTAAAACCATTCAGCCTCAAGTCTCCTCATTCAATTCACAGCAACCTGAAAGGAATCCTGAGAGCACAAATTGTTTTTTATTTTTGCTTCCATCCTCCTCTGCTTAGATAAAGAGGTTTAGGGCACTTAGCAACCTGGGTCGAGTGGTTAAGAACACTCGGGGAGCCATGCCACCATGTGGGCCCCGCGTGCCATACAGATGCTGAATGCGTGGGGTGGAGGTGGGGTGGGGGGAGTGTTTTTATTGGGGTGGGGTGGGGGGGTTGATGCACAGCTGGAAAAAAAGAGCAGTCCAACTGCACCCCCAGTTCTGGCCGTGCGCATGCAGACGAAGCCTCAGCGGACCCTGAGTGAATCTAGCCCTCGCTGGATGCTAATCCGTCTCACAAAGGTGCTTAGTGGTGTGTGCCCAGCTTAGAAGCGAGCTGGAAGATAATATTTACATCACAACTGAGTGCCGGGGGCAAGCAACGGCGGGTGAAATCAATGAATTTACTGTACCAGCCGTAACCCTAGCAGCGGACGCTCTCGTTCGCTCGCTCACTCTCTCTCTCTCTCTCCGGGTGCGTTGTGCTATGCAGTGTTACCCCTCGGCGAGATGTGGCCCCCGCAGATGGACCACCTAACAAAGCAACAAAGGAGGCTCATCAGGTTCGGCGACCCGGGAGTTCCGCAGATTTAGCATGTCAGGCATTTAATGGCTCCTTTCTTAACCTCCGTTTCCCGCTCTTCGCTCGGGATATGCCAACCGGGCGGGTTAGGCAGCGGTGGGAGAGGAGGAGCCATCGGCGTGGCTCGGGCCGCACTGCGGACGGCACTGCAGGTGCTCAGAGCGCTCGGCTGAACTCACTCTGCTTCACAGGCCTCAGCGGGTGAGGGCGTCGGGGGCACGGGGCGGGCCGGGCTAGGCCGGGCCAGGCGCAGCCAGAGGGGGCCACGCAGGTCTGGGGTTAATGAACTCCTGGAGCCAGGAAAACTGCAATACACTCGTCCTCAAGCTAGGGCCTTGGACAGGAACTCCATAAAAATGTCTCTTTTAATAAACAATGTGTGTGTGACAGAAATCAGGAGGCGAAAATGTTTCAGCGTAGTAAAATGTTTTCCCCACTGCTGTATTTCTAAGACGTCCAATTAACGGTGTGGTTAAGGAGGGAGCTGTGTTGACTCATTCCACCTCCCCACCTGAGTATCTCTGGCGTTGATGCAAAAATAACCTGTCTGTGTTCCCAGAGCTAGTGGGGAGAGAGGAAGCCTCAATGATTCAATTTTTCTGCTCGATTAGTCCCACATGTATCAGCAATTTGGTTTGAGTTTACTTTGATGTACTAGTAGGTTAACGATCTTGATTATTGCCCTTCAAGCTAAAAGCACAGTGCCAGAGCTGAATTTTACAAGGTGATTTGAATATTCAAAGGAGTCGAGGAGCCAAATCTAAACATAATTTTTGCGTGTTCTGAACGCAGAGGCAACAAATTTAGGCGGGAAAAACGAAGGTCATGAGAGAACTGACTGAAATTTTTGTCATAAAAAAAAAATAAATCAGACTGGCATTTAAAAACTACAGTACAATAAATCTTTCAGTAACATAAGCTGGCTGTATCATGGCCACAGCAGAGTAAACAAACACCGCATTCTCAGATTCTTAGGGACCCAGGCACTCGGGGGTCCTGAAATGCCGGCCGCCAAACGCTTCGGCTACTCGCAATGCAAATCAGCGAGCGGAGAGAGGGCCGCTCCAGCCGGGTGCCCCGTGGAAGCCGTGCGGCTCTGCTTTCACCGCGTTATCAATCACTTTTTTGTTCCTTTGTCGCTTTTCGAGGGGGCTAATTCCAGCGCTGAAACTCTATAGCTGCCGCCGTGCCCGTTAAGGGTCAGAGAGCTAGCCAGGTCTGTAGCTCTTGAGGTCAAGCTGGCTCAGAAGGTTTCTACACACTCACACACACGTCCAGAGTCAAGGCCAAGCACACACACGCACACACAAACACAGCCTCCTGGGATGCTCATAGGTCTCCACTATATGATAAATGGCCAAATGACTGTTGTGGTTCCTCCACTGTATCACCCACCCTTAAGATGTCTATTTTCTAGGGAGCTACAGTAAAAAATGTAATTTAGTTTTTGTGCGGGCACAGATAAAGACAGACAGATGAATGGATCACTGTAATCATTTTTTAATACATTTTCCAATAGCCCCACATGGGAAAGCTAAATACTGCCATCTAGAGTTACCCAACCCATCAAAATAGAGCAGAGTGAGTTGTATAGATTAATCACAACCAGAGAAATCAAATAGAGGCGCTTAAACGTGCGAAGGGGAACTAAAACGTGCAGGAAAGTAAATTGGATAATATGGCGCACACTGCATTATTCATGATTACACAGTGATAAATTCCAAGTTTAAAAAAAAAAAAGTTTTGGGAAAAAAAAAGCCAATTTGAAAATTCTGTTTCATGTATGAATTCTCAGTGCTCAAAAGGCATGTATAACCAAATTCATGGAACCTTCAAAAAAAGTATGAAAATTATAGTGGGAGGGACATGGTCTACAAAATTTTTCTTATGGTACTTCGACATTGGTGCCACCTTCTCATGATCTTGTAAATAACAAAAGGTTTTTACATACATGTTCCAAATAAATGCCACTTTATATGTGATAAAATGAAGTTGTTTAAAAACCAAGCAAACTAACAGCAAAATTAAGAAAGGCTCTTTTGTGTACGAGCTAATGAGCTTTGTATTTGTGAGCCACATGAAGAGCCGATGGGGCTCTGTCTGCGATTGCCCTCTTAATTCAGATCGCTTACACTCACTCGTCCTGCACTGGAAGAAAGAGGTGAGCTCTGGCTTGCGTCGCCTGTGAAGGAAATGACGACCGAACTCATCTTGAAGCAATCGAGGTTGGAACGGTGGGCGGGTAAAGGGAGGAGAAGAAGAGAGGGAGAGAGGGTGAGGAGAAGAGAGATAGAGAGGTACTCCAGTCACTGGGTAGTCAACACCCCAACAAATGTTTCCTTCTCACGGCTGTTTCAGCGGTTGCCAATCAACCCCCCCCCCCATCATATACGCACACCACCACCCCACACACATATACACTTACTCAACTGCCCATCTCTCAAAAGGTGGTGATTAGGCCACAACTCCTAGTAAGCAACCCCTAATGACAGCGTCTCTTCTGCTGGGCACCACACTGGCAGCACATGGCGCCCTACGCGTACTTGGCGGGAACACAGCCTCTGCCGGTGGCAGCCCGACATAGGCAGGGGCCGGCCGCCCCGCTGCCTGGTTCTTTGTTCTCCCTCAGAAGTCGCACGTTGGCCAGGGGGCGGGAGGGCCGTGCACTGGCCTCTATCAGGGCTGCATTTCTGAGTGTGTTCCTGCAGACAGGGCTGGGCGGAGACGCGGCACAGCAACACTCTCCTGTTGCTCTCCGAGATCAGCTCTCCCAGCAGCCCTGCACTACAGCTCTAATTACTCCACTGGCTGAAGAAAGACTGCTTTCTTATGTTTTGTTTTGTTTTGGTTTTTTTTTCATTCAAGCAGCTGGATTTGTGTATGTTCCCCTACGTGTGTGTGTGTGTGTGTGTGTGTGTGTGTGTGTGTGTGTCTGTGTGTGTGTGTGTGTAGAATCCACAAACAAGAAGTAAGCCAGGTTTTAATGAGGCCGAACCCAGTGAGAGGTCTGATGCCCCTGTGTAGCGAGCCTGTGAGAGCCACCAAGCGAAATTCATAACCATAATAAATACCTTCCCGGTCAGAGTCCATGTTCACGGACCCAGGGCCACTCACTCAGTGGGCTGCTAGTCGGAGCACACGCTTTATCTAGGTCCCGCCCCTCCTCTTTCTCGCAGTCTATCTCTTCCTGTCTCTGTATCTCCGTGTGTGCCCTGAATATCTCCCTCTCCTCTTGCCCTTGCATTTCTCGTCATGCCAGCTTAACGGCTCTAGTGTGACCAGCTTCGGCAAAAGCTGGAAAGAATGCAGGAAGAAACAGAGAGGGAGCAATAGAGGAAGAAAGAGAGAGAGAGAGAGAGAGAGAGAGGAAGAGAGTGAGGGAGAGGGTGAGAGAGGAAGAGAGAGAGGGAGAGAGAGAGAGGAAGAGAGTGAGGGAGAGGGTGAGAGAGGAAGAGAGAGAGAGAGAGAGAGGAAGAGAGTGAGGGAGAGGGTGAGAGAGGAAGAGAGAGAGAGAGAGAGAGAGGAAGAGAGTGAGGGAGAGGGTGAGAGAGGAAGAGAGAGAGGGAGAGAGAGAGAGGAAGAGAGACGGAGAGGGTGAGAGAGGTAGAGAGCAGGAGTGAGAGTGGGAGAGAGAAAGCGTGAGAGGGAGAGGGGGAGAGACTGAAAAGTAAGAAAGAGAGAGAGAGAGAGAGAGAGAGAGAGAGAGTGAGAGGGCCCAGGGTGCAATGATATCAGTGTTGCACCACAGCATTTGACTAATGGGTGTTTGTGTCCCTCCGGACTCCTCCTGACCTATGGAGGGGGCCATCCTTCCTAGCAACCTGGACCACGGAATCAGCAGCTCTGATATTAGCATACCAACAGCGCACAGCCACAAAGCGCCAAACAACGGCGGCTGACCGCATCGAGCGCAGATCGGTGGCGATGTGTGGGCAAACGAGTGAAAGTGAGGTGGCTCGAGTTACGGCGGTCTGTGTGCCCCCCCGCCCGTGTAAATGGCCCAAATGTTTTGAATGTCAAAGGGAGGTAGCAAGCAGTGTTGAAAACCTGGGGAATTAAGATAAGGATCGCAACAAAAACCGCCTTTCGCTCAGCACGCCACAATGGTGTCTGTCTGACGAGCCCAAGCCTTGGAGTGCGCACTGCTGTTCTGCTCTCCCTAGACATGTGAAGAAGAAAGGAGCACTGAGAATGATTTTAGCAGGTGTGTGCTTGAACATGCTGGTGCAAATATTACAGCATATTTTAAATAGCACTCACTAGCCTGATTTAGTTTTTTTCCCTTTTTTGCCTCAGTTCATTTGATGTTTTGTAGTAGTTAATTGTGTGGCAGAGTACACTATACAGCCACCAGATAATGTTGTGTCTGATGTGTGTGTGTGTGTGTGTGTGTGTTTGTGTGCGTGTGTGGGGGTTTTTTTTGCCTTAGAACAGTAGCATTTACTATGGAGAAGTGCAGCTGATTATATTGTCAAAATATAAATAAATAAACAAACAGAAAAAGAATTACAATATAATTACAGAATGTGAGGTGCAAAACAGCCTTCTTTAAATTACACCAGTGAAAGAAGGAGAAAGAAAATTAAACAAGATATCATCTACCTTTCACGCACGTGTACATCTGAAATTGATTTGGGGCAAAGTTTTATTCCCTTGTTAGGATGAGGGACGCTGAGCGTTGCTCCATAGATTGAGGCTGGGCAGAAAAGGCTTGGCTAACAGCATTAGACGCTGAGGTCTGCGGCTCATCACAGAGACAGGCTAACCTACGTTGACACAAATATGGCAACCCAAAACTCTAGAATGTAAGTCATTTAGGCTTTATGTTTTTAGAGACAATTGCAATGTTAAAATTTCATAAAAATAGCTGTAGAAATAAATGTTAAAATAGCATGTAGAAATATATATATTTTTTAGAATAAATTATTTACTTTTAATGTTTAACTAATGCTTCTTTATACATTATTTTGGATAATTTTCTTTTTGCCAAGATTCTGTCTACATGTTAATGATATTTTACCTCAATAATTCTAATCATTATTATTATTTATATTATTATTGTTTGAATTCTTGAATTCCAGCTACTTCTCAAGTCAGGTCAAAAAATTAAAGTTATTTATTTATTTATTTTGAGTATTCATTTCATTTCATTTATTTATGTATTTGTATATTTATTCATTTATTTATTTACTTGTATTTGTGTATGCATATATAAATATATGCATGTATGTATAAAAAACTAAACAAATAAAACCTAGAAATAAATGTGAAAGTTTCAATGGCTAAAGATTCTGCTTTAAATTATCTAAATACACATATAAATGTAAATATAAAATTAAGTTTAAATATAAAAATACTGAACATAAAAAAATGTCGTTTTCTCAAAGTTGCATTCAGTCTATGCTGTCTCTACTGAAACTAAGTTTGGAAATGTCTCTTGACTAATCACTCGAAATCGGAAATAAATGTTCGTTGCCGTAAATGTAGCGTGAAAGAGAAACAGCTTTTTTTCCCCCTCTGTGCGGAACTTGCAGGGATGTTAATTGATGGGAGTTTGTGGTGAGCTGCTAGTAGCACCGAGGGATCATTAGCGCTGAAGTGTAACAACTGCATCTACCACTGTTTGCATTCTTTCCCAATTCACTGAGGCTCTAGGACATGCACAGAGGCGGCCCAGGAGTCGCCAGAGATCACCGCTGTCATTCAGCAGTGCGCACGTCTGAACCCAGGTACTGCCGTGACGACTGCGCCTCAAGGAAACAAAAAAACCTGACGGGAAAAGTCCCTATCCATTTAAACTTTCAAGCGTTTTGAAAGAAAAAGATTTACTCTGAGGGTTTACGCAACAGCAAAAACAAATAATTATCTCAGGCTTTTCACATCCTAGAGTCAACTAGCAGGGGGGGTGTGTCAGTGATGGTGGAAGGAGTGAAAAAGCCAAGCACTTTGGGTTAAAGGATTTAGGTCATGCTTTAACTGGCTGACATCACAGTGGGAGAGACTGAAAACCTGACATGGAACATTCTGGAACAAGTACGCCATAATTTATACCCAGACCCCCACCCCCCCAGCCATCCACACAAAAAGAAAGTGTTTCAGTAACAGTGGGCCCCAGCCATCACTGAACCTGAAGCCCTGACCCACATTATCCTGTCAGTCTCTGAGAACGTGAGCGAGTGAGAAGCAGACTGGATCTTAGTGTAACTGAAATCAGCCACATGTTTACATGATCAGTCAAACCCGAGAACGATGTGGTATCCACTTGACTATCGCAACTGCCATACAAGTAATGAGGTTTTTCCAACATGAAAGACACCAGACGGCTTTTTTATCGCTCCCTTCAAATCATCGATGTCCACATACCTGACACACATGCTACACCCTTATTGCCTAAATCTCCACAATTCCAAGAATTACACACTCTCAACGGGTGGCCCACAAAGGCGTTTCCTATTAAGCCACTACTACCAGTAAAAGCCCAGGAGAACAGTAGCTGGCCAAGTCAAACATTAATGTTTTGTAAGTGTGCACTTTAAGGCCAGAGCAAATGTCAGCTCGGAGTCGGTTCCCTGTTCTCTCTATTCAGTTTGACAATAGCTATAAAATTACTGTTATTTTAGTAACTCCAATATGACCACAAACAAAGGTCAGAACCAAAAAAAGAGATCCCTTTCAAGAATATTGACTTTCTTTAATAAATGAGTAATAAAATCTATTTTTCCAGATTTAGTCAGGTAACTCTCCTGGGAGCTGAAATCACCGCAGTAGAGCAAAGAGGAATGAAGAGGAGGAGGAGGATGAGGAGGGTGTGGGCACAGCCATACCTCCAGCAGCCATGGCTTCAGCTTGCGGTCCAGGATGATGTCAAAGCCCAGGACCTCGAAGCAGACGCTGTCGCTCCCTGGTGGCTGTCCCGGGCGGCACATGCGGTAGGCATGCAGGACGTGAGGCTCAGCCACGATCAGCGTCTTCACCACCAGCTCCTGCCGCGAGCACAAACAACCACAATCTCCAATTCAGCGCCAGCAGCTGACCTTCCAATGCGACTCGCCACCGAAATTTGCTCAGCCATCCACCATGGCCCGACCCAGCATCTCTGGAAGGGTAAGTCCTCCATGTCCTGCACATAGAGCACTTTCAGTGCAGGGCCGGGGGGCGGGGGAGGCTCAGCTACGGGGCCACTGATTAATAGAGCGGCATTAGCTCCCGTGTTGCCTAATGGGACGTGGTCTGCTTAATGTGTCAGGAAGGCGAGGCGGAGGGGCGAGGCAGGGGCCAGAGAGCTGGCCCCGGGGCGCCGGACGCTCTTATCACAGCCCAGGCAGGCTGGGGCGCCGCTGGAGGCCACAGAGCGGTGATCCTAACAGCTTAGCGTGCTCCACACTGGCAGGTACTGAGAGGCAGTCCAGGACGCAAGCCATGTACATAGAGTAGTTATTTGAGAGCCTGTGTGTGTGTGTGTGTGTGTGTGTCTGCGCTTGTCCCCCATGGAAATAAATGGGTGCGTTTATACAGGCCGGGGTCAAGCTTCAGATTAACAAGTCTTTAACAGTGAGGAATGCAGCCTGACCTGCTTTAACATTTCATCTTGAGCAGAACATATAAGCAGCAGTTTATCACATCCTCAGCCTCAAGCAGGATGAAAGCAGGCAGAGCGAGCATGAGCCACGGGGGAAATGATGTAACGAGTCTGATGTTTACAGACGGGAGGAGAAGTAAATAAACTGAGATCACCGAGCTCAGCCACCGTCAGGCCGGCCAGCAACCGGACCAAAACATTGTAGAGGAGGAAGGGAAGAGAGGAGAGGGGAGGGGTAGAGGTGACGACACGAAACGGGATCCTTCCGAGCAGGAGACGGGATGGAAGATGGGGAGGGGCAGGGGGTCGGGAGCGGAAAGCAGCCGTGGGGTAGGGGTTGGGGGACTGGGGGGGTCGTCGGGTGAGTGAAAGGGGATGTCGCCGTGGCGACTGTGGTGGAAAGCAGGCAAGCGCCGCCCGTTCTCTGTAATGGAGAGGAGTGTCAGAGAGGTGGAGGACGGTGAAATGACAGAGACAGGCCGAGGCCTCCTCTTAACGCGAAGAATGGCGCGCGGAGACGTTATGGCGAGGAAGGCGAACGTCTGCTGAGGGATGAGCTGGTAAAATGCACGAGCGCGGGACAAAAATAGAGACGGTGACAGATGGGGGGAGCAGGGGGTTTGGGGAAGAATGACAGCTCAAACTGTAGCCTGAACTGAAAACACAGACCAAGGGAAAGTTGCCTTCTGGTAAAGAGAAGTAAAGCATAGCTAAGGCATCAGGCTAAAGGTGTCAAGAACACATGGGCACTTTATTTGACACAGTGAAACACAGATGGACACGTCTTGGTAATAGATTAGTTAGATACCCATAATGCATAAATGTATTCTAAGACATAGGCAGCACAGCCAAAACTGACTAAGCATGTGAAACATATGCATGGATAGCTAGACAATTTGAAACATTCAAATGCACTGTAAGCCACCCTTTTCTGTGAACTATTATATATGTTACATGGTGAAGAAATTCCCTCTCGTATTTCAGTTTGTTTAAATGCAGGAGACTTACAGAAACATCTCCCCAGAATTTGGCGACGTCGTAGTCATTACTACGTAGGAACTCGGTGAACCAGCTTATGGATCGCTTGCTGCCTTTGTCCACTGTCTCATCCCGCTCGAAGTTCTCATTGTGTTTGTTCACGGAGTAATTGGTCAGGTGCATGTACAGCTGATTCTAACAGAATGATGAGAAAGAGCGCCATCTTAAGCAGAAGCCATCTACATCAATCACAAATCCAAACCATTAACCATCTGCGATGTATAATAAAAACAAAGTGATTCTGTATATTAACAGCGAACGAGGCTTCAACACTTTAATTGCATGTCTGTAATCACACTTAATAACACTCTGGTAATTTAGCCAGATGATCGCTGTCAGAGGCTTTTTTTGATCATCCGCGAATCTTTACAAAACCAGCGTGTAAATCAGTCTGAGACACGTAACAGGCTTGCAGTAGCTATGATGATGGGAGTACAGGCTGCTTGATTTCCTCTCAGTGTTCCTCACCAGGTTGGCCTCGCTGGGGGTGTGGTACTTCTCCGTGCCCATCCGCACCAAGCCGTCGTTGTAGAGGAAGACCCTCAGGGGATCACAGGAGGTGACGAGGATGTAAATCCGCAGGTCGAACTTGTAGCCCTCCATGAGGAAGGGCTTGTCCAAATACTCCTGCACGATGAAGTGGTCTTGCGCTGGGAGCTTCTCGCAATTCCGAATCAACGATATTCTGGGGTGAGGGGGATTCAAAAGGGTAACCAACAAGAAAAGTGCTACATACATATTTAAGAAGCTGTTACAGTGTTGGTATTGAATATGAATGTCTGGGCTACAACAGAAAGCCTGGGGTTTATTAAGTTGACGGCCTCTGTTGCTGGTCTACAGACCATGACTAGGCCCAGGTTAATAAGACCAGACGTTTTGGTCCATTTCAATCCCTGCAAGCATTTATTTGCTTTGGGGTGCTTGTCGCCGGCACTCAGACGTTATGGTACACAGACGACGGTGTCATTCGCCAATGGACGAGTACATGGAGAGGTGAACTGGTGGGTGTTTTGCAAACAGAGAGCCTTAGAAAAACCTCTCCAGACAGTAAAATATACTGCCATCAGCCAAAGTTAGCTTAATTGGTTATGTGCTTTTCCTACTCTGGTTTACATGAGCCTGAAATGTTTAGCCGAGGCTATAACTTTCCGGGTTCGCAGGCACTGTGGCACTCACCAGACGGGAAGAAAGCATTGTGAGTTACAGTTCATTTGTTCTGGGACCTATTAGAGCCAGCCACGTCACCCCTGCTGTGCTGCGCCTTCGACTGATACATCAAAAGTGGTCATGCTCGTCTTTTTGTTAACGTAATTAAAAGCAAATGCCTTAAATTAGACAATATGGAAGCGATTAATAAACTAATTGAAGTAAACACAATACCACAGTTCTCTTTGTGCAGGGAAAGAAATGTAGACCCAATTCTGCCTGCTCTGAGAAAACAAAATCTGTATATTAGTGCCCATTAAACTGGCCAAATCAGGGGAAAAAAAGAATCACATGGTTTCCATTATATATAGAGTACGAGTATTGTTTTATTACCAAGAAAATTTTGTTTTCAGCGTTTTCTCACATGCCCTGAGAAAAAAATACTTATTACATTTAAAAATAAATTCAAAATGAATAAATATAGCAAATATAGCAATAACATTCAAAGAACCAGTAGAAATTATGCTTTGCTAAAATGCTGCACATCATGTTCAAAAGTTGAAATAAATAAATGATTACATTTTGAAAGACCCTTGTATTGTATTGTTTTAAGACTGTAAATAGCCACCTAAAACGTTTGCCATCGGTGTTAGTTTTCATTTGGGCAAACTGATTAGTTTGATGCCTCTCAATGACGCATTCTACGACATACGTAGCACAACCATAACAGTGCTGATTTGAAAGCGTTGATATATAAACAACAATAGCTCAACAGTCAGTGCCAGAAACCCTGAGCAGCACCTCCATGCTACTGACCGCTTATCCCGACCACAATGACGCATTGCTCTTGACTGTATATTTGGCATTCTGCAGCCTGTCTCCACTCCCCTGAGCTGCACTACATCCGGACGGGGCTGGAGTTGTTTGCGGCTGTGGCAGCGAATCATATGACATGATTGATGAGCTCTGATGGCGGGTAATCAAAACCCACTTTGGCCGACTGGTTAATTTGGCACCAGTGGGGATCTCTCCTTCAAGCCTCCGACTCTCGCTCTCTTTCTCTCCCTCTCTTTCTCTCAACATGCCTAAGCTCAGACACAAACAATAAGTTCATTTAGTTTCCCGACTGGAAAATAAATTACAGAGGAAGATATAACTTCATTTCCCACGTCATGCTGCGCGTTTTCAAATTTAATCTCCCGCCTCTGAATGGACGAATTAAACTCATCTTCTTTCACTTTCATAATGTGTGCCGATAATTCAACATTTGATGACTTTTAGTTTTAATAAATACAGGCTTACTGTAGTATAAGACCATAAGTAATGCTCATATACCTGAAGGACAAAAAATAAAAATTTTTTTAAAAAGACGTCTGCTCATCCTTTGCTACATAATGCATGTCACTACCCCCATCTGTTGGTGTCCAGGAGAAATACAAGTCAAAATCAGAAACAATAACTCGAAAGGCTTTGCACGTGTTAAATGTGAATATCTTTAATCACAGTAATAATTATCTAATAAAGTAATTAAAATGAATGCGTGAAAAGAACGCTACCTACTCTAAAACTGGACATGAACAAGGCATCACTTCTCTCCTGTATGAGCTGGGCTGACAGCAAGGTGGGCTCACCTCCAAATACTCGTTAAAGAAGCCCAAATGGGAGATAATGAGGCAAAAGCTTTCTTAAAATGTTATCGTTAGCTATTATTTAGGCAAATAATGGCACTTTTAATCTATTCTGACTTTAAAATGCTGAAATCTGAACAATTATGTGAATAAGGTGAAACAGGCAACACCTTTCCTGTTTGCACTTTTGTTGATGTAATGGCTGTGTGACAGTAAGGTCCAAGTCCAAACATAAGTCTAAGAGCCCTCTGTGCAAAATAAGTAACGCAGAGAGAGTGAGAGAAAGACAGGGACAGACAGAAGTAGTGGGGCCAGACAGAGAGCACAAACTCCATTTGTAAGCTATTTATAGTCACCCCAGGACTCACGGATACTGGAGCAGGTGACTCCGTAATCACTAGCTGGGACCTTCAGTGTGGGCTGGGCTGCCGGCTAGCACGCCCTTGCAGTCAATTTATGGAAGATGGAGCAAAATTAAAACGAGCCTCGGCATACAAACGACTCTCGCCTCTCTTTTAAACACCTCTATTTAGCCAAAGCTCACATGCTCTTTCCATCGCAGCTTATGTCAGAGCCCGGAGGTGAACGTGGGGGTGGGGGTGTGGAGGGGCCGCGGGCCCTGGGGACCTACCCGTGACCCATGGCTCCGTTGGCGGGCTTCACAATGAATGTCTTCTGTTTGCGCTTGCGCCTCAGCTCCTTGGCGTAGTTCTGGAATTGAGTGTACTCGGCAGGGAAGATCCAGGTTTTGGGGATGAAGCTGTATTCATGAGGTTGGTTTTTAATCATCCTGTCCGGGGAAGAAAGAAGAAAAAGAACAGGGAAAAGAGTACGTCCCTCCACAGCTTTGCCTAGAAGAGTGCCTGGAGACCAGCGTCTGATGATGAATAAGCTGCTAATGTGTATTGTGATATTCATGCACAAGGTATAGTTGCGCTCATGTTTAAGCGAAGAGCATCTTACTTTGCCATGTTCCTTGCCAGACAGTCTTTTCGACAGATCTCCCCCATTCCGGGGAAATGGTTAATTCTCTGAGGGAAGAAAGACATGAGGGAAAATAATAATAGTTAGAGGGCATTTCAAAATTCACCTCTGAGCAGAAAAAAATGAACACATTAAAGCCAAAAACCTGAAGTGAGACTACTATGTTCTGACATTTATGCCCAATTACAGACTCCAAACAAAAGGAGACTGAGAAACCTTTCTTAACCCTTATTTAGTTTACCACATTATTTTTAATTTAAAACACACAAAAAAGACGATCAATCTCAACTCCAAGGACCAAAGTAATTGGTTCTGCATCAGAGCCCTTGCAATTGTAGGTAGTGACAGATGAATGAATTGCTTGAATGCAGCAAGGGCCAGAAGAGAAGGTATTAAAAAAAAGTGGGTTTTTCTGTATTCTTTCAGCAAATGAGGCTGAACAGGGCTGTTAATTAGGCCTGTATGAACTACAGCTTGACAGCAAACTTTCAGAGCAAATCACAGGAAAGCAACGGAGGGCGGGAAAGCCGAGAACGTGCAGTTGAGGGAGTGTGAAAGGAATCTGATTTTCCGGATGAGACAGCCGTAACGAAGACGGGCCAGTCTGGAAACGCTCGGCAGAAAGAGCTCGGAGCGCAGCACAGCACGGGGGGTGGGTGGGAGGGGGGACGTTACAAGCGTGAAAATCAAGCCCACCTGTTTGGAGTATTTTCCTTTCCCACTCTGTAATCTCATGATATGTGAAGCTGAAAAGAGAAGTGGCTCACCGAGGGGACAGCTGCTGGCTGAAGCAGATGGATTGTGCTGCCTTACAGTGACCACACCAGAGCTGAAGTGACATGGAAGTATTAACGCAAAAGCTGCTGAAAGCTCAGCCATCCCAGTTCCTGTCTCGTACCTTCACAAACAGGTCCTGGACTAATCACAAAGCAGCACTTCAAGCCACTCCAATTGTGAATATTTAGGCCACATACTAACAGGGCAGAGGAGAGTCGCGAAAGATATTGCCAGTGAGTATGTATATAAGTTTTGTACATTTTCTTTACAGCTACACCGTCAGACAGCAGTCAACCCAATCTGGATTACTGCTCCTCGTCATGACACTGCAGCCAGATTGTTTCCTATGTGTATTCCTTGCCAGGCCTGTGCCATAGAGAAAGGGGCTGGGAAATGTTAACATGCAAGCTATTCATATCATAAATCACTGGGACAGTAATACTTTTTTGTAGCTTTGGAGCATGCTTGATGTACAGTTACCCCATTTTAAGACATCAAAGGCTGACCTTTTTTTCATGAAATATGTCTGATATGGTTTTTGTTAACCGGGGGAGGGAGACAAATGATTTTCTCATATACTTGGCATTGTTATTTGTTAGATCTAGCCGCCTCAACCTATCGGTCGTACTGAAATTAGGTTCTTTTGCCCACACAGAGCACACACAGTGAAAGACAAAGCCTTTCAGGGGCTGTGCTTGCTTTCTCATACCCCCCGTAGCATCCATCGAATTTCAGACGTGAACAGAAGGAGGTGATTCACTGCGGCCCGCTATTGACCCATCCGCAGCTGTACCCCGTCTTACACATGCTGCGTGGTTAAGAGTGACTGACAGCTGGGCAGGCCGGGCTGACGGGTCTGCTGCTGCAGGAGGGCTGGCAGAGTCGTAGAGCCTCCCCCCACCCCGCTGCCCCCCAAGCCCACCTCCCCTCTTCTCCTCTCTCCGCCAAATGTGGACACATGCATGGGGTTCACACAGAGTAGTCAAGGAGCTGCAGGAAACTCAAGCCATGAATCATCTAGCCCTCATGGAGTCATGCTCACACATACAGACAGACACACACACACACAAACAGATGCACACACAGATACTCTGCTTTTGTTTTAATCTCAAGTAACAGTACACTTTAGAAGCCTATGTGCTACAGGTGATTGTATCATGACCTTCAAGGTATCACTGACTTCCTTTCCCTGGCCCTGATTCGCTGGAGCCAGCATTTCCAGCCAGCTGCTCTACCTGGTAGTTCCTGAGCTCAGCGATTTTCTCATGCTGCACAGCAGAGTCGCTCCAGATGAGGTTGGCTGTCTCGTCCTCGTCTCTGGTTTTATGGAAAGCCAACTCCCCAATCACTATACGAACTACACACAAAAAAAGCAAAGAAAAAAAAGCTATATATCACATTACCATACATTATATTAGCCATGCTTCTAGTGGGAATTGCATATTTCTGGCTGCCTTTAGAGTAAAGCTTACTCAAAGATTTCCATATGTAAAGGCTAAAAACTTCTCCAGTCATTCTATCATGAAGTCGGATGACCTTCTATTATATGGGTAAGGACTGTGACTGTTCAGGTCTGCTGGAGCATTAGATCTTATGGATGAATTGTTTCAAAACCATATTTACTACCAGTTCACCAGATGGCAAGTACCCTACAGAAATGTCTTTTTTCAAGGAGACAAATGAGTGGCTTATAATGCATTCAAATCCCAATGGTAGCTGTAAGTCTAAGATAGGTGGCGTCTGAATTTGGACTATAATCCAATGACTATTCATTACTAAGCCACTAATAAAAGCTTTATATCCCCTTATGAAACAGGGTTTAAGTTACTCCTCCAGCCCTCAAAAACCTTACAGATGCAATGTATAATATTATGTAGCCATATTTTTGCTTGAAAAAAACCCTTACTTTAGCCTCAATTTTTCATGGCACTTCAAGTGGTATTTCAAACCAATGACTGTCTCAATTATCACAAGGAAGTTAGCGTTAAAACTTGTTTTGGTTGTAATATGATATCTTCCTCTGCAATATAAACCTCATTCAGTTGAAAAACCTCATTGTGTCATTGCCACTTAGACTAGAGCACTTTAAAGTCCAATTAGTGCTACGTCAAGGGACATGACAGGGCCAAGGAGTAGATCTTTGTTTGTTTCTGTGCCGGTGTGTTTGAACAGCCTAAGCCAAAGCAAGTCCTGTGATAAGAGCACTAACATGACATGCTAATAACTTCCAACACTCCCACCGAAAGCATTGCGTCTGCTAAATTTTCCAGTAACATAATTACGCTCAGTGTGACTACACAAAATCACTGTATGCCTGCAAAAATCAACAATAAATACCATTTTTCTGATTTTTAGCAAAAAGAGAAAGATATACACTAGAAACGGGTTTCTACTAAACAAAATGATGGTAAACTATAAAATAAAAAATCCTTATTATGATAATTTAACATTCTCTTTCATTAGTGGTAGCACTGCTATTTTCTCAAACTTAACACACTGGAAAACTGTAATGTTGTGAGATTGGTCTGCTTTTCTTTTTCTTTTTTTTACCTATCTCATATTTTGTTCCTGCCACATTGGCAGTGATTATGCCTTTCTTCTTCTTAGTGCGGACCTTCCTCTTCACTCCATTCTGATTGGACAGTGCTGGCCGCACGTTCACGGGGGTCGTCCCTTGATCCTCTGTGGGAAATCCGGTCAGTGTTAAGGTGGGTTGTAAAACAAGCCTGAGGAAGAGGTGACTTCACAAACCACAGCCTGTTACTACAATTGCTAGCATTACCTGCAGCTAACGTGCGTGCAGGTAAAGCTCCTGCGTGGCTGGCTGGTGAGCGGCACGGCTCTACCTCGGGTCAGGAGGATGGAGCCACACTCACCTCCATCGTCGGCGAGCGACGGCATGTCACGGGCGGACAGGTCAAAGGCCGCAGAGCTCTCCTCCGCCAGGCCTCTCGGGCACTCCAGCACAGCTTGGCACGGATCTACTTTGTCTCCCCTGTCTGCACGGAGGTGCGCCCCAAGGGCCACAGGCTGAAGAGGCCCCGAGCCTCCGGCCTCGTTGGGACTCTCTCTCTCACTCTCCGCCGGTGCTGGGGAAGGGAAGGGATGGGGGAGAAGGACAGGAAAGGGGGCCGGGCTTTTTCCTCCCAGGCAGCGTAACCACAGTACATTTATAAGGACGGACAGATGGACGGAGAAGGTGTCTGTCGAGAAAAAATAATGGGGGGAGGGGGGGGGGTGCATCAGAAAGAAAGTGTCACTTATGTTAGAGAAGCGTAGGAAAATTGCAGTGAAAGGGGGTGAGCGCAAGGGCCACAGTCGTGTTTGATGTGCTGCTCAAGCCGTTCTGAGACATATCAGTCAAGATGACATGCGTGGTTTCGCCCGGCCGATCAGCCTTAGACGCTGATGGGCGTTGGTTGGAGCCCAGCACTTGAGTGAAGATTCAGTGGCTGGTAAGTGCAGATGACAACTTTCTGTCTTCTGTCTGTCAGATGAAACATTAATGCAGCTGTCTAATGAAGAGCTTTGGTTTTGCTTTTTTTTAAGCTCCAAGGCTCACTTGTAAAGACTGCAGTCTGTGATAAATCATGAGGTCCTTGAAAGCATATTGTGGGTTTGTTTGTCTTAGTGTCTTTTATCCTACCTTCTGGACCTGATTTAAAATTTAATTTGAAGTATGAGTGTTCCAGACCTTTTCTTTCTGAAACCAAGTACTGGTTGTGTAAAATGGATTGATCAACCCTGACCTCTAGTGGTTCATTTTTTAAATGCTTTCACATGTACCCACATACACAAAAGAACCTACACTACCTATACAACACAAGACTATGTCAATAAAAAATGAAGGCATGTGACTGAAATCCCCCCAAAAATCCACTAAAGAGTTTATTTAAAGCTGTTTTCAAAGTGTGCTTAAGTTGAACAATCCATTCAGTTCACCTTGTACACTTTAACCCTTCTGCTACCTCTCCCTTTCGTTAATACAACAAAGGAGGTCACGCACTCTTACTCTTTTCTTCAGAGCAAATGCAGGACCAGGTTGAGAATCGTGGGCTATAATTACACGGTGAATGCTCCTCACTGAACAGGAAGAAACCAAAGCGGAGGCTGCAGAAGGACCGGCGGGCTGCTGGCTGGGGCTGGCCGTCCCCGAGGTGGCGCGCTGATGAACAGGCCTAACACGCTGCCATCAACAGCCTAATCCATTCACTCTGCCATCCCATTAAATCCATGCATCCATGCTATCTCTTTAGTGCTCCCTTCCCCCATCTCCACCCACCCCCCACTCTCACTCTGCCAATTCAGCAAAAAAAAAAAAAAGCTTTCAAATGTGGCTATGCCATTTCCCCAGAGGACCAGAGGCCGCCTGACAGATATTCAATACTGTACTCTATAATGATCCAGCCATGCTCAATCGATTATCAAGAAATATGTGGTGTGGCATGTCCCCCACATATCCGCACAGTGTCAGTTTAAATAGGGCCACATGAAGAGAGACCTGCTACTCGGCTGGTCATATGTTCATCGTGTTCTTCCTTCTTTTACATTCCTCTGAATTGACTTCGGCACTTCTGCTATCATTTTTGCAGCAATGTTATCGAAAGGCGATAACTGAGCAGGATAAGACACACAAAACCTCAATACAGCTTAGCCTGAGACACCAGTTCTGTTTTCAAAGAACTATTCAAGGTAACATGATGAAGTATATTTAATAGGCCAAATCATTTTTTAAAACATCTTTATATATGGAGTCATTATTTTTTCACTTTTTCACTTCTGCACTCTTTTGCTATTGAATGCAAATGCTGTCGCGTGTTTGCACTCAGTGCAGATTTAGCATTTCAAAGCCTGGCTGAGTCAGCTATAAGTGAGCAAGTAAGTAACCTTTGATCCACATCAAAAGAACTAATCACTTAAAGATCAACAAATATTTGCAGATATGTGTGAAATATGTCTCTTTCAAATGCAAGTGGACCAGAGAAGTACTTTAAGTGCACTCGTGTGAACTGTACTACAAATTCAGTGGCTTTCTGCACACTGGTGAAGTTAATGTTCACAGGCACATCTGGACCGCAGGCAACGTTTTTATTGTGATTTATCTCTTCACTTTTTCTCTTTAATGCTGCACCTGATTTATCCATGTAGCTACGCTTTTATCCTTGTCTACATAAAACATCTTGAATGACCTATGTGCATGTGCATCAAACAAATAAACGTGCCTTGTCTAATCTCGCTTTCTGTTTAAAGTGGGCATCCAACCTGATTTTACAAAACATGAACGCACATGAAACCATATAAAAATGTTGATCACCTTTTTAACCTAGCGCACAGAAAAACATCTGTAAGCTGAAGCTACCAAATGTTGTCACAAAGTCACAGATTTACAGGACTGTAATGATAATTATTTTAGAGATTTTTTTCTCATACTGGAAGCCACTTAATAACCTTTACCATAAGAGAAATAACAGTTCCAAATAGTAAAAAATAGGATCCTAGTCAATCATGTTGTTACCTTAATTGTCAATCAGTAAAAAATAAAACCTCCCACAAAGACTCCTGATTGGGGTCGCGTCTATTGCAAAAAAGAAAGACGTCATACTTGGATACAGCTGTAGAAACTGCTGCAAATTACATTCACAGTATAGCTCTACCGCTGGAGTTTCACCAAGCTCCTGAACTGAGAGATGTTTTCTATTTTGCCAGGTTGTGGATCAGTATAAATGCAACATATAGAATCCAGTGAGTGATACACAAAGAACCCAGTGTAGGAGGAAGCCCTAGCGCACAGGCACTGACTCACTTAGGCAGTACCACATGAGATCAGGCCTCACAGCAGAGACAAAGCTTCACTGTCAGTGAGCTCATAACGTCACTCAGCATAGTAACCAAGATGACAAAAAAATATTCTCTGGTTGGGGGGGGGTCATGATTGGAGTGGTGATTTAGAAACAGCTTTCAAAAAACACAGCTTAATCTGTTTCACCTGTGAAAGGTTTTTCTTACTTAAAAGTGGTAATATTGTATTATATGATAATTAGCTGTAGTGTTTATAAATTGTTAATAAGCAAAAGTATTTTTAAATAAGTTCATATTTAAAACTGGAATGACACAGTTGCTCTATGTGTTTCCATGTATCTCAGTATTGCACAAAGAAAACACAGGAACACAAATTAAAGACACATGCCTTAATCAATTTCACAGTCCTTTCACCAGTCTTAGTCACTGAAGAGGTTCACCCTCTGTTCAGCCACACCTCTCTCCACAACCTCTCCCAAAGACGTGCCCTTAGCACTTAGCTGAGTGCTTAGTGCTTCATTTTAAGTTGCTCATTACAGAGCCCAGGAGATTCAGAGCTTATTTCCCCTGTAGAGCAGTTATTTTAGCAATAGCTATCAGAATATGAAAACAGCTTAGCTATATGTTCCGAAAATAAAATGCTTACAGTAGCTTTAACCATATAATACTGGCAGAGGGTTAAGGTGGGAAATCGTGGAATATACCAGATTAAGCAAAGACCACATACTATTAGATTTAAGAATTCAGCAACTTGAACTCTTATTGTATCATTTGGCCTGCACAATTAACATTACCATTACACAATATCACACTGTGGTTTCTGCAATCCATAGTCACAATGCCACCATTAGAATGAGCTTTGTTAGTGAAATAGTCAATGCACAATATTTCAACCTTTCTAGTCAAAACAGCATATTTCACATCAAGTAAGTGTTCTAGTTCGATTTACTATGTGCCATGTGTGCTCTGACAGATTTCAAAAGTCTCTGTTGAATTCTCTGTCTCTGTTGAATTCACTTGACTAAATCACAACTTGGAACAATACAAATGATTACTGAGCAAGAGTGTAACACACAGGTGTGCCCAGTTTAAGGTCTCCCTTTATTAGAAAACATTTAAAGGTGACAGTGAATCATTTAATATAAACTTTTGAACCAAAACATACTATTTCTGGAAAAATTACTAATATTTGGTTTTGTGATCATAACCCACAACCAACAATTATGTAAGTGGTATCTAATTATTAATCTAAATTAACTAAAAATAAAAATAAAATAAAACTGTGCCTTGTTCAGGCAAGATGAAAGATTTTGCAATATCATCATATCAAAACTTAAAATAGGCTAGCATATGTTATTATAACATAAAAGATTACTTACCTATTATCTTTCAGGTTATTGCAATCTGACATACTATAGACTTGATGAATAAGCCGCAGCACGTGATAGCGAACACTGCATTTAAAGCACAGGGTTTTGTGGTTCCTGCGTGTCCACAAAACCTCTTTGTCACCACCTAAGCCCTGATATGAAGTGGTACCAACTGTAATTGTAGTTAGACTAAATGTACTTCAGTCTAGCCTATACTTACCTAGCAAATCTATATTTACAGCATTTAGCTGACACATTAATCCAAAGCAATTTTACAATTATGACTGAGTATAAATTGAGCAATTGAGGGGCCCAACAGCAGCAATGTTGGCAATGGTTGAACCAGCAACCTTCCAGCAACAAGTCAAGTACCTTAACCACTGAGCTACCACTGCAATAAACAATATGTGCTAGTTTGTTAAACAACATAAACAATACCCTACAATAAGTACTAATTTAGTCAGTCAATATGGGAGCAGGGTTAGTTGTCCTTTAAATATTCTGCAATGGATTTAGCTACACACACACACACACACACACACACACACACACACACACACACACACACACACACACACACACACACACACACATACATATATATATATATATATATATATATATATACACACATACAGTGAGAGAGAGAAAGAGAGAGAGAGAGAGAGAGAGAGAGAGAGATTAAAATTGTATATAAAGCCTATATATACTGCATGACTAGGTAACTAGGTGTGTGTGTGTGTGTGTGTGTGTGTGTGTGTATGTATATATATATATATATATATATATATATATATATATAGAGAGAGAGAGAGAGAGAGAGAGAGAGAGAGAGAGAGAGAGCAAGATTCAGATTTGGACTGAAAAATAACAATGTTGGCTCACTGGCTAAATGGTTTATACCATTTAGCCAGTGAGCCAACAATGTTATTTTTCAGTCCAAAAGCAGGTTTCTAACTTAATGTTTAAAGAAATATCTAGCCATTCCTATTTTAACTACTTAATCTAAAAGCTTTTTTAAGCTTTTAAGCTGTCATAAACTATCTCTGCTTTAAGTGGAATAAGATATTTCTGCATTATTGGTTTATGAAATCTGGTTTATGGCTTTTGGCTTATTGGCTTATGAAAATTGCCATTCCACCTCAGTAGTCAAATTGAATGTGCATACTTTACATATTTCACCAAAAATCTCTAGTATTGTTTCAAAAAAGAAATTGAATAAATCAGTGAGACCACTCTGGTTTCTTAGCAACGAGCCACAGCAGAGTCCTGCTGTCAAAAAAAGTATCCGTTTCAGTACATTATTTAGTGAGTATGGTGTTAAGTGATAGTTTTACAAATTCATTCATTCATCGTCTAAACCCACTTAATGGTTTGGAGCCTGACAGCACAGGGTGCAGGGTAAAATACAAGTAACAGTGAAGGACCTGTTACATTTTCTTTCTCTTTCAAATCCAACCATTAAGTGCGACAGTTGACAACTTTCATGTTTAAATTACTAATTATCACCCCCCCCCCCCCCAAAAAAAAGAAGGGAATTTGACTCTGCTGTTTACAAATCTTTTTAATCTGCAAACGAAATAAATTTCCAAAAAGACTCATGACGTAAATGATTCAAACCCCTCCCTCACTTGGTTGCCCTAAATTCCTTAAATCATTGTTAAGAGAAGATTAAATTATTAGAGTATTACTACATGTAAATAACGTTTCATGTATCTTATAGCGCATATCTTAGGTCTCACCAGCTCGTGCCACGGGCCGCCACGTTAAAATGAATCACTATTTATTTTAATTTTATAACATAAGTCCGCACTCATACAAATCCGCTTCGTGCCTTTATTAAGCAGTCATATTAACTGTATCACGTCGGGATAATTCACCTTTTAGATTTTAGATTATTAAAATCTGAAAGAGGAAAATTGAGGGTGGGGGTTATATTCTCTTTCAGATTTTACCCAACACTTTAGCGTATCGTACGTGGCCTGTGGTGGACACTCAGAATGGTAATCTTTCTTTCTCAGAGATCAGCCCCACTACCACCAACCGGCCTAACGTGTTTCCTCACGCAGCTCCCGATGGCCAGTCCGTCACTGCAGTAGTCGTGAAGGGCCTCAGTAATAAACCAGGCCGCAAGCGTACGGGCCACGGACCACACCGTAAACGGCTTCCTCTGTAGCCGCTATATAACACTGGCGTAATTCAATACGGGCATTCATAATATAATCAAGTCCAAGAAGTTGGAGACCAGGTTTAGCCAGGCCTATTTAATAACAATGCGATGTGTGTAGCTTGTGTCATATGCACTCTGTAACGATTAGTTCACCGACACCATCCTACATCACGTAACGCTAAACCTGTCCCAGATTCAGACCTCGGGTCTGCAAAGTAGACATAATATAGACATACACGTATATGCAATACAATATATATGCAAGTTTATCTTTTTTTGGGGGGAGGGGGGACGATGTCATTTAGCTAAAGACGCTGCCTGTGTTTGCTAGCCAGCTCCTGGGTTACTATTCTCGTCCAGCGTCTTGTCTCACCAGAGATACCAAGTCTCCACCGCTCTGATTTATTACTCGATCCATCCCACAATGCAGTGTGAGAGGCCGGTAGCCGATTCATGCGAAACACTACAGGTTAACCTGCATCTTTTTGTTATGTTTACACAGCAAAGTTTATACATACAGTGTGCAAGTGCTATTATCCAGTTATTAATGCGTGTCCAGTGATGTCAGCTAGTTCACGTTAGCTTGCTAGCTAGCAAGTGCAGGAATGAAAATCAAATTGATAACGTCGGGGGGGATGTTACCTGAACACTTGCTCCAGTCACTCTGCGGTGTTCTTTGTATTTCTTTTTTTTTCTGTGACTCAGTAAAAATACCTTTTTGTTCAGAATTGGGTTTGTATTTACTCAACCATCAGCTGATAATTATATATCTAGCTGTACAGTGCTGTAAATGAACCTGTCCAATGTCGTGCAGGCAACAGCAGTATAGTGAGGGGTTAAAGCATCGAATGGACTAGCCCATTACCCAGATTGGGGGGGGGGGGATCTATTTTTTAATACACGTAAGTCAAGCATACTCAGGCAAATGTTCTCCATAAAACAGTTGACAGTTTTTGTTCGGATGTTGTACTCTTTTCACAATGTCATATGCATAGTGTCTCTATCTGTCTTTCTCTCTTTTTTATTACATTACAGTAAAATAATTACCTACTACCCATGGTCACTTCTAGGAGAAAGTATTAGCCTTAGACAAACGAACGTTACTATGCCATCCTCTAGTACAGTAGCATTAGAAATTGAATCTCTATAGTTTCCTTTATGCAAACGTAATTAATGCCCGTGGCAGGTCGTTTTGTTTTGTTTTTAATGTGCGCATTTATTTTTTTTGTTTTTATTTTTTGTTTGTAATTTGTTTGGTTTTGGGGGGTTGCATCAATGACTGAATGAATTAATGAATGACACTTCAGACACCTTTTAAAGTTGATTCATTGTATGATAATGATAGGCCTAGGACACACGAATAGTAAGGACCCCTACAATTAAGATTCAGGTCCGTCACAAATGTGCTTGCGATGTTCCCAAAACCACATTCTCAGAGGAATAATAGCAGTTCTTCTGATAGATGGTAGAGTTTCTCACTCCCCCACCGCTATGTGACAAGTAACCAAACACGGGTATGATTATGTATCATAAATATTTATAGAAAGTTGCATGGCTGGGCCTGGTGTCTGTTGCGGCACTTTGATTAGTTTGACCACTGGTTTAAACAGATACTGACAGCTTCTTTACCCATCCAGATGACTGTGGCAATAACAGTATCTATTTAATTCTATATGTATTGCTGTACTTATACGAGCAACCCGAGGGAAACTGAGGGAAAAAAAAAACTTCCTAAAAAGGTATGGAAAGAAAGAACACCACGCTTGTTTTGTTTCCCTCTAGGTGGCGTCAAATAGTGGAAGTATCATCACAAATCACAGATCACATAAATAGACAAAAGCAGGAATAAAAAAGGGAACGATTTCATTGTAACTAGTAATTAATATTAAGTTGAGGCGATGTACATTTTGTCTCTATATCTTAAAAGCCATTAATACGACAGTATAGTTCATCAAGGTTTAGACTACATTTTACCAGATGAACAAGTTCGCCTATTCGTTTTTGTTTTGCTGAGAAAAGACTTGATCAGAACAGAAGTGTCCTGTATAGGCTTAAATGATGTTTTCGCGTAGATGCCGTTGGAAGATCAGTTTCAAAACGGAGTATTGCTTTAAATCTGTATTTCATTTTTTATCCACTAATAGGCGCTATGTTTAAAAAAGGACGCGTCCCATCTTCGATTACGACATATCCGGGTTGCTCATTGGGATTTGTTTGTTTTTATTTTAGCTAGCAAGTGAGTTTTTAGTCAGCAACGATCAGTGACATTCCATTTAGAGTTATGATAACGAACTGACATCCTCAGAAAGTGACACATATGTCATCTAGCAAAAGGACTGATAATGTTTATGACTCTATGAGACAATACGAAGTGTTTACTGTACATAATTAAAAGCTATATAATCGATTCGCTGACGGTGTTGGATACTATTGACAGCTTGCTATCTTACTTGCTAATAGATGCGCGATTGATGCAAGCTATAAACCAAGCAAAAAAAAAAAAAAACAGTTAGCTAGCCAGCCAGCTTTCTGCCTGGACTGGAGACAAGGATTATCGCTTGCTAGCTAGCTAGCTAGCTAACCAAGGACATCTTCTAAATTGCAGTCAGGTTATCATTAATACTCTCAAAACTGATTTTATATCTTTGTCTTCCTCATAATGGGAAACGCTGCTGCCGCAAAGAAAGGCAACGAATTAGAGAGCGGTGAGTACAAAATACTATTTAACCAGCTAACCTAGCTCGGTTTATTAGCTAGCTAAATGTGTAATGTAATGCTGTATTGCGTGGCTTGAGAACATCAGCAGTTAACGTTAGCCAGCCTGGTGTAGTTAACCTAGAGAGCTAACACTACACTCATTCATTTGGGGGTAACGAGTCTGTCGAAATACGTCTTTCTAAACAAGCTAGTTAGGTAAACTTAACTAAGATAGCTGCAGTAGCTAGTTTAGCCGTCTTCACGTTACCTCCTCGGAAATATAACAGTTTACATTGCAGTGGTTTTGTTAACTGGCTAGCTAACTAGCTGGCTAACTTTGCTAGCTGTGCAAACTGTTCAACCACACTCAGCTATTGATGGCTAATCATAATTTATTATATTATCACAACAGATTTAAGTAAAACATTTGCACTTCTTTTCAGCACGTACGTTAGGACGCAAGCTGGGTAAAGCAAAAGAAAATGTGCAGCTTATTACAAATGCAGGAAATTATTTAATCATACCAGCTATGATTGTATGTACTAATACATTTCCTTCATATTGAAAAAAACGTTTGATCACAATCAGATTTCAAACAATTAATAAAATATAAGCCCAATGTTTTGAACCAAATGTCTAACAGTGGCTCGTTGTGATTGACAGACATTTTTATTTTGATGATTAGCACTGTACTAAGTAAATTATCAGTAAAGTCCTTCGGCTGTGGTGGAAATCTATCTAACGGATCTCTTAAATTGCACAAGTGTGTTTGTAATTGCCTAATTGTTTACAAACAGTTTTCTAAATTTTGTCTGAACAGGTAATGTTCAATGGAGACATGGAAGCTAAGGATACTAGCACATGTGTTTTGTTTCCCAAGAATTAAAAACATATTTTCAAGCAACAATTCTGCACCATTTTGAGATCACTGTGTCAGGTCATGTTTATTAACAAAATGTGCTACCTACTAAAATGGACAGTCAATGAATGCTTAAACCTAACAGGACTTTTAATTCAAATTAATTCAATTTATGGGTTGATTTCACATGCATTGTATAGAACAGGATGAGTCAGTCAATGTTTTTTGGAACATACAACACATGTTTTCATATAAAAAATATTGCTGGTCTTTCAAGTGTTAATCTCATCAAAAACTCTCATTCATACACACATGCGCACACATTATGTATGCTCTGCATGCTGAATTTCTTCATTGCAACAGCCATGATTTGATTCAGAAAACCATCAAATAAATATAACTATCAAGACATATGCATATAAATGCATATTTTTCCATTGCTTACTTCATATAATATTCTTCATTCAGTTAAACAATTACTATTTTTTTAGTTGTGAATTTCATAAGTTAACAATTCTTACCCTAGAACGGCATATAAAACGGTCAACAGGTGCTTTTCTGATGTAGACAAACATTCTTTCAGTGGATTTTTATCATAATTCGTCTCTAGTCAACTCAACAGGTCTTCATCACAAAGTAAATGAATAAGGACGGCCAACCTTTCAGTAACTTAGCTGGATAGCTAGATGAAGTGGATTTATCTATGGCATTACATTTCCATAGACATAATTGGCAAAGGCTTGATAGCCTAACTGAAATATATTGATGAGAACAAATTACAACATATGCTTTTATTAAGGACCATATTTGTAGATATCTTATTGGATTGGATTAGGAACATGGAATTCCCATTTAAAAAAAACTGCAGCTTTACATTAGCAGTTTTGTTATATCGTCGTCGTTTTATCATTCTTATTAATGTTTGTCTAAATCTGTGTTGCCATTATGAAATTATTGTCAGTTAAGGGACACCTCTGAATTCTGCCTATTACAAATGTACATTACATGGTTTACATCTACGTTTGTAGCTTTCTAATCTCTGGCTCTAAAATAACTTTTTGTTTGGTGACTCTTGTGGGTCTGTCATGGTACTGATGAAAAACCCTGCTTTTTTCAGGTGATTTGACATGATAATTGAAACCCAGTAAAGGCATTTAGCAGTCAGGGACACTATATGCTCTTGTAAATGTATTGTTATTTTAAATTTTTTATTTTTATTTTTTCAAAATTTTGGTTAATTGATTTTTCTGACTTTCTGGCTACACAATGATTTCCCAGCATTTGAAGATTTGGTGGAAAAAGAACTGCATGCGTCAGGCTGTCAAGTAAATCTCTACCTCAAGTCCTCCAGCCCATTCTATGGTCACTTGACATTTTCGAGTTGTTAAGTTAGTAGAGTGGCTAGTTGAGTTATAAATAATTAGAATACCATACTAAATGTTAGATACTTAATAAAAGCAAAAAATGTCTGGCGATAGCTCGGCAGCTATGAAGCTGTTTATCTTTAACAGGAAGTGTAACTGCGTGTGGTAAGTCAAAGCAGTAGTGCGCTAAGACAAGGCAAGCATCACAAACAGGAAGTCTTTGTCATCCATCAGGGCCTCTAAAAGTGAACTATATTGTGCTTACCAGTTTGTTGGAGGGTGGTTTAGTGCTAAAAAGACGACTGCCAATGGCCCAGGCAAGGAATCCAAGCTTTGGGCAAAATGTGAGCACCAACTCTGCCCTGCAAAGGCTGGACAATTTGGCCAGTCGCTTTTTTAACAAGTATCGCAAAGGAAACCAGGAAAAATCACAAGAAAGTGATGGCCCGCATGTTTCTGAGTACACCATCATTTGGGATGGAGCAAGTAAGTGAGCTGAAAGAGCAAATTTCATATATGAGACTTTAGTGATGATACTGTTTTTGGCACATTTGGTGAAAGAGTGTGACTGCCATCATACATCTAAAGTCAGATCTTGCCATCAGTATGTTTTAGCATATAGGATGTTTTTCATAACTGAAATCAGATTCTCATGCTTTGAATTTAAATTGTATAAATTTGAGTCAAGGTAAAGTGAGCTCAAAAAGCTACCCCCATACTGTTCAGTGGACAACTGAAATGGTGAAAAACATGAAGTGTAAAGTTACGCTTTGTGTTAATCTTTACTTCATGCCTGAGATCATCTTTGCATTACATGTAGCTCAACCTGTTGCATGCAATGGGTTTAATTGCATGCACTTTAAATAGAAATAATTGTTTTCAAAAAAGGTGTAATTTCTGTGTCTTAGGCAAGTCTGTAATCCTGTTGGGTCTTTTTGTCTCTACTTATCTTTCTGTTTGTCTCATATGCATCTCACTATATAAATATATGAATAAAGGTATGAGTGTGCGTTTGTAATTATGTGCACATATATACATGCATACACAAATTCAGGGAGTGTTAGTTGAGAGATGTATTTTTAAATAATTTGGTAGTTGTCGCATTGTTTCTGCGGTTAAGCCAGCACAGTGGTCTAAGCACAAGCAGGAAGACAATTGCGTTTCCTTCTCGTGCAGTCACCGGCCATTACGTTTATCAGTAAGGGAGTTTCAGAATTGATAGTAGGTGAGCAGTGAAGTAGTCCAAGAATTGTCTTCTCTTGGCTGGGTTTTCATTGTGTCCTTCGCAGTGTCTGAAAACTAGACAAATGTCCATAAAGCATTGTCTGCAACGGTATTGTGCCATCATCATGGAAAAAACTACACTTTCTAACATAATCATTCAGTATACATTTTTGTAGATGAAGAGTATTTACAATGTCTAATCCCCTTTTAAATTTTGACATTCTTCTTGTAAAATGCAACCTTTTCTTTCCTCTGTTTTTCCCTCTGCTTTTCATCCTGTGCCCAAATGTACTGGCAAAACTTTTAGAAGCTTTTGGTATGCTCATGTTTCTCAAGCTGCCCAGTGTCTCAGAGAATGTGAGACTACAGTTATAATCATAGCTCATTAACATAAAACATTTATAAAATATATGTACAGTATTGTGCAAAGGACTTAGGCTACCCAAGAAATTATATGCTACTGAATGTAGGAACATTCTAAACACTAATAAAATAAAACATGGAAAAAATCCAACTTGAATGACTTTTTCATTGATATTTATGATGAATCTGGCAGTGTCAGTGACATGAAGTCAGCAGAGCAGTGTTAATTGTATTGCATTCTGAACCTTCAAGCCTAGCTCTTGCTGTCTTTCCTACTTCTGTGTTGGATTTCTCATTGTTGTGTTGTCGACATCACTGTAAATCTGCAAGTCAAGAAGCCATTTGCTCTCTTGTGCAGACAGTAAAAATGATCAACACATTATTGCTGATGCTTTCTTTTTTATGAGCATCTGCAGCAACCTGGCTACTTGCTACTAGATAGCAAACTTTCAATAAATCTCCATCCAGATTCTTGGGTGCTGCATCCAAGATATAGGCATGTGTCTTGCAGTAGGTCCCACTTTTGTCCAACTCATTATATCCTTTCTCAGTTTTTCACATATTTTTATCTTGCATATATGCGAATCTTAAAAGATTTCAGTTACATAGCTTTACAGGGTTAAACCCCAGTGAAGTTTCACTTTGTCACAATCTCTTTGACCATGGGCAGGCATGTTTGATGTCTAGAACAAGTCTGCTTGTGTTGTGGTTTGTGTCTACCTTTGGTTTGCATGTAGACTTTTATATTTAAAAAGTTGCATACCATGTTAGATTGCCTCAGCTGTACTTGTCTATATGTACAGGATTTCTGTTTTCTGTTTTGCTAATAGACATTAAGTACCTCTGCATAATTTTGTCCCTTTTTTAGTGAGATGTGCCAAAATCTTTGGGATGATGCATGCTGGATAGGTTTACTGCAAAGCAGTGCCATCTTTATTAATTTTAATAATATTTTTTCCTCAGTGAAAGAATTTTTAGACAAAGCCAAAGATGAATTCTTGAGGAAATGGGAGTGTCCACTCCAGGTAAGAAGGTTACTTCATTTCAGCATATTCATTTATTTATTTAGTTGTATTTGCAGAATATGTTTTAAAATCTACTTAGCCCACATCCATCTACAAACTCCTGACTGCTCTTCTCTTTGACATCTACAGAGCACAACATGTCTTGATGACTTTGAAAGGCTGAAAACTCTGGGTACAGGTTCTTTTGGGAGAGTTATGTTAGTGAAACATAGAGAAACAGAGCAGTACTATGCTATGAAGATTTTGGACAAGCAAAAAGTGAGTATGCATAAGGAAGCTTTGAATAAAAAGTTAAAAATAAGAAGACAGCGATCTGAGGTTCAGTCAGTTATTAATAATTTTCATGCATTAGAGATGGGCAGCCAATCCAAGCTCCTCGGTTGCACCTCTACAAACAACTCAATTTATACTTTTCCAACGGCTCTGGTCAGTATTCTTAAAAGACATAGAGTGCTATACAAGACAACAGCACACATAGGACAAATAGGGGACACACTTGTTCACAACTTACTGTTCAACCTCCTGTGCGAGGTTGTCTTAGAGGTGTCTGAAATATCCTAAAAGGTTTTGACCCCACAATTTGATTCCACACAGCTTGAAGCCAGCTATGTTTGGAGGCTTAGGTCTGCATAATATTGGGTTTAATCATTGTTTTCTATATGTATAAATCTCTGACTTCATAGCACTTCAGATTGATGACAGTTGTTCAGGAGATGATTCAGTGTATCATGAAGTCTCCATTTTAATCAAGATTAGATTAATTTTAATTTGATTTTGTTGGTATTATTTCAAATCCAGATGCTGATGAATGCTGAAGAGCTAATGCTAGTCATAACTAGTATCCTTTTCCCCATTGCTAGGCAGGTCTGCTCATCTCTTGCCACACATGGCTCTGTCATTGAGCAGCCCTGTAGAGGAAGCATATTGGGCATCTGGATTTAGTGGATGTAGTAAATATTTATGAACATTTTTAATTGAGTGCACATTTCCAAATGTATGCAGTTTGTTCAGATTGCTGTATCACAATGCATTAACCCCTATTCTCTATTTGAGTAATCAACTGAAGTGTCAGTGTCAACATATAAAGAAACTTGGAAAATGTTTGTGTTCAGTAAATCAATTCAGGAAATCAGTAGATAACGTCCGATATGCCCTAGTGTGTAATTCTTGATTTCATCCTTGAATTGCAGAATCATTAGAGCCGTTAGAATTTAATTCAGTGGAAGTTGAATACTAAAGTTTGGCAGTTTTTTGGAACTTATCTATGGGGCTAAACCTTGTGAAACTATTGCCATGACAAATTTATCGGAATTATCTTCTTATAGAAGTGGGCACGCATACATAGAGCTTCTTTGTTAAGAAATGATATTTTTTTATTAAAATAATACTTTAGTATAAATATATTCAGATTGTATTATTTTTATGTCTTAATGACCTGTGCTATTTATAGTAGCTGATAGATACTAGGTATGCTAAAAGCTGGGCATCAGTGGGTGTCAGGTGCTTAGAGATCAGCTTTGTGATGTGGTGAAAATAAATTTTCATTGGCCAAATTCATTGCCATTAATTGATATAACCTTAAATTGTGATAAGTTGCTACTGTGTTTAATTTTGCCTTGTTTTCCTTTTGCCTATTTTAGGTGGTAAAGCTGAAACAAATAGAACACACATTAAATGAGAAAAGAATATTGCAAGCAGTGTCTTTCCCTTTCCTTGTTCGTTTGGTATATGCTTTCAAGGTATGTTGAAGGTTAAGTGTTGGACAGAATCTGTGTCATTGTAGGGTGTATGTGAGCAAAAAGCAGTGGTACTTACAATGACCTTATTGCCTCCATCATTCTGAAAGCAAATTGTTATGCCATTTCCTCTGTCATATACATGCCATATTCTGGCTTTTCAGGACAACTCAAACCTCTATATGGTTATGGAGTATGTCCCTGGTGGAGAGATGTTCTCACATCTAAGACGAATTGGAAGATTTAGGTAAATATCTCAAATTTCAAATTGGAAACTCTACCTTTTGTTGATTTGTCATCCCCCATAGCAGTGATGTCTAAACAATGTTGTGATTTTTGTCTTCACTAGTATTTGTTAACATACTAATATTACATCCTCTGAAACCTACTCTATACCCAAAGCGAGCCACATGCAAGGTTCTTTGCGGCACAGATCGTACTCACGTTTGAGTACCTCCACTCTCTAGACCTAATCTACAGAGACCTGAAGCCTGAGAATCTTCTCATTGATCAACATGGGTATATTCAGGTGCATAAATTATATCCATCTGTATTTTCATCCTATTTTAGGTTAATTCTTTCCTGCTTTAAGTCTAAAGATTTTCATAATGTACAGAATTATAAGTGAATACCCATGTACACATTTTTTATACAGGTCACAGATTTTGGCTTTGCTAAAAGAGTAAAAGGCAGAACTTGGACATTGTGCGGCACACCAGAATACCTGGCTCCAGAGATCATTCTTAGCAAGGTTGAGCTAATAACCCAGTCAACTGGACCATATTTGTATATTCTTAATTCTTTATTAAGTTATTATGTATGTGTTTTCTAGGGCTACAATAAAGCTGTGGATTGGTGGGCTCTCGGTGTTTTGATCTATGAAATGGCAGCAGGCTACCCACCTTTCTTTGCTGACCAGCCCATCCAGATTTATGAGAAAATTGTATCTGGCAAGGTGAAGCGTTAGAAGGCTTTGTGAAATTGTTTAATAGCTGACAAATATTTAATTTTTGCCTTTTTAAACTTCTCCAGTTTTGTGGGGGGTTTTTTATTTGTGAAAATAACTTTCTTACAGGAAAAAAATGTTATTGCTTCACTTTTGTGGTACAAATTAGACAAAATTACATTTCTGCTCCAAAAATAATTTCCATCTTTCATCTGCAGGTGAGATTTCCCTCTCATTTCAGTTCAGACCTAAAGGACCTGCTGAGGAATCTGCTTCAGGTTGACCTCACAAAGCGCTTTGGCAATCTAAAAAATGGGGTCAATGACATTAAAAATCATAAGTGGTTTGCTACAACAGATTGGATTGCCATTTATGAGAAGAAGGTATGTCCTGTTGAATATTAACAGGGTCTGAGTTTACTACAATTACATTTACAATTTTCTTTCTCAATAATTTCTTATATTGCAAAACATAATTCTAACAGTCAATCCAAAATGTTAATTTTTCTTTTCGGGTCGGTCACTGTTAATTTTCAGGTGGAGGCACCCATCATACCAAAGTGCAGAGGGCCAAGTGACACAAGCAACTTTGATGATTATGATGAGGAGGAAATCCGGATCTCAGAAACGGAAAAGTGTGCAAAGGAATTCTTAGAGTTTTAGTGAGAGGGTACTCAAAGGGCTCTAGCATAATTGGGATATTCTTTGGGGGTTTTTTTGTTTGTTTTTTTGCACTCCTTCAAAGGTGAGAGTGAAGCTGTGACCATCATGTGTGTTTAAATTGTCTCACATTTCCTCATCCCATGAGGCTGGGAGAAATTCATGAGTGCCATGATCTGTGTAGTTATACACAGGCAGGCAGTGCAGTTTCTCTTTAGGGATGCCACACAAAGCACCCTTAGTTTTTTGTGTTCTGTTTTGAAATATGTCATAAATTTTCAAGATTATTGTATTCTTCCTGTTATTCTAAAATATTATTATGATTATGATTATTATTATTATTATTTGATATTTATGAAAAGGGAAGAGGCCAGTTACTCTGATTTGTGGTGAAGCAGATGTATTAATTTTAGTCTGTGAAAATGCACTTTTAAGGATTGGTGCTGCTTGTTCTTGCCAGCAACATATTTTGTCTGTTACCTGTTAATTCAGTTTTTTTTATTTTTTAAGATTCATGTTGTACCACAGATGTCTCACCCCTGAATGTATGTGTATGTCTCTGTGTCTGCATATACATGGCACGCACACAGACGTTGGAGGAAGTGTGCATGTGTGTGAATGGATGTATGTAGAGGGGGGAAAAAAACTGTTGTAAGAGGTGATTTTATTATTATTTTTTATCTGCTAAGTACACAATACTAGGCAAGGCGCACACATGGCAAATCCCAACTATTAGGTCAGTACATTTCAGTAATGTTACATAATATATGTTACTGCAAGCAAGGTTCTAGAAGATTATTGATTATTTCTGATAAAAGATTAATACACCAGCATGAATATGACAGGCTTTTACTCTCTGAAGGCATGTCACCTGGTTTCAGTGCAACTGCAACTTGTTTAAATTATTCTGGAATAAATTGTCCATGGGTTTTATACACTTTGATTTAGGGTTTTTTCTTTCTTTCTCTTCTTTTTCTTTGTAATTTACATTCCCATCTATATTGTTTATTTCATCAATTCAACCAAAATGCAGTTGTAACTAGTGTGTACAGCCAAACAGTAGTTATAAAGTGGCGGTTACATTCAGCACAAAACCATTTGCTGACTGGATGGTCAGCTCTTTGGTGATGTTAATTATTCCATGTTTCAATTTCTTTATGAATCTATCGATCCTTTCAAAAGATGGCTTATAAATGTAATGTTCTATTTGTCAAGTTGGCCTAACAAAGAAGGCAGTGTATTTTTAATTTATTGGAATGTTTAGTACTTGACACTCCCAAAAACAATATTTAAAGGTAATAATTTAGTATTTCACTTGTCAGTGTGGGCTGTAGTATGCAATGTCTATGTATTTAGTTTTTGTATGATAATTTGCACAATGTCATTTAGAAAGCTGCCCCTTCCCCACATTATTACATGTATTTTTAAGGGATGTGTACACCTCTTCGCTGTAGCATATTTTATGTATCAAATGATATGTCACTGTTATGAATAAACGAAAATGCTTTGTAATTGAAAGTTACATTTTTTAAATACCTCTTGCTCTGTCTGGACTGGGGCATTTGTTGGTGGTTTAGTTTTTTCCTAAACAATTTTTTTTAATGCGTATCCTTATAAAATATTTCTCATGGGGAACACCACGGTTAGCCTAATTTTATAGGCTTACAGAACAACTGGACATGGACATGCAGGATGTCATTTTCTCGAAAACTGCATAGACCTAGCATGGCGCTCACAGAGCATGAGTCTCGGGTCTGCATTCTATATAGTGCCAAGAAATCGAAAACTGCATAGTCTAGTGTGTGCTAGTTAGTTACAGCTCACTAAAATGAGAAGATGTGTCATTAACTAGTGGTTTTCCATAAAACGATTAAGCCTAGTTCTTACCAAATTGAGCTGCCGTTTTAAGGAAACTACCAGACCCACAATTCAATATGTACGCGCAACCAATCCTACACGTGCGATTGGTTGACCATACCATCTACGTAATAGGCTTTTGCCGGAAGGAAAGTAGGATTGTGTCAAATTTAGCTGAGCTACGAGAGACATCATATCCTATTGATATAGTCGTGATACTCTAAATCGAAAAGGTATGTGTTTTCTATAGCAGCATTTGTTATTGTTTTATGATTTAATGTACTTTTAAGTAGAGGGGTAGCTAGGTAACGTGAATAACCATTTAAGTTTAATTAGCTATTTAGCTAATATAGCTTCCGTTGTTACTGTAGCTAATCATCCAGCAATAAAGCAAATATAGCTAGCTAGCTCGCTAGCTCTCTAACATCGTTTTTCGTGTATTTCTCAGCCAGGTAGCCAGCTGGTTCACAGTTATAACGTTTTTACAAATGGCTTCCATAGCGTTTTGCATGGCTTATTGTATGTTATTTTTTCAGTTAATGCAAACCCATAAAAAGTTGGTTTGCTTGTCACGTGGGTGTTCATTGCAAAACTAATCACATAGCTAGGTTATCTTGCGAAGTAATTCCATTTTGACATTTGCTAGCTAGCTAGCTAGCAAGATACCTAGACACCAGTCAGCATCGTATTGCAGAAAGAGTTATGGTACTTTTTAAGACTTATCCATGCCGTGTTTTGATTTTGCACGCGATCCCAATATGTTACTTACGTGCTTGTTCTGGCAAAGTAAAATAGTGCTGCTTGCATTATGTAGCTATATTTCGGTCCCACGATATTTCCGGTTTATCCATTCAATCAGCCACTTTCAGGACGTGTAAATACACTAAAGGCTTACATTTGTTGTTATAGTCTGTCTGCTTGTTTAGCGTCCCCCCTGTGGTACACTTACTACGACGCCAAAAATGTCACCTTGATGTCCATATCAACGACGTTTCTACCGATCCCAGTGATGTAGGGCTATAATACACTGCACAGATCTTTTCTATACCATAAATCAGTACTCTATATTACGGAACTGTTTCTTTGACTTTAGGGTTAAACTCACTCTTCGACACTCCTGCCAACTAAGGAAACCTAGAAAACAATGCCACTGATGGGGGAGAGCCTACCATGAGGTTTGAGCTGAGAACATCAAATGAGGCACTGCGTTCATCATTGACAACTAGGTAGACGGTCATGTTACTTCTTGATCACTTTCTTTTAACTAATGCACATGCACACACGCAAACACGGATCTTAGAAAAGGATCTGAGCTCGCCTGACCCAGTTTAACATGCAGCCTAAAGCCTGAAACCATGAAGCCAATGAAAGAATTTAATTATTTTAATGCAGAATTGTTTAGTGTTTTAGTGAGCATTCAACTATAGCATGTGAGAGAAACTATAGCTTTGTATTTCCACTCCCAGCTTTTTTCAACAACTGTACTTCTGTTCAAATGTGTTGCTAAGCAATCAGATGGTGTCAATATGTCAATTGAGAATATGTATATAATTGACTTGAGATATTTAGATTACATTGTATATCAGTTGCAGTTAACATTCTTTCCTGCAATAGGTTTTGCAATGTCCTTTTCATTCTTAAATCTGCATTGTGTAAGAAGTGTTTTGGCCTTTGCAGTAGTTGCTAAGATACCCTGTTTTGTAAGATTGGAGATCTGTACTAGTAGTTAAAATTAGCTCTGAGAAGTCCACGTATAGAGACCAGCATTGCCTTAAATGGCTGACCAATTCACACAGCATAGATGCTACTGTTTATAAAGAAAACTTTGTTACATTTAGCATGTCATTGCATGGTTTACAGATGCGTTGAGCATATTAAGTCAGGCCTAATTTTGCTAATTAGTTGGTGAGTGCAGAGTGCAGCACATGTCATAGACCTTGTTCCTGGGACAAAGGGATGCTGTCAATGTTGAATCCAGGCAACTTGGTAATAGGCTGTTTGTGTTTTCTAGCTGTCATGGAAACCAAGGCAAATGGCTCAATGGACACAAAAAGGTATGTAATAAGTTGGGACTCTCCTTCCAGCTATCTAGCCTGACAAGAATCTGCTTTCTTTAATGTGTTTTTTTTTTTTGGGGGGGGGGGGGGGGGTTCCTTGTTTCTGCTTGAAGTGTGAACTTGTATGTCAGACAATTCGGGTTAAAGGTTAAAAGACCGTTAGATGGCAGGACTGTTACTGTACAAGTGTATGATCGTGTTTAAAAGAATGGGCTATTTTGTATTAACTTAATTCCAAGGTGAGCACAAACAATGGGACAAATGAAGGATATTAAAAGATAAATGACAAGTATCATTCAGTTCATTTGATGCCCCCCTAAACTGTTGTGATCTTCTCTCCATAAATAACTGAAGTTACCTATTCACCACAAAAGTAAATCATTCAGGGTTTGTTCTGGCATGTTTGCATTTTAAAGTTATTTTTTATCATGGTTTCAGTAAGGTCAGTAAGCTGCCAGATTTCTTACATGTGGTGATTATTTTTTGTTGTTTACACAGTAATTATTAAAGAAAATGGCTTGTGAAGTCTCATCACTTTAACATAGGCTATTGGTGTTCCATCTGTTCACCAGTTCGGTGGAGAATGGGCAGCTTCCAGATCCTGCTCACTGGGCTGTAGCAGATGTAGTCAATTATTTTAAAGCTACTGGATTTGAAGAGCAAGCCAATGCCTTCCAGGATCAGGTATAGTAGCAATAATTATTGTCTACATTGTTTTTGCTTGGATTTGTCTTTTAAATTTTTAAGATCGGATTTTGTAATGGTTGATTCATTCTTGCATCACTTTTATGAAAAGTGGGGTGGATGATCTTATGGGCAGCATTAGTGATGGGGTGGGCAGGGATTAGGTCACTGTCCTGTTTTAGTATTTACTGCATTATTAACTGCATTCTGTATCCCATGACCTCAACCAAAGACGTTTCCATCTGCAGGAAATCGATGGCAAATCTCTTTTGCTAATGACTCGTAATGACGTTCTGACTGGACTTTCGATAAAACTGGGCCCTGCACTGAAGATCTACGAATACCATGTGAAGCCACTTCAGACCCAGCACTTGAAAAGCAATGCTTCATAGCACTTGGGACGGGCCAGCCCCTTGGAAGACAATCATGCCATGGAACAGCAGGGTAACTGCAGACTGGAAAAGACCACGTTCTCACATGCATTTTATGCATCCTTGTGGGCAAAGAAACAAGAAACTAATGTGAATTTGTCTTTCGCAGTCTGAAATAGCTGAACAGGTACATGTTTGTCACAATGATTTTATGTTTACCGAATTTGAATGGTGTTATAATTGAAATTTCTTTTAAAAAATATTGACTCCTTTTGTGAACTTGTACATATGTCAGAATTCATTATTCAATATTGTTTGCAATTTTTAAAGATTTTAATTGTAATAATGATTGTGTGAATGTGTCTGGCAGTAAGATTATAAACACTATTGTTTAAGATGTAGCTAGGTAAGGCGTACTTTTTCAGAGAATTTAACTGGGAGCTACATTATTGGGCTGTACATATAAGGAAAAATAGAGGAAGGGGGTTTTAATTTATTTGTTTTGTTAGTGCTTGATTCTTTTTCTCCTTAAAGATACTTAAGTCATGAATAGTTCCAGTTAGGTTACAGCGCATATGATTGTGTATGGCTCCGAAAACTAACCACCCTACAGTTGTGTGTTGTTTTATTAAAGTCTTATTTAAACATCTTATACTAAGGAGTCTCATAAAACAGTATAACAGAGACTGGTAACTAAATAAATTCAGGTTCCTTTTTGCATTTGTTTGGAAGATGATGAGCTTGATTGATTCAAATCCAGTCACTAAATGGTTTTATGTCTGTTTCACCATAAGGTTCATAAAGTGATGATTAATTTTGAAGATATGGTTCCTGAATTTGTTTGCTGACTTGGTGAAATACCTGTCTTGATGTTGAACTGAAAATACCAGTTATGTGTCAGTTCATGACCAGTGGTGCTTATGCAGCTGAGGGGACATTGTGTTCACTTAGACAGTCTTTTGCACAGTGTCCATTCAAAATCTGTCTTGCAATAGAGGACTGAGTTGTATGTGAGAAATTTGCAATAAATTGCTTGAATCAAAAAAGGCACTGATTCAACTGTAAATCTTAGTCAACTATTCATAAAAGTGATTATAACAGCTCACAAGCCTAATATTTAATCATGACAAAGACTTTTTAAGATATGTGAGAGAATGACCAAATGATGCCTTTTATGTAACTGCTGTAGAGCTCCCTTGCACCTAATATGCGGTGCCCTAAAACATTAGACATTTAACTTTCATTTTACCTATGCTGTAAATCAGTTGTGTAGGTATCTGCATGAATGCCTACATATTGCCTCATGCCGCATTATATAAAAAATGAAAGTAAAATTTCCATTTCGATCACTATATGTTAAATTCCATTTCATTTTTATATGTACATTTTAGAAGTACCTAATTTTGGGTCCCTAACTAACATACCTTTAAAGTGGCAAGCTATCCAAAGAAAATATTGGTTCTGTTTCTTTTAACACCAAGGCATCTAAATCTGTTTTGTAAAACATATAATTCATACCCAGTCCTCACAACACTGTCTAGTGATGTAAATATACTTACTCTAATTTTGTTTATTATTGCAACTATTTATTATATGGGAAAAATATTTGTCGCAGTCACTGCATTCAACTACAACTTGATAAAGGTTTGAGAGTGTCATTTTAAATATTTATTTATTTTTATTGACTTATTTTGGGGAAAACGGTGGTGTGTATACTGTATGGGGTAAATAAGTCTTTGTTCCTTTTTTTTAATTTTTATTTTTTATTAAACTTGTGTGAATGCCATTTTCTGTGGATTCCTCATGTCTCTGGTTGGTTTCACAGTTTAGCCCGTGACTTCCTTCGCACAGTCCCTGTGATGTTGCCCGCAGGGCTATCCAGAGGTAGAAGAACCTGTAAGAGACAAACAGAAATTAAGTTTTAACACTTCTCAGCACTCTTGGGGACAAGTTTTATTTCCACATTTTTTGCTTATAGCACTGTGTCTAAAACAAAACCATATTGTTCAGTTACTGTGGTCTCCAAGGAGCAGATATTTCATATACCGATTTATACTTTATACTTTCATTGTATTTTTAATTGTACTTAATTGTACAGTAGGTTGCAGAATTGGTTATCCTTGTTGATTTTTAGATTTTGCATAAACTATCTAAAACATCCTACCAGCTAAGAAAACTTTGCTTCTCTGCTTTGTAGGAATGTTTTAGTAAACTAACCTCATCCATGTTGGAGATCCCCATTTTTGTCATGTCAATTGTAAAGTAATGCTGGTTTGGCATGACTATTTCAATCTCCTCGATCTGTTAAATAAGATGCATGGCGTAACGGTTTAAATGACTTTGTGCATATTTAAAGTGTTAAAATATCTGATTTGTATTATTGATATTACATAAATCCAACTTGCCTCTGGTAACCTGTCAAGAACAAGAACTTGTGTATCATACAGAGTCTTCTGAACAGAAGGTGAATATTCCCCACGGTCATAAGGCCCAGCAAACTTCTCAATGATGGTATCTTTCACCATGTTCCTGCAGAGACAGTACAAAGTGTAACAATCTAACACCTATATTATTAATCCTGTACAAATGTTCCTTATTTCTTTATTTTTGGTTACCATGTAGTGTCAAACGGCACACCCCAGTGCTTATTGTAGCGCCATTTAGCATACACAGAGGTACAGAAGAACCTGTCTCTGACCTCCTGTAGGGTGGTGAAGCGATCTTTGAGGAAGCCCTCAAAACCTGACTGTGTAGTCTTCAGAACCTTCATGTCTCTGATCCCACTGTGAATCACTGGGTTCCCTGGAGGTTTGCACAGCAACTATAAGTGGGTGAGCCTTTTAATTTTCTATTAAATGTAGATATTTTTGGCACCATAAACCTAATTGTATGGTCATTAAGTGAGTAGGGTGTGTTGAATTAGTGGGTGTTTCACTCACCATTTAGATACTGTTCTACCTCGCAGAAGTGCCAAAATTCTGGAGAGAATATAAAGGCATGAGCATGCATAGTGCCATTCTGCAAAACAGATGTTGACAATGAATCATAAGCTCAAAACTCATCACCGCTGGCAAGAGACATCAGTATTGGAAATTGTTCCTAAGACAGTGATACCTTTTCCAGCCTTTTCCAAGGAGCTTCCTCAATGTTGACCTTTGCTCGTGCAACATGCTTAAAAGCTGTCAAGAAGTGGTTGCAGATGTCCAGGCCAAAGCCCTCAATAGTTTTAACCTATCAAAAATGAAGCTGTGGATAACTCCATCCATTGTGTAACTTCAGTCCCAGATAGTTTGTTATAACAACATAGATTCACCCCACCCCTAAAAAATACTATATTAGTTTTAGTACAACATATTAGGTATCTATTCTTTATGAGAATAGAGCTTGTGTAAAAAAAAAAACCTTCATCACTTTCCTGCACAATCCTATGCCAATATTTAGTTTAGACTTTTTTTTTTGCATGTAACTTATCCAGGGTCAGTAAAACCTTCTATACAACATCGGATGTCTGTCATTTTTCTTTTAAATCCAGTGATCTTAAACACATAATAAAATCAGTGCTGAAATAAGTATTACAGCTTTGGCTTAACTGCATGAATTAATTACTAATGAATTAGTTACTTAATCACTAATTAGTTTTCCTGAGTCTCAAAATGTTACACCTACTCCCTTTAGCTTGGCCAGTGCATGGACTGTGTTCTTGATCGTGTCTGTAGGGATTATGTCTGAATTGTCTCCGGTCAGGTAGTCTTTGAGAGAATTCAGCGTCAGCTGGACGTCTGCTTTCAGCTCAGTTATGTAGTGGTAAGTCCCCTCCCTCCGGATATACATAACCTTCACTAGGTTCTTCCCGTAACCTGTCCTTACAAACTCCACATTCTGTGAAAATATTTTAAAGTCAAAGCATTGATTTACAAATATTAAATTAAAATTTAAATATTGTAGTATCTCAACAAAGATGCTTGCGGTGTAAGTTTGAATAACAGTCTATAAGCAAAAATATTTATACCTGATTTGAGGTAGCCATATTTTTTCAAACGGGTGCTCAGAGTGTGTGTTCCTTTACCCTTCAGAACTTCACCACTAGTAGAGCTAGGTGGGGGTCAGAGGATTATATTAAGGGGGTGTTGTCTTCTGTGTATTTTGCATTTCGCAATGGGTCCAACAGGTCATGTCAGTGTCCGGGACTGTACTGGTTTAAAATGTATGCATTCACCACGACAATAAGATCTGCATGCCGCTTATGTGGGGGAAAGGATAACAGCCTGGGTACAGCACAGTGTAGTGTTGTAATAGCGCCCATGAATCCATGTACTATTTCACTGTCCTTTATTGTACTACCCTGAAAGATTTAAGATCAAACACCTTTAATTTTTCATCAGCTCTCTTAACTTATGAACATTCATTAGCATTAACATTAATTTTAATAGCAATCTGAAATGCCCTAGTTTTTCAGTAAATGGAAGCTAATATTTATGGTAATAGTGGTGTTAGATTTATTTTTAACATCTAAACTTTCAACCTTTCATGTGAAGCAAGTTCAGAGGTGCCTAGCTCTGTTCTTTCAGATATACAGCCCTACAGGGCTCAGCTCCAGCTTTAATCCAACATGCACGGTTCAGTTAACTGAAGCTTCAGCCAAGTGTGTTTGCACTAAACTCTTAAGGGTGGTAGACCTCTGGGACAAGACATGAGCTCCTTTGCTCTATTTTACAAGATACCAGCAGAAACCGTTGCAGTGGTGTAGAGTATTTTTCTTTAAGTAATATGTGCCATGATGAGTGTCATGAGACAAAATACCCAACTTCCTCTTTCATACACACACAGCTGCATGTATGTTCTTTCACTATCAGTAGTCATGAGGAAGCTAGCCTTAACAACAAAGGAGCTAGCCTTAACAACTGCCTAATTCTTTTTGTTCTGTCAATAAGCATATGATCCATTTTGTATGACAGAGGGAAAATGTTCTCAGTCTGGAGTTTCTGCTTGATTCTCATCCAAGTATTCATCTTTGGTTCCCTGTGTGAGGCAGATCTGTCCTGCCTGGATGAAGAAGGGCAGCCTGTTGACTGGTAGATGGAGTTTCCACTTGTTTTCTTGCAGTTTGAAGAAGTTTTGAGTAAATGTTTGATTTGAGTAGAGACTCTTAGAAATGTTCATATTTTCTTTGCCCTCTGCAATGTAAGGTTCATCGTGTACAAGTTGCCCAAGTATACGAAGGGTGTTGTGGGAAGTGGAGTTGACTACATGTATTTGGATCCTTCTTTACTGAGCTGGCAGCTAAGTACACATGTGGTGAATACCAGTAAAGGGGCAATAGGCAGCACCCTGAGCCAGCTGTACCATAGATATGAGGTATGAGCTTTAATGTCAAAGCTAGTTGTTTCCAGCTATGCTTTTTTCACTAATTGATTGTTATGCCACTTCTCCTGTGATTAAGTGGTTAAGAAGAGTTCCCATACCTAGGGTCAAGATGGATAGCAGAAATGACATAAGTAGGATTTTTCTGAAGGATTACTTATTTAAAAGCTTATAGTTCAAATTCAGTGACAAACAATTTTGATTATTTAACAGTTGAACAGCTCTGCGTACATGATCTACAATGATGCTCCACCGGTGCTGAAGTACTTGAATAATTATGGACACACAAAAGGTACTTTTAAACTTCAAAGTAGGTTTTTTGATGTTTCAGAGAGGGGAGGTCTAGCGCAAAGAGCATAGCTGATAAGTGCTGTTGACTAAGCATTGATTTCATGCTTTCAGATTTTTCCTGAAGCAGATAATGCTTATGTACACCATTTATGGACAGCACATTTTTTTGCTGGAAAGTGGGCTCCTATCAATACAACCCTGGGCTTTGATTTAGGAATTTTGTTTTGTTACCATCTTGATTTTGTCAGTGTAAATGACAAAGTTCCGGGTCAGTCAAAAACATTCTGCTGCCATGTAAGACATGAAATGAAATGACCAAGTTCTTGAAAAAACCCATGTTGTTTTCACACTGAATGATGATATTCAATGAGTGACTGCTCTGTGCTGCCCACGTGTTCTCTAGGGGTGCTGCTTTTTGATGAGTCTCAGGGATTCTGGTTAATGCACAGTGTTCCTCACTTTCCACCATTCCCTGAAATGGGCTATGGCTTCCCCTCCACTGGCAAACTCTTTGGCCAGATGTTTCACTGCACTACTTACAGCTACAGAGAGTTCCAAAAAATATGTAAGCAACCTATGCCAACATAAACATTAAAAACAACAACAACAAAAAAACAAACAAAATACATAACACTGGCACATTTTTTTCATACCCTGTAATTCAGTAGACAATACAGTACATATAAGACATCTTTAGCTTTACCAATCACATGACTCTTTTTAAAAAAAATGTATTGGAAAGCCTCTGATGCTTGAAACCTTTCTCTAAATACTTGTTCTTGCTTCACCAGCACAGCAACTGGCATATATGAATCCCCATGTATACAATTGCTCAATTTCAGCGGCGTATTACACAGACATGGCAGCCATGGCACAGCTCTGTGCTGGCGAGATGCCAGTTGTGTCGCCCAGTAGGAAACTGGAGAAGCTGAAGTCAGTCCAAGGGGAGACCTTCCTCAGTTTTGCCAAATCTCACAGCTATGTTGATGGTAAGAGCATTTTGGAGCTCTTTTTAGCTATAAGGTAACACACTGCACAGGTTTGCTTTGCTTTTTTGGATAGATAGTGTTCATTGGATACTATCACACAGCCATTTGATGACTTTTAAAAATGTCAAAGTACAATTCTGTCCTTGACTACCTGTTGACATTGCTTATGTAACACATGAGATGCTTTTAGAACGTGCAGAATACCATGTTTTACACAGATCATGCACATGCATTGTTTATAATTTTGCAACTAGAGGGTTTTCCTTGGTACTACATGCCATTAGATATATAGTGGATAACACATACACATAGCTTTTCCGCAATCGATGTCCATGTTTGTCCAACAATCCACCAATAGTCTTCTGATATTGACCTTCCAGACATTTATGCTGGCTGGGTAGCACAGACACTGAGGACAGATGTTCTTGTGGAAACCTGGCAACGAGAGCCACACCATCTCCCCTCCAACTGCTCACTGCCCTACCACGTAATGAACATCAGGAGTATCAGCCTACCAGGACCCGTCATCTTCAATTCCTATGAGGACCACTCCAAGTGGTGTGTGTCCCTGGAATACAAAGCCCAGTGGGCATGTGTGGGCGACCTGAATCGGGAGATCGGACAAGCGTGGAGAGGTGGTGGCCTTGTGTGTTCTCCAAACCCGGGTGTCTACAGAGCCTTCCGTCAGGCAGTGGCCTGGTATAAAAGCTGTTAGAAGCAAGAGATCTTCTGTTATCTTTGGAAGTATGGAAGTATGGAAATGTGGAAGCAAATCAATGGACAGTGTTATGCACTTTTAGATGGAACAAGTCTTTCCCTTATTTTTAGTTGAATAGGAAAGTCACTTTAACATCATTTGGAATGGTACTGATTTTTATTTTTATTTTTTTTTTAGTATTTCTGTTACCCTTTTTCATATATCGAGAGTCTACATTTATTTGAACAGATATAAATTAAAGAGCAATTCTCATACATCCTCTTATATACATCATCTCAGTTACAGGTAAATATCAATGATAAAATGGGAATGCTTGTAACTGCATAAATTAGGGGTAGAGTTGTGTGCAATAAAAAGGTAAAAAATCTTAGGAATGAGTTATGAGCATATACACATCGCATCATGTATAATATCCAGTGTAAGACTCTAAATCAAGAGGGCCACGCAACTGCAAGCTAAATGCCATGCTTGTGCTAGGGGTGTTAGATAATAGTAAACTCTACACTGATGTATGTCACCAGGACCTAACTTTGACATCCCTCAGGGCTAACCTGTCAGCATTCATTGTTTACTTGTAGTTTAAATGGTCGACTGTAAATAAATTACTTACTTTTTTTTCTCCAGAATTGGGCTAAAAGGCTGTTTTTGGTTCAGAACCAGTCTCTCCGTAGCCTAGTTTTTGAGAATTTAGCTCACTTTTACTCTGAAGTTTTAAATTAATTTTCATCTGTTTAGGCAAATGGTCTGTTTAGCCATGTTTAGCTGAATGAAATCTAATGGATCGCTGAGTTTTTGTGTACAGTGTACTGCTTGTAGCCTACTGTAATGAGTACCTTTATGGAAAATAGAATCAAATTTACGAAAGAGAATGTTTGTAACAGTTAAAGACAACAGTAGAAACACAATTCCTCAAGAACAACCGCACGCAAGTGTGCGGCTATAGTCCACCTTAGCACTAGGGGGCGATACGAGAAACTCATACAAGCCAAAACCGATCCGGAAACTCCTGACTAAGATGGTAACACGGAAACATTTTTCAGACACACGTGAATTCAGATGAACTGTTAATAACAGCAATAAAATGGATTTCATTGGGGTACCAGTCTCAGAAGATACGACCAATACAAAGAATAAAGTAAAAAAGACAATGAAACGGCAAAAACCTTTCCAGGAACCGGTTGATAATGGTTCCGTAGAAGAGTCGGAGTCTGCAGGGTCCTCGTTCCCTCCTACATTCAGCTTGTCGACAATAAAAAATAAACAACGCAGACACCTAATGTTCATGAAGCTCAAGCAAGAGAAACGGAAGGTAACATAATTCTAAATAAAAACAGCTATGCCATAAGGTTTTCTCGGATATCTACTTGCCAGCTTGCTAGTTAGCGTTAGCTAGCTAGCTAGCCAGATAACTGCTATCCTAGGCTACCTAACTATCTTAACTAAAGCTGAGGGCAATTACAAAATTAAGGTAGCTTTATTTAATGTGTCGTCAAATTCACCTTAAATAAAATATGTTGTTGTCAGACTGAAACCAATTATGATATCAACGATAATTTGCTAGTCCTGTTATGTCATCAGTATTTTGTAAATTCTTCTTTAATTACACCAGTAATGTGGTATCTTCATTTGAATGCAACGAGTTAACTGCATTATAACTTTTTTTCTTTCATACAAGCAAAAATTGGAATTGCGGAAGAAAAGAAAAAAGGAGAGAGATGCACTTGGAGACAAGGTATCTGGAAAGCATGTTAATGTTGCCATCTGTCTCCTTTTATTGCAGCTGATTTCCAGTTTTGGGAATTGTCTTTTTAAAACTACTGACACAACGCTGACTTTTCCAAACTATTAATTGTTATTTCCACTTAGTTTTTGTTTATGATTTTTCTGAAGGCACCACCAAAAGATGTTCCAAAGACGATTGAGAATCAGAGAGTATATGATGAGACAACAGTAGACCCAGAGGATGAGGAAGTATGAATATTTCCATGGATACCTGTGAATAGATATTGCTTTTGGATTTTATATTAATAATGCAAACATGCTTGCTTTGAATTCAGGTAGCTTTTGATGAAGGGACAGATGAGTTCTCAGCTTACTTCAACAAACTGACAAACCCGAAAGTTCTTATTACGACATCAGACAGACCAAGAGGGGTAAGATCAGTCTTTTTACTTCAGCATAACTGGATTAAATTTAAGGCTAGTTTAAGGCTAATTATAATCTAGGTCTGGATGAAGTTTGATGAATTGAGAATTGTGTGCTGGCACAAGGCCATTGTGGATCCTAGGAAGTACATATAAATTTCCATTTATTTTGATAGGTCTGTTCTTTCAAAGTGATTTACAGCTCTCTGAGTCATACAGCAGCATAGCCTAAAGTTTGGACATTTACAGAACTGAGATATAAAAGTGAAAAACAAAACTCACTTACAAAATCCAGATTACTTTTGAATAGAAGTGATTTTGGTATAAAGTCACCCAAGTGTGACTTTGGGTTATATCACACCAAAGAATTGCCATTCTATATGACTAAATTGTATATGCATAATTTGGATTTACAAGGGTAAATTGTAAATCAGAAAATTAACACATTAAGATCCAAAAGATATTCACACAATCCATACTTTTAATGTACTGTTTGAAAAAGTACTTTATATTCACAAGCTTGTTTGTTTACAAATCACAGTTTGGAAGTACAGATTGTTTTTGTTTAAATACCAAAACAATTTGCACTAGATTTATTTGAACTATTTAAACATAAACCTTAATACTGGTCTGGTACTTTATTTAAAAGTAATAAGGAGGTCATATCCTGTTGAAAAGGTGGTAAGTAAGGGTTGGATTTGGGGTTCAATGTATATACGAAAGCGTTTTTTCTCATCTACACACAAAGACCTAACCTCCGAAACCAATAAGGGTGTGGAAAAAATAAAGCACAGAAGATACAAAATCGATATCTGTTTGAAACAGTCAACTTCAGAATATTCAGTCTCTTTGGAGCATCTCTCATGTGCTGTAAGGTTCTACATCAGGCAGTCTAGGGTATTTATCTGTTTATAGCTGATTTATGCTGATATAAGATTGCAGTTGTGCACAAGGACATATTACTCTGCAGTCATTTGTTTTAAAATATTTGTATTTAGAACCAAACAAATCTGTAGTATATAAGTAGTACTGTAGAATTAATCATTTTTAACACAGTATAATAGAAATAGCATCAGGAATCTTAAATAAGTGTGTAGATTTACATCTCTACACACCAGTACCTACAAACCATACAGCATCAGTAATGTATGGAAATATAAGGTGGCGTGAGTGTGAACTCAGAAATGTATTTTATAATAAGTGTGTTATTGTGTCTTTGGGAAGCTGACCATATATGGGTGTTTTCTTGTGTCTTTCTGTGATTTTAGAGAACTGTGCGGTTTTGTGAGCAGTTAGCGACAGTAATACCAAATGCACATGTGTACTACAGAAGAGGCCTTGCCCTGAAGAGGATCATTCCTCAATGTGTATCACGAAACTTCACATACCTTATGGTCATTAATGAGGATCGAAAAGTGCCAAGTATCCTTCAGCTGGGAGTATAATAGAACTCAGTGGTATTCACTGAACATGTATCTGCCTGCTTAGCTTCATAGTTCTTTTTTAATATATGGTGATGTTCCTTAACTCATCTTGTAAAAGATGGCATGGTTCTCTGTCACCTTCCTGATGGACCCACTGCACACTTCAAAGTGAGCAGTGTTCGACTTCGCAAAGAGATGAAGGTTTGTAATTGTTCACGGTTTATTTTTTTCCTAGTGGTATGCTTTTACTTACTGATTGACTGACTCACATTGTTAAAACGTATTCATGGAGGGTCTTGGTGCAAGTGTACGCTAGCTTGCTAGGAATCTAGCTAAGTTAGCAGTAGACATGAAGTGGTAAGCAGTGAAAGCTGCAATAAACACCTTGTTGCATGTGCAGAGTGATTATTGTAATTTGAGAAGCTTTATGTTCGTGACATTATTGGTTGGCTACCTTCCCATTTCTGAACTGCTTATGAACAAGGAATCAAAGGAACTTAAGGTTAGCTGTAGCTATAACTAACAATTAACAGTTTTCCCTTTTGATATTTTTCTCACAAAATTGCCCTCAAATTCAGTGTTTTCTTCTTAGATTTCCAAACCTTTTAGATCCAGTACAGTTGTGAGAAATATGCCCATCAGTGGATATTGGTGCAGTTGAGGCATAGCTAGTTGTCTTGTTTATTTACCATTTTATTATATTGTGTAATATCTCATGTTTTGGACTGCAGAGAAGAGGAAAGGACCCAACAGAACATCACCCTGAAGTCATTCTGAACAACTTCAGCACCAGGCTGGGCCACTCCATCGGCCGCATGTTTGCTGCGTTATTTCCTCATGATCCACACTTCGTTGGTCGACAGGTCGCCACTTTCCACAACCAGCGTGACTTCATTTTTTTCCGGTTCCACAGGTATGGTTAGGTATTGGTAATATTCAAAATATCATTGTGGAAATTACTGTGAAGGAATATACCACCATTTTTAATACAGAAATGTACAGCAAATTCCTACCTAATGTTGAGCAAATCCTTACATAAATTGGTTTAAATTAAAAGACAACTATCGTTGTTTCTTTGAAAGTTGTTAACTGCTGCTGTCAGAAGAGTGGACAACACCTCTTATCCTTTTTTTTTATACAGTTAACACATCTATGATTCCCTTTTCATGTCTTTCACAGATACATCTTCAAGAATGAGAAGAGAGTAGGAATTCAAGAACTAGGACCCCGTTTCACCCTTAAGCTCCGCTCTCTGCAGAAAGGAACATTTGATTCCAAATTTGGGGAGTATGAATGGGTTCATAAGGTGAGGATTAAAACCTACTTGGGTTTAACTGGTTTGCAAATGATTTCATCTGTTTTGCAGTGATTAAGAATCACGGAGTATATAGATGACCCTGGCCTTTTGTTAATCAAATCTGCCTTTTTTCTTCAAGCGCCATGAAATGGACTCCAGCAGAAGAAAATTTCATCTTTGAAGACTTATGAGGGATAATACAGCAGAGATGTGATAAATCAGTATTTGAAAAATATTTGAAGTGAAACACATTGACTTTTGTTATTGTAAATTGTGCATCTCTGTTTATACATGTCTGGTGACCAGTCCATTATGAAATTTACTGATGAGATGAAACAGAAATGGGGATCTCAGAGTCTGCTAGCAAAATCTATCACAAGAAATAGCTGGAAGGCAAACTGTAAAGTAAATGTATATTAAAATAAGTACTGTATCTACATTGTTTCTTATTTTGATTAAGTCCAAATGAAACATGGCATTTAGAATTTAATTGTACAACTGTGTTACATTGGAGGCTTTTGCAAGTGATTTATTTCTCCTCTTCAACATAAAATCGCGCTTCCGTTTCAGTGCAGGCAAGATTTACATTTTTGTAAACTGAAGCCTGCCAATTTTAGCCCGATGGAAATGACTCGGAGACGCAACTAGTATAGGACTTCACATATGTTAGTTGGTTTATGAACGAACTTACGTCACGTAAACATCTTTGGGGCGAAAAATATCAAGACCATTAAAATGAATGTTTTGAATACGCAACATTGTGACTTAGCAGTTGGTCCACTCCCACATGGTTTGTAGTGCTTAGCGGGATTTTCGCTCAGCAGTTGCTTTCCTTCTATCCGAAAAAACCCTTTTTGCTTAAATAGCCTACTGAAGATAATGAGCTGTTACGGGGGAACGAGATCAGTAAATTCAAAGGTATGTGGCTTATTTTTCATAACGTTTATGGAAGAACATTGTATTGAGCAGTGATCTCTTCATTCGTGTTCTCTCCGGCCCTTTCTCGGACTAGCGCGACGACCAGTGCGTAGAGCTCCATGTGTTTTTTGTCCCAGACGAACAGTGGAATTCAAAGCTGAATAAAGTGTCAGTTGAAGCCATAGACAGTTTCATATCGGCAGGCTTCATAAGGTGAGCGGGCAATAAATGCATATAATAGTTTCACACAAAGTTTAGCCCATAGGAGACTTATATTTTACATTGCACAGTGACATTACATGATGCTGGTGTTGGGATGCAACATGTAAAGCCTACTCTCAGCTACCAAGTTATATTAAAACAGATCACTTTTGCTCCGTATTTCAGGGTGTATCCAGACATTAACCTGAAAGCTATGAGAGATGAGCTTGGAGCATTACTTGCGCCTGATAAGGCCACTGATAGATACTGTTTTTTGAAATGCGTTGGCAGAAGTTTGGCATTGGTAAGTAGCTTTGCTTGCTGTGATACAAATTCCAAAAGGCACCTGGACAAATGAGTCAGTCTCTTCCAGCAGTTTGCAAGCATCTACTAGCCTCTTAAGCTCCAGATTTAGTTTATTAATGCTAATGCATGCTATTTGGTAACTACTGTGTAGCCATGTATTTAATAACTACATTTAAATTAATATAAAATATACATAGTTACAACAGTGAGGAATGAGAGTGAGAGGTCCTTAGAATGGCATGATATGGATCAATGAACACTTCATTTTTAACAACCAACACAGGAAAAGTATCAGATTTTTATTTATTTTTAATTTTTTTTTTACATTAGGTTAAAGCAAAACAAGAGAAAGACTTGAAAGTCAAATCTTTTGCGCCACCCTATGTAAGAATTTCGCCTTAATTAGTATCTTTGCAAATTTAGTATTTGCAAAATACTTTGCAAAATTAGTATCTTTGCAAATTTTAACATACTATGGCCAATTGTGAAATAATATTATTTCTCATTGCAATTCCTGTAATTCAGTCCCCTTACCCAGAGCTCTATCTGCTGCCTGTGAAAGAAAATGCCAGTCACCTTTGCTCCAGGTCCCTAAACCCACACACGGTCTTTTACAACACAGAGTCTCAGAGAGGCTACCCTCCTTTTGCACCTGGCCAGACAAAAGAGCCCACTAAATTTCCACTAATCAAACAAGGGCCACAGCAGTGTATCCTAGACCAGAGTCTGGAGGAGAGGGAGGAAGACTCTCCAGGATGTGAAGATTCCTTTTGGCCTACGGCTCATAATATGTACAGTAGTGTCCAAGAGGAACTTGTGGTGAAGCAGCATGGTGAGAAACCCAGGAAAAGGCTCCCTTCCAGTAGAAGATAACTGTGTATGTTCATTATTCCAGATGACCTTCCTTTAGGTTCTTCTAGACCTTAGATATATTTTATTTTGGAAGGAAATGATACTGAAAAGGATATGAACAGGATATATTATTCTAGAAATTTGTTTCAGCTTTACATTAATATATACATTTCTGAAGTGGAAATATAGATGTTTAATATTGTGCAAAAATTAAGCAGAAGCAAAAATGAACATTTATTTTGTTTTCATATAGAAATAGTTCCTATTAATCAGAATCCAACTAAAATGGAAAAAATGGACAAAAAGACTTGTTACAAAAACATCACCCGAGATTCAGGAGTACCAGAATCACTGGAGGATTCAGACAATGGAGTTGTCCTCTCTCAGGGGAGGTAATGCTTTAAAAGGGAGGCTTGCCATGAAAATCTGCTATGTTAGTTCTAGGCGTACATATCCTGATTTTTATTGAAATCTTACCATTTTCTACAATTTAGGAAATCCAAACAGTCTCAAACACTAAAGTCAACCATAAAGAAACCAATTAACCAGGTACGATATTTTCATAATTTTCATAACCCAATGTACTAATCCAATATCAATTTTGTAAAACATTTCTAAAGAGAGATCTTTCTGAATAGTCCCTGATAAAATGGAAAGCCTTGTGCTTATTAATGTCTGGTCCTTGTAAGGACAGTGACCTTTAGTGTCAGGCTAAATTTCAGTGGTCAGCAGGGGTCCTTTCCTGTCTACTGTGCAAAGAACATTTATGAAAGGCTTTATTGCAGAAGGTTCCCCATTTGTCTTTACACTGCAGTTCCCTGTGGGCAGTCTAGTATCTCCTGCTAAAGATGACTCAGCTCCAAGTGCCCCTTCCCTGGCACTGCATATAGCAAAAAACACACCTACACAACCAACTAACAGTAAGACACTACCGCTGCTTCATCTCAAATTCAAGAGCATGAATAGATTACAGGTGGTTAGAGAAGTGTAATCTTTCTTCCTAGGGGATGAGCTGTTGAAGGAAATTAGGCTTGTTAAAGAGGAAAGAAAACAACTAGCAAGGACAAGGCAAGAGCTTCTTAGGAAGGGCAAAGATCTTCTAGCTCTGAATAGACACCGTAGGAACCAAGGTATGCAAGTAAATACTTCTCACATTTGTTAATGACATACTTAAAGTATGAAAGTTAAAAGGGCATCATCCTGTCCAAACTGCATGCCACCTAGCACGGGACAGGTGGAAGAGAAAGTATTTCGATACCAAAAAGGCTGCTGCACCTTTGGAAGACACCCTGAGAAGTCTTTGTCAAGAACTTGAGATGTTTTATGACAAACTGTTTCAACAACTGCAAGCCCGAGAAGGAAGAAACAGGCAAAGACGAGCAGGGAAACCATCAAGCACAAAGGTCAGTTCTTCACCTTGCTGATGACTCACTGACAGAAAAAACTGTGTTGCCTTCCAAGAGAGGGAGACAAACAGCTACTTTATGCCTAGTAAAATGCAACCCATGATGAGCAATATGATTATTATTCACAGAATGAACTCATAATTCAGATTATGACTGAGAGCTGTGAAATTGATAATCTGAAGATAAACTTGGATGATACCAAAATGAAACTTGCCACAGAAATGAAGGTATGCAATAGTTATTTCATAATATATTTATCATCACTGTAATTCATTATCACCATTGTAATTTCCCTCTGGTATGTACATATTTCATTCATTGTTCTTTAAAGCTGAGGAAGCAGGCTGCCACAGAAATGCAAACCCTGAAAGCAGAGTTACTGCAGAAGAAGTCCCAATGCTCATCCACTGGGCCTCTTACAGCCTCCACAGGCCTTGGTTTACACCTTAGCACAAGCAACCCTGTGTAATCCCGGCACTCGAAGCAATGATTTCCTTAAGTTAAAATGGTTTGTATATAAATAATAAGGTAATCTGGAAAAATTAATTTTTTTTAAGAGAAACAAATGAAAAATGAACATTGTACCCTACAGGCTCAGTTGCCCGCAAAACATCTATAATCCTATGGACTCCTTACATGTTATTTGTAACTAATATTTTTAATGACAAGGTCAATGACTGAGCAACTTAATTAATGAATTAAGTCTATGCCTACTGTTTAATGTTCAGTGTATTGTGTGATGGGGAGATTCCTTTTAAACCCTCACAACAGAAATAAGCCTTTTTAAAATCAGTAATTGGTTTTAAATTTCAAAACTGCATTTAATTAAGCCAGAAGGCACTGTGTTCTTGCAGAAATGTCAATTATTATTACTGATGCAATAAAAAAGCAGTTAAATCTACCAATTACAATAAATCTCAAATCTTCACTCCTTTTAGACCCAAGACAGAGTTTTATATAGGGTAGCAGACATAGCTATAGACTCCTAGGAGACTGCTAAAGACACCGCTTTTCGGTTTGGTGTGAGGGCATTCCACATGTCAGCACTTTGCTGCTTGGCAACAGGGTCATCACTGTAGTCAAGGAGATTTCCATTCCACATGCCAATCCCCCTCAAACTCTGCTGTCCCACATAAGCAGCCTTCAGGGAGATGCTCTCTGGGTCATCATACCACAACTGATGGACCTTGCCCTTGTTGTCCTGTAAGGTTTAATAAAGAAACAGTGTGTACATTCTGAAGGTCTCACTGATTTCAGAGTGACTTTAATAATGTTTAAAATATTGCTGCAGCAGACCTTGTAATTGTAATAGGGAGCGAGCTGGATCTCATCCCAAAGCCTCCCAGACATGGAAGAGTTTATCTGTTTCATCAGAGTGCTGTAGGGGATTTGTCTTCCAGATGCATCACTGCAAGGAGCCCCTCTAAAAGGCACTTTAGGGATTGTGCAGATCCCCTCCTATGACACAGCAATAGTAGCAATTGTAATTTAAAATCTTGATTCAATAATTTTGGTGTTGCAACATAACTGCTGAAATGTTCATTTATCATTCGGACTGGTGAACTAGAGTTAACATAGAATCTGAAACCATGTGATAAACATTACTGGTCAGCTACTTTCCTTTACATAATGTGAATATTAGGGCACTGCCATTTTATATAAGGGTTGCAATATTCTGGTCATGGAGGGCTGTATTTCAGCAGAGTTTGGTTGTTTCCCTACACAGCACACCAAAATAAACTCACTTAATTACCATGTTCAGCAGTACCTAAATGTGCTTGGACCCTGCCCCCTCCGGTATCAACCCCTGGTTTAAAAAATGAACAGGATCAGAAATGTTCTGTTCTATGTGCTTAAATAAGATGTGTGGTTGTTTATCAGTTGCTTCAGTCAAGTTACTAAAAGCCTGGGAGAAAACCTGCCCAAAGGCCAATCAGAACCAGCCTGGCACAATACAGATAGTTCAAAATGAATGCAAATGACTTATGTACAAAATAATTTGTTTATGAGATGAAGCACATGCTGTCATGTGGGTTTTATGGCTTGCTTTTTTAACAGTTGAGGCACTTAAAATGTAAATAAATAAAGTATAAAAGAAAAAACTACAACTGAGCCCTTGCAATTAAAAAACATCAGGAATTTACCCTTTTTTGTAATCAGTTATTTCAGTATTTGATTTTGTACAACATTTACATTAAAATGACCTTAAAATGCTACATATGCATTATTTTGACTTAATCTTACTTCATTGAAGTGGGCATTTAAAAATAAAACTTGCAATGCTTTATAGTTTTTGTTTTGTAGAAAGAAGAAAAACAGTAAGTGGACAGGTATACTTTCTGTTGCAAGGGCTCAATTAAAGGAATGTTGTTTTGTTTTTTTTATACCTGTGAGAAGTTTAGGCACAGGTAGTCATAACCATACCATGGAACTCCCATCACAAGTTTCTTTGGGTCTACTTTCATTGCAATGTATTGATCATATGCTGCAAGACAAAGGAACCTCTTTATGTTATGCCTTTTTACATGTTCTGAACCAAAAAAAGTCAAATTAATTCTATTATTAAAATCAGAACATTTTCTTCAGAAACACAATTCCATTACTTACCTGCTAGCGTTTGATTGAAGGGTGCATTTGCCATTGCGATGCAGTCCTCCCAGATCTGACTTTGTTCATCATAAGACATTACAAAGAGAAGGTCGCAAGAATCTGCAATTGCAGTGTAGTCATAGCAACGCTTATCAATACACTTAGGTGACCAAGCCACATCAAAGGACACCTAGATTTAACATCAGTAAGACAAAAGGTTAACAACTGAAATGATAGTCAGTATTCAGGGTACATGACAGGGCTTTTTTGTATTCTATTCAGCATTCTACCTGAGAGCCTGGAATTTCTTTATGGAACATGTCTGTTGTCTCTTTGACAAGCGCTGTTAAAGCATAGTATTCAGGGGAAGACTCTTCTACAGCCTGTTCAATGTCAATGTTTATACCATCCATAAACTGGATCTTTGCTAAATTAAGCTTCTCCTTGATCCAAGCTGTCCTTTTGGCATCTTCCACCATATCTGGGAGGGGCACATCACCTGTGAAGGAATGCCCAAACCTTTTGATTTCTGAAAGGACAGGTCACATGCTGTAGTTTACAGATTATGTGTTTTAAATGGTGTTTATAAAAAATACCCCTACCTTTCAAAACAAGACGTGCTCCATTGGAATGGGCATAACACATAAGCTCTGCGTCATACTTTCCAAAGGCAGCAATTGTCGTCACTTTGGACCAGTCATACAATTTCCATGACTTTCCACCCACATCAAAGACAAAAACCTGCAGGGGGTTGAGGTTACCTTATGTGAAAACTGGGAGACAGACCTTTGACATTCCTTAATTTGCATTTGCATAACCTAAGAACATTTAGTAACTTATATTTGATGATTTAGCATCTTATACATGACTGTTCAACTACAGCACCGTTCCACTGGTTCAATTCGTTATACGTTCATGTAATTACATTGTCGACATTTTCTTCCCTTATTGCAGAACTGACGCAACATACCATAGATAGGTAAATGCGTTTGATGTGCGAAGGAATCATGCAAAAACATTCTCTAAATAATTAACACGAAACTATCGAATATTGGTTTCAATCGAATGCCCTATACTTACCTCAAACTCTCGCTTATGCTGAATTGGTTGACATAGCTCCTCTCGCACGCATGGGCAAATTGCTGATGAATCTTTCACTGACAGGCTCAAAACAACGATGAAATATATATACAGCCACATTTTTGTTAAGAAAGGGAAATAACAAAAGCTAACTTTTTAATCATTTCAACATCATGAGACAACCGTTCTACTTCCTCAGTATGGCGTGCGAGAAGGACACTTTACGGTATGTCAATTGTCTTTCCGTTTAGAAATGTCAAATGATAATTTTGATCCAACAAGGAATAACGCTTACTATAAATACACACAAATAAAATGACTAATAACAGCCCAAACTCGAAATTCAAGAACGTTTTATAATATATGATTTTTATAATTGTTATGTAAATATTTGTGAAATTAAGGGTTATTAACATCGAAATAGCTGGTAAAATTTTTACCTGTTTTTAATTTAAAAAAACATTTGTTGTGTATTGTTTTAAGAATCTTAAAAATGGGAATATCGAATATTACATTTGCTGTACATTAGTTACACTGTTATACAGTAAAACTACGCTGACGCAAAGTAAATATGTAAAAATGATAAAAGCCTCATTTTAAAAAAGTTTTGAATTTCGGGGTTTTCCCCAGTCAAATCAAAATTCTAATGTGTAAAATTAAATATGATTAAGAAGCTAACTTTTGTTATTTCCATTTCAAAAACAATATGGCTGTGTATATTTCTGCTAATCATTTTGAGCCTGTCAGTGACAGAATCATAAGCAATTTATTCATGTTAGCGAGAGCAGCTATCGAAACAAATCTAGGATAAATTATAGAAAAGTATGGATCAGGCTGTGGTTATAAGAAAAATCCAAAATTTGAACATTATACAGGGCACACAAAGAGCTATTTTACTGAAATTGTACATTTTACTTAAAAAATGTAAATGGTTTTATTACTGAACAATACATTTTTGTTGGCTCCTTTTCTGGTTGATGCTGCTGGTAGTGCTTTCATCATCAGTGATGGTGCCCACATCTTGCCTAGAGCCATTGTGGCAAAAGCACGTGCCTACCTGGCTGGAGCTGCATCTGATGTTCTTGAGGTAGAAGGTGCCCTGTTTGAGGATATCAGTGAACTCATGTAAATCAGGCAGTTTGTTTCTACAACTGGGATTGCCATTTGTTATTTGAACCAGGTTGGTGTGAGAACTGAGGGACTCCAGCAAGTGCTAATGAAAATTCAAGCTGGTGACGAGAATGTTGATTCGATGACCAAGATAAAGCGAATCATGAAGGCAAGAAGCTACCATTAACACTGAATTCACTTTACTTTAATGGTTTCATCTTGATCTAATTTATCAAATATTTATACTTCCTCTTTTATTCCTTACAAACTGAAGGACTGGAAGAGTTTGTTGCCAACAAATCTGCCATTGGCCTACATGAACATGAAACTGTTTGGACAGGAAATCGCTTTTGCCAAAATTGACAAAGCCTTAATTGAAAGTGTCATTGAACAAGCAGCACAGGTATTTAATTAAGAAACTTCTTTGTTACAAATGTTTTTGATTGCCTTTATTAATAATATAATTTTAAATAAATATAAATAATTACATGTAAAATCTAATCTTATATCATTCAATATGTGGAGGTTGCTACAGGACCACGTGCACATGAAATTGTGAAGGATATAGTGTAATGCAGACTGGGATTGATCGCCAGTATTCCAAGTCTCTGCTGCCAGCTGAGCTGTGTCGCATCCTTCCCACTGCTGTTGGTCTGCCGATGGAGCTCAGACATTACGCTGCTGCTGTTGCTGTCGTATCTATCAACGGTAGGTTTTCACCTCATTGTAACGTGCCAGCTTTAAAAATGTGAATTTTAGATATGTTTGACCAAGTTATTACCTTGATCCTTTTAGTCCATACAACCATCACACCTCCTCTCCATGAACAATCAGAGCCCATCACTCTTGATCAGTTGATGATGACTAATCTTCAGTTGCATGCTGAAGCCAGACCAAGGTAAAACATTTAATAAAAAGGCCAAAACAGATATTACGAACCTAAAGATGTTGCATATTATGAGCCTTGATTATTCACTGCATTCTGCTCAAACAGGTTTGGGACTATGGCTATGGCCAGGAACATTGAGGACCTCCCAGTGCAGAGGGTGGTGTCTCTGGCACCTCCAGTGCCCTCTGATGTTCAGCCCAGTTGGATCCCTGCTTCAATTCAAAAGACAATCTGTGATGTTGTCCCCTACATTCACATGCAGGCATGCCTAGACATTTCCTCTCGCAATGCAGGGTTTATTGACAACGATCTTATTTACTATATTGTTGGACAGCACACAGCCTGTATTTCAGTGGCAAGAGGTAATTTTTGAGGCCAGACTATGAATAATAGTTCTTCTAATGTATTACCTATAGTAATATGGGAAATATACTCTCACATACACTTTAGTTGATGGTCCTGCCCTTCAAAGGAATCAGTCTTGTTGAAGGTGAAAGCTCAGAAGAAACTGCCTTCCTGCTGAAGCTGAGGGGCATACTGAAGGCAGGAATGAAGAACATTGAGTTCAGTTCAATGAGCTCCTCTTCCTCAATCAGCAACAATTTCAGCAGTTCCAGGGGATCCAGAAGTTCCAGTAGTTCATCCAGTATTCGCACATCTGATGTAAGTCTTTAGTGTGTGGCTATTGTTAAATAGTGCTCAGACACGAGAGGCATGGCTATAAACAAAAACAATTACATTGCATTCCACTGCAGCAGTGGGCTGAACCACGTGACTAGTGGAAACAGGAGCAGTCCATCACAGTGCCAAAGTTGAGACCGGCCTGCATCAGTCAAAACTTGCTGCCTGTTTGATGCTGAAGTGGGATAGACTCCCAGAACTCCTAAACATTTTCACCATCTACAGCAAGAGGTACAATCAACAAGATCAAAACAACAAATGTTTTGCACAATGACACTTAAATGCTGAAAAGCATACTATTTCAACTAAGACTCCATACAGGCTTATTAAAACTGGACAGGGCACTCTCAGTACACTGTGTGTGTTTATGAAATTCCAAGATATCTAATATTAGTTCTCTACCTACAGTCTGAATAGCTGTCATTAACAATGTGATGTGGCAGTGTTTATATTAGTTGCGATTTGAAATCTAATTACAAAGTTAATGTTCAAATTAAAGTATTTATTTATAGCTACAAATTAAATAACTATAATATGGTTTGAATAACGGTTAAGATCTTTTTAAGTGTTACTGTTTTATTCAATGGTATGACTCAGCAGGTCGCCGCTACAAAAGTACAGACAAATAAAACCATGTATTAAAATAAAAAAGGAAACACTGCAGACTTTACAGAGAGAAGCAGTAGGTCCCGGAGTGAGTATTAAAACTAGTTATGAAATGGACTGGAGCTGATAGAAAGCAGAAGACTGTTGTAAAGTCATGGCGCTAGAACCAAATAAATACATAAGCATAGTCCCCTTAGACTTAGTTATTAAGGAATAATATTCAAAAGCAAATTATGTGAAAAACTGAGAAATTTAGAAGTAGAGTGAATAAAAATGAGGTCTGAAATAAGATACGGCATCAATCCATGTTGTAATTTACATAAAACAATTAAAAGATTGTCTCTTTCTGTTACCAGTAAAAGGCCAAGCAACGTTTTTAAAAAATCCATACTTGAATTGGACATGAATTTTGAATTGACAAACACTAAAGTCAAAGTCCACAGAACAGAGCAGTGATGAGTTCAGTGTCACATTATCCCAGGCCATGCAATAAGCCCAGTTATCTCTTCAAAATGCATTTAATAACTTGGGAGTTTTTAATACTTGATTTAGAGTGAAAAATGTAATAATACATACTGGTTTCAATTGCATGTAATTAAATATGTAAGTTTCTTCATCATTTTAAAAATAATATTGAGATCGCAAAACTGTAAAGTAACAAATATGAAGTTGTGCATTGACCAATTGTGTTAAATGAAATCTGTTTAGTATTGATTACAACTTTTAACAATGTTGTCATTGTCTCATCCAGCTTCATGACATGACCACCTGGAATGCTTTTCTAGGAGTAAAATTTCGCACATATAGTTAGCACATCTTATAAATGTTTGTTTGGACAGTCGTTACCAGGGTAACACCTGACAACAACAACAAAAAAAGGAGTAAAGCAACTCACCCAAAAAAGCAATTTTTGACTTTTAAACTCAGCAAATAGATGTTTATTTATTTATTCATTTATTCTTTCATCGTGTGAGAGATATTTAATACTTTATTCATGAGATCACTAAAATATATTTTAAAAATATTGATTAAAGTTATATATATTTGCTGATATTATTAACAGCAATGTAGACAGGTGAAATATTCTCACCTGCTTTGCATAGTATATCCTTAACATATAAAATAATAGTAAAGATTTTGGGCATACTAACACACTTTTTTAAGTTTCTTTATCATTTTAAAAATAATGATGAGATCGGAAAACTGTAAAGTAACAAATATGAAGTTCTGCACTGACCAATTGTGTTAAATGAAATCTGTTTAATATTGATTACAACTTTTAACAATGTTGTCATTGTCTCTTCCAGGCTCTTGATATAATCACCTGGAAGGCTTTTCTAAGAGTAAAATGTTGCACATATTCTTAGAACTTCTTATAAATGTTTGTTTGGACATTCGTTACCAGAGTAATGCATGACAACTCACCCAAAAAAAAAGCATATCTTTTCCAAAGACATGGATCAAATGAAATGCATTTATTTATTTGTTTACTTATTTTAGTGTCTCATTTATTTTTTTACAACTTGTGAGAGATATTTAATACTTTATTCATGAGATCACTAAAATATATTTTTAAAATATTGATTAAAGTTATATGAAACAACAAAATAAACCTTTAATATTTACTTTACATGTGGTCATTGCTCTTAACATGTCCTGAGGCCAGGGGAACCTGACCTTAAAATGATTGATTTGTTTAAGACAAATTTTGTGGAAGTTAAACAAGAATGAATCTTTGCCATCACAATTTGGATTTATGAGTTAATAATTAATTTTAAACTTACTGTTTAGTCATCACAACTACTAGTATAAAAAGGTACTCTCTTTTAGGCTTCATCACTGGATAACCAGCCATGAGAGCTGTTGTTCTTGCCTTGACTCTGGCCCTTGTGGGTAAGTTATTATCAGATAATGGTTTAATTTCCTCAAAAACATGGAATGAATTGAATTAATGCTTTGAACATTTTTATAAAATGGCTATTTACCTGTTCTTTTCTTACTTCATTTAGCAAGTCAGCAGATTAACCTCGGTAAGTTATTTTTAAGAAGAGCTAATTATACCCTAGACACACTCATAAATGTTGAATTCATTATGTATTTAAGGTATTTCAAAGTTATAACGTGTTTCAAAAGTTCCAGAGTTTGCTCCCGGTAAGACCTTTGTGTACAAGTATGACGGTCGGGTCTTGGGCGGTCTGCCTCAGGAGGGTCTGGCCAAGGCTGGTGTAAAAATCAGCAGCAAAGTTCTCATCAGTTCTACGTCTCAGAATACCTTCCTCCTGAAGGTAAAATGATTTGTCATTGCATGAAATATGAACTGTTGCTATGTAATCAAGACACATATGGCTAATTTGTGCGTTTAAGAAACTCTAACCAAGGTTTGTGATCATTTTGCACTCAGCTCTTGGAACCCCAACTCTTTGAGTACGCTGGTGTCTGGCCCCAGGATTCTTTCATTCCTGCCACTAAACTTACCTCAGCATTGAAGACTCAGCTTGTGACTCCCATCAAATTCGAATACTCTAATGGTGTGGTTGGTAAAGTATTTGCCCCTGCTAGAGTTTCCTCTACTGTTCTGAACCTGCACAGAGGCATCCTCAACATCTTTCAGCTCAACCTGAAGCAGACCCAGAATGTCTATGAGCTGCATGAGGTAAGAGAATAAATGTATTTTAATATCAGTTGATGGTTCTGTCATATTCTGATTTATCACCTTGGCTCAAAACATTTCATTTTCTAAGGATGGAACTCAGGGTGTCTGCAAAACCCATTATATGATCAGGGAACAATTCAAACCCCATCAAATTGCTGTGACAAAGTCCAAAGATTTGACCGATTGCCATGAAAGGGTCATCAAGGACATCGGTTTGGCTTATACTGAGAAGTGTGTTGAATGCCAACAGGTGAGCTCAAACTTTATCAATGAGTTCAAAAGTCGCATTTAAAAGTGTGATTTAGCACATGTAAAATGTACACCTTCTAGAAGTCATTCTGTTCTCACCACAGAGACTTAAGAGTCTAACTGGAACTGCAACCTACAAGTACATCATGAAGCCCATTGATGATCATGCTCTGGTCTCTGAGGCTACAGTTGAAGAGGTCCATGAATTCTCAGCATTCAATACATTCAATGGAGCAGCCCAAATGAGAGCCAAGTATGATCTATCTGTTCATGTTTCATATCCTGTCACAACCTTCAGGAAATTTCATGGTATGAAAAAAATCTGAAAGGTTATTTCTCACAACAGCCAAACTTTGAGGTTGCTGGAGGTGCAGAACAAGCCCACTGCTCCTAGCAATGATCAGTACTCAGCCCGTGGATCCCTACGTTATGAGTTTGGCTCTGAGATTCTTCAAACCCCCATTCAGCTTCTGAAGATCAGCAATGCACAGGCCCAGGTATCATTGTTCATGTACATTAACCTACATGTATAAGATGTTTTCATATATTCATCTGAAAGAAACAACTTGTTCTCTTACAAGTGTCATTGTTTTTCTATCAAACGTTGAGGCATTTCCTTTTCTCTATTTCAGATTGTGGAGGTATTGCAGCATCTGGTTGAATACAATGTAGCTAAGGTCCATGAGGATGCTCCTCTGAAGTATGTTCAGCTTGTGCAGCTCATGCGTTTTGCAACCTTGGAGAATATTGAAGCCATTTGGGCTCAGTACAAGGCCAAACCTGCTCGCAGGTAAAATTCTTAGGAATACTTTAATGAAATAAAAGTGCAGCGTGATTTGGCCTTTTCTAAAATCCTTCTTCTGGTAGACGATGGATTCTGGATGCGCTGGCTTTTATGGGTACACCAGTGGCTTTGAAGTTCATCAATGAGAAGTTCCAAGATGATGAGCTTACCAAGCCAGAACTCATCCAAGCCCTTCCGGTCACTTTGCACATGGTCACTGCTAATCCCGACACTATCCGTATGACTGCTGTGAGTAGCTATTTTTAGCGTTATAGTAAATGTAGTTCAGCAGACACTTAGAGATCTTATAAAACCTTATAACCTTCCACTCTGTTTAATAGCGCCAGGCATTGAACCCAAAACTCAAGTCAATTCCATTGCTGCGTGAGATGGTCATGCTGGGCTATGGTTCCATGATAGCCAGATACTGTGCTGGAGTTCCTTCCTGTCCTGCTGATCTTATGAAGGTAAAACCTCTGATCTTTCCATTATGTCTATAAATCATCATATCTAGATTCAACTACTTTTCTTAATAGGCATATATATCAAATATAACTATGTCTAATTTATAAAGTTGCTCAGAGATTAAGAGAAGAAAGATTTATACTGTTAAGTATGATGAATTTCAGTGCTCCTTAATTGTAATGAATGTGGACTCAAAGCTAATACATTTCATCTCTCAAATGTTTTCCTCAGCCTATCCATGACATTGTTGCTGGGGCTATTTCCAGAGCTGATATTCGTGAAATCACCCTGGCACTGAAGGTTCTTGGCAATGCAGGCCACCCTTCTAGCCTTAAACCCATCATGAAACTCCTCCCTGGATTTGGAACCGCAGCTGCAAATGTTCCCATGAGAGTCCAAGTTGATGCCGTCTTGGCCCTTAGGAGAATTGCCAAGAGAGAACCAAACATGGTATCCATCACATGATGATAGAACACAAAATGCATTTTAGCTCATTTTGATCATGGAACTAAATCTTTTGCTCTTTTATAGGTTCAGTCAGTGGCACTGCAACTCTTTTTGGATAAAACTCTTCATCCTGAACTGCGCATGGTTGCCTGCATTTTGCTCTTTGAGACCAAGCCTTCAGTGGCTCTTATGTCCACTCTTGCTGGTGCTTTGGAGAAGGAGCCCAGCATGCAAGTGACCAGCTTTACATACTCTCACATCAAGTCTCTGACCAGAAGCATGGCCCCCGATTTCATCAATGTGTAAGAATGTCTTACTTTTCAAAATATTACTTAGTTATACTGTTGAGCTGCAAACCGCAACCCAGAAGTGACTACTTTGAATCTTACAGGGCTGCAGCAGCTAATGTTGCCATCAGAATCTTGAATCCCAAACTCAATAGACTGAGCTTCCGTTTCAGCAGAGCCTTCCGCTATGACCTTTATTTGTGTAAGTGTTAAAGAGCTTTGCTATTTTACTAAAAGAAATTGTACATCTCACTCAAAAAAATGTAAATGGTTTTATTACTGAACAATACATTTTTTGTTGCATTCAAAGCTCCTTTTCTGGTTGGTGCTGCTGGTAGTGCTTTCATCATCAATGATGGTGCCCACATCTTGCCTAGAGCCATTGTGGCAAAAGCACGTGCCTACCTGGCTGGAGCTGCATCTGATGTTCTTGAGGTAGGAGGTGCCCTGTTTGAGGATGTCAGTGAACTCATGTAAATCAGGCAGTTTGTTTCTACAACTGGGATTGCCATTTGTTATTTGAACCAGGTTGGTGTGAGAACTGAGGGACTCCAGCAAGTGCTAATGAAAATTCAAGCTGGTGACGAGAATGTTGATTGGATGACCAAGATAAAGCGAATCATGAAGGCAAGAAGCTACCATTAACACTGAATTCACCTTATTTTAATAGTTTCATCTTGATCTAATTTATCAAATATTTATACTTCCTCTTTTATTCCTTACAAACTGAAGAACTGGAAGAGCTTGTTGCCAACAAATCTGCCATTGGCCTCCATGTACATGAAACTGTTTGGACAGGAAATCGCTTTTGCCAAAATTGACAAAGCCTTAATTGAAAGTGTCATTGAACAAGCAGCACAGGTATTTAATTAAGAAACTTCTTTGTTACAAAAGTTTTTGATTGCCTTTATTAATGAAATATAAAGAAATGAATAAATTATTACATGTAAAATCTAATCTTATAATCATTCACTATTTGGAGGTTGCTACAGGGCCACGTGCACAAGAAATTGTGAAGGATATTGTTAGTGCAATGCAGACTGGGATTGATCGCCAATATTCCAAGTCTCTGCTGCCAGCTGAGGTGCGTCGCATCCTCCCCACTGCTGTTGGTCTGCCGATGGAGCTCAGTCATTACGCTGCTGCTGTTGCTGTTGCATCTATCAATAGTAGGTTTTCACCTCAATGTAACATCCCAGCTTTAAAAATGTGAATTTTAGAAATGTTTGACCAAGTTATTACCTTGATCCTTTTAGTTCATACAACCATCACACCTCCTCTACATGAAGAGACCATCACTCTTGATCAGTTATTGAAGACTAATCTTCAGTTGCGTGCTGAAACCAGACCAAGGTAGACTACCACAGACACCTTTCAAATGACTGAATCAGAAAACAAGCCAGTGAAACTGCATAAACATGTTCCTGTTGTTTGTCTTTCAGTGTTGCAATGCAGACATTTACTCTAATTGGAGTGAACACTGCCGTCATTCAGGCTGCTGCAATGGCCAAAGGAAAGCTCCATATAACTGTGCCAGGAAAACTGATTGTAAGAGCTGACCTTCCGAAACGCAATTTTAAGGTGGAGGTTTTGCCTGTTGCAGTTCCTGATCATGTTGCAACCATTAGGTAATTGAAAGATGCCTTTATTTCTAAGAAAATGTAAAACATTTAATAAAAAGGCCAAAACTGATATTACGAACCTAAAGATGTTGCATATCGTGAGCCTTGATTTTTCGCTGCATTCTGCGCCAACAGGTTTGAGACTGTGGCTGTGGCCAGGAACATTGAGGACCTCCCAGCACAGAGGGTGGTATCTCTGGCACCTCCAGTGCCCTCTGATGCTCCGCCCAGTTGGATCCCTGCTTTAATTCAAATGTCGATGTGTGATGTTGTCCCCTACATTCGCATGAAGGCATGCCTAGACATTTCCTCTCGCAATGCAGGGTTTATTGACAGCGATCTTATTTACTATATTGTTGGACAGCACACAGCTCGTATTTCAGTGGCAAGAGGTAATTATTGAGGCCAAACTATGAATAATAGTTGTTCTAATGTATTACCAATATGAATATGGGAAATATACTCTCACATACACTTTAGTTGATGGTCCTGCCCTTCAAAGACTGGAGCTTGAGGTACAACTTGGTCCTGAGGCAGCTGAAAAGCTCAGTAAAGGAATCAGTCTTGTTGAAGCTGAATACTCAGAAGAAACTGCCATCCTGTTGAAGCTGAGGGACATACTCAAGGCTGGAATGAAGACCATCCAGTCCAATTCAATGAGACCCTCTTCCTCAATCAGCAGCAATTCCAGCAGTTCCAGTAGTTCTAGTAATTCCAGCAGTTCCAGCAGTTCCAGCAGTTCCAGCAGTTCCAGCAGTTCCAGTAGTTCATCCAGTGCTCAGACATCTGATGTAAGTCTTTAGTGTATGGCTATTGTTAAGTAGTACTCATGATTACCCATTACATTATATGACAAGAATAAATCTGTTAGCAGTTATGGGTGGTGTGCAACTCACTGTTTTTAGGATGTATATAGTTTTAAACACCAAAACGTATTGACCTGTGTTGCCTTCCAGTGCTTTTTTATTTTTGCACCTCCTCAAACACAATCTCATGAGTCATTCATTGTTTCTTCCTAGGCTACTTCTATAAATGAACCCTTCCAGAAATTCCATAAGGATAAGGTAGATCCAAAAAAAATCTCTTCAGCTTTATTTTAATTTTGTGTGTTTATATGCATTATCTTTTCCTGCATTAAAAATAAAAAATAATGAGGTTTCTACTTTTATTGCAGTACTTGGCCTTACAGGGAGTGTCAGGTACCAGCAGCTCTAGCTTTGAGAGACAGGTACAGCAAATATTTAGTTGTGAATTTAAATATGATAAGCACAATACATTTTTTTTGCTTAACATCCAGAGGACTATTGGAAGAAGTAAAGTGCCTCTTTACATTTTTAGGCTAAATTCCTTGGAGATGCTCTTCCACCTGCCATTGCCATCATTGCTCGTGCTGTTAGAACTGACCGTGTACTGGGATATCAGCTTGCTGCTTACGTGGACAAGTCCACTTCAAGAGTACAGATTGTGCTTTCCTCCATTGTAAAAAATTACCAATGGAAGATCTGTGCTGATGGTGTTCTGCCAAGCAAGCATAAAATTGCTGTAAGCCTGGCTCTCTGTAGCAGCTTTCTAAGAGAACACACAGAATATTAAAAATGTAAATATATGACTTGCATTGAGCATATCTCTTTCTTATTAGGCCAAGCTTGCATGGGGTAAAGATTGTCAGGAATATTCTGCATGTGCCAAAGTTGAGACCGGTCTGCAGCAGTCAAAACTTGCTGCCCGTTTGAAGCTGAAGTGGGATAGACTCCCAGAAGTCCTAAACATTTTGACCATCTACACCAAGAGGTACACTCAACAAGATCAAAACAACAAATGTTTTGCACTCTGCCAAACTGATTCATACTTATTGCTTGATTTACTCTTTGATTTTCTTACATCAGGGCATCAGATTACATTTTAATGGTAGCTCCTTTGGTCGGAATTTCTGCTGAGAAAGCCAATAACAAGGGCAAAGAGATTGCCTTAACTGTGGTTCTATCAGATCAGGACTCCCTGAACATTATTCTCAAGTGTCCAAAGGTGAGAAACATTTTTGTCATGGCTTTGCACAACTCAATATTTTAATACTTTAACATTTTTAATGTTGTTCATCCTTAATTGTAGATGACGCTGTCAAGGAAAGATGTGCCTCTTCTTATTTCCTTGCCCATTGGAAATGATCGAAGTGTTGCAGTATAAGGAATTTACATATTTGTGCGATTATTGAAAAATGTTCAAGTCCTGAAAGTGACTCTTCAGAATGTAACAAAGTAAATAATTATGTAAAATAAATATGCAGCATCCAAAAAGAAAACAATATCTCTTGTGTATTGTCTATGTAGTTTTTGTCACAATTTTGCTTTAAAAATATTGTGCTGATCAGGACTCTTGGCCTGACAGTACAGCCTTCAATATGTGGCTTTCTAATAATAAAATAATCTCTAGCAATTCCTAAATTGTATCCACACAAAACCCTATAAAACTACAATTACATACCCCATTGTTGTTCCCTAAAAAAGGAACAAACAACTACCACACCAACAACAGCAACAGCAACAAAACCCCACACACTGCATACTCACAGACTCTACAACAGTATATATAATCACAACGTGAGATTAAACACCTCCATTAAAGCTTTCATTTTCATAGAATCATTCTAATAAAAAATTGTAAAATAATAAGAAGTGTTTTAAAAAATGTAACCACGAAAAGTAACTCCGGCTAGATATTGCACTTATACCACAATCCTCATTTGGATGAATTGTTTTAACAAAACTATATTACATTAACCATTGCCCAATACTTCACATACCTAGAAACAATTAATACAACACTTGATAAAAAGGGACCCTAATGCTAAGATCTCAATCTGATAAAACTAAACACAAGCTAAGAGAATATTCCTACGTGGAAAAAGAAAAAAAAACCCCACTGGCTATACACTTTGATGCGCAAACACTGTATCAGGCATCCATCCTGGAAATTCACCAGTTTATGGGTTAATACTTGTACACAAGGTATATTTGCTATGAAGGCATGTGGCCTGCCACAGCCCCCTAGTCACCAAGCACACGCACAGTTAAAGTGTATAAACAAAGTGTATAACAAATATCTCCATCTTTCCTCCACATTCCCTTGGAGGACTTTCAAGCGAATTTGCAGTACTTTACATTCTGCCTTGCTCATGCCAGGCAGAATGGAGACAGCACTTGTGAATGCCGCTCTTAAAGGAACACCACACCTCATTATGCCAACATCTGCCACCACACCCTATCCATCACCTGGCTACATGTAGTATCCAATATCGTGATGTTTCTTTCAGTTATGCTAGCTGATGTGTATGTTGATCCAACATGAAGGTCTTCTGAATTTATTTGTTTCTCCTGCAGCTAGCATCTAATTGATAATAACCAAATAGTAATACAGAAGTAAAAAAAAAAAATACATTCATGAGTAAAGCAAACCTCTGTAATTACTGATTTCCTACGTGGATTTTTCCTTCATTTCCACCACAAGCTCTACCATACTGAAATGTAATCAGTTAGTAATGAGTGATAATAATTGTTATAGTAAATAGTTAGTTAGTTATGGTAGTTTGACATATTTAACAATGTCACAGTTAGTCCCTCCCAGCTTCTATGTTCCATGTTTTCCCTGTAGTGTGTATTTTAGTTCCATGCCGTAGTTTCGTTTTCTCTGGCCCTCGTTTGATTGCTCACGTCTGTCCCTCGTTTCTACCATGTAAAGTTCATGTATTTAAACCCTGTCTGATACGCTGTGTTTTTGCTGTTCATTGCGTTTATGTGTTTGGATGGCTTAGAAAGCCTGTCTGTTTTTCAAAGCCTGCGTTTGTTAGCCCGTGTGTTATTTCCTACTTTTTGTTGTAGCCTGCTTCCTCTGTTTGCCTTCATATACTTGTGTTTTTGGTTCATCATGTATCCCCGTTATCTCCATATTGGTTCTATGACCCTGGACTACTCCAAAAACTACAACTCTGGATTTGCCCCTAATAAATCTCGCTCTTCTCCGTACATCCGTCCGCCTCCGTACCGCTCATCATTACTTACATGTTTAGTACTTAATAATGCCTGCAATAGAATCATATTGATCATATCATCAACATGTAATAGTTTGTTATGCCAAACTACCATAACTATTTACTATATAACAATTTTTATTACTCATAACTAATTGATTACATTTCAGTATGGTAGAGATTGTAGTGGAAATGAATGCTACATTGTAATGGTCAGTAATTTGTGTACTGTCCCCTTACCACGCTAGATCTAGCCTGCAGTTACTGGCAAGTCTCGGTAGAGGAGGAGTCTAGGCTTAAGACGGCTTTTATCTAGCACTGTGGTCTATTCCACTTTCGGGTTCTCCCATTCAGCCTCTGTAGCGCTCCTGCAACGTTCCAGAGGCTAATGAACAAGGTTGGACTTGTATACAAGTGCTGCGCAGTTTACTTGGATGACGTCATTGTTGCCTCACCGGCATTCGAATAACACCTGACCGACCTGTGAGAAGTGCTGTCCAGACTTGAATTAGCGGGTCTCTCTTTAAAACTGATGACGTGTCAGTTCTGCCTAAAAGAGCTCACTTTCCTTGCATACCATGTTACCCCATCAGGAATTCTACCAGACCTAGACAAAGTGAAAGCTGACTTTAAAACTCCAAACATGGTGAGACATGTGAGGCAATTCCTGGGTCTTACAAGTTACTATTGTCGCTTCATTAAAGACTACACATGTCGTGCTGAGCCTCTGAGTTGATCTGGGACGAAAAATGTGAAGCTGTGATGGACTTCTTGAAAGGCTGTCAGCACCTGTTTTAATGTTCCCTGATTTTGGCCGCCCCTTCTTCATTCACATGGACGCTTCTGATGCAGGCCTTGGCACAGCTCTAATGCAGAAAGACAGGAATGGTTTGGATGTGGCACTTGCATACGCTAGCCATGCTCTACGCAAGACTGAGAAACCATACTCTACCCCTGAAAAGGAATGTTTGGCTGTCATCTGGGCACTGGTTGATGTCATGGCCCAACCCATCAGGTAGACTTGCTAGGTGGTCACTACGACTCCAGGACTTTGACTTAAATGTAATCTACAAGCCTGGGACAAAGAACAAAGTGTCTGATGCTCTGTCTCATAATCCATTGCCTGGTGATGGGGCAGTAATGGACATTCTACCCGATTTTGTGATTATTGGCAGTCTGGATCTCCGTGCCCTGCCTCCTGTCATTTCTACAGATCGTGAGCATCTGCGACAACTACAGCTGGCTGACCCTGTAACTGGCAAGCTACTAAGAGACCTTGAGAACCCACCTGAAAGTCAGTGCATAGGGGTCAATACCACAAAATACTCTGTCCAGGATGGTCTGCTCTACTATACTGACCCAAAAGCATCTTGTGCGATCCACCCCATGAAACAACTAAAGTTGTTTGCCCCCTTGTCTTTGAGAAATGCTCTGCTGAAGTACTATCATGATCACCCAACGGCCGGTCACTTAGGAGTCACTAAAACATTAGCCCAGTTGTGGCTCAGATTTTTCTGGCCAAAATTACCTATGGATGTCAAGCAATACGTTTCTTCCTGCACAGTGTGTCAGCTCATAAAACCTAGTCAGAAGAAGCCCCTTGGCCTTATGATTCCCATACGGCCAAAAAAAACCATGGCAGTACTCTGGAGTGGATTTTGTGGGCCTACTACCTCGCACATCTAGTGGGAATGCATATATTATTGTGTTTGTTGATTACTTTTCAAAGTGGGTGGAAGTGTCTGCCATGAGAGAAGCTACTGCTCAGGTCGCTGCCAACAAATTCCTGAGCGAAGTGTTTGCGCGTCATGGCGCCCCTACCTACTTTATTTCTGACAGGGGATCTCCATTCGTGAGTGGCTTCTTTGAACATGTCATGTCTGCACTTGGGACCGAGCACAGGCTGACTACTGCATACCACCCACAAACTAATGCTACAGAGTGTGTCAACTGCACTTTGAAGACTGCAATCAGCTCGTATGTGGGTGACAAGCACACTTCTTGGGACAGGTTCATAACCCAGATCTGCTTTGCGCTGCACACTGCACCAGATGAAAGCACAGGATAAGCCCTTCAGTGATGTTGTACGGTCGTGAACTTGACACTCCACTCGACCTGATCACACAACCTTCGTCTATTGGTCCAGACGAGCCTGCCGTTCCCTACCCAAAGACTTTAAGACGTCAATCCAGGAGGCACATGAACACGCTCGGGCAACACGTGACAGCAGTCATATTAGGCGGAAACATTATTAAGACCAAAGACATCGTTATGTGTCCTACAATGAGGGTGACTTAGTCAAAGTAAAAACCAACCCCAAATCTGATGCACTCGCAAATTTCACAGTTAAGTTAGCCCCTATATATGCTGGCTCTACCGCATCTTACAAAGGCTATCAGATGTGAATTTCAGATTGTCAAGGGAGGATACGGGTGAGGACGCAGTTGTTTTTCATGTGGTCAATATGCAACCACTCCACACATGGGAGTTAACCACCCCACCTGGAGATAACCAATGTTCATCAGTAGTGCGTGAGCTGTCCGCGGGGACAGAGGACCTATCTGCTGGCATGAATGCAAACAATGTGGACGCTCATGATGACTGGCAAACACCTCAGACTTGTGCTGACCCTGACATTGACTTCGGAGCTCAGGATACTGACAAGGCCAACTGCGACAGGGAACACACAGGAACACACTACTCACTAAGGCCTAGTCACATACCTAGGATCACCACCAGTTGGTCGGAAACAAAATGGACTATCACTCTCAAAGACTAGGCTTCTGAGTGGGTTACTTTCATAGACTGCTGGGATTTGTTGCATGCCACTGCACTACTGTGATTGGTTATTTGGGTGCTGTTGGAGCCTTGTTCAAAGGGGAAAAAAAGTGTTTGGTTATTTGGGTCCTGTTGGGACCTTGTTAAAAAAAAGTATTCTGTACTGCTTGGTGTGTTATACTACGTGACTGTATTTTGTTTTCATCAGGGAATATGCTATACTGTCATGTATGCCTGGCATTTGCATGTTACTCTGTATGCCATCACGGTATGTGGTAATAACTTCTGTTTCTTGAGTTACGGCACATAGGAAATCAGTAATTCCAGAGATTTGCTTGACTCATGAATGTATTTTTAAATTTTTTTTTTTTAACTTCTGTATTACTATTTGGTTATCATCAATTAGATGCTAGCTGCAGGAGAAACAAATACCTTCAAAAGACCTTCATATTGGATCAGCATATTGGATACTACATGTAGCCAGGTGATGGATAGGGTGTGGTGGCAGATGTTGGCATTATTAGGTGTGGTGTCCCTTTAAGAGCGGCATACACAAGTGCTGTCTCCATTCTGACATGAACAAGGCAGAATGTATGGTATTGCAATTTGTTATGTAAGTGCCTATGATTTACCTCAGATAAAAAGTAGACATGTATACATATTAAAGGATTGTCTGTTTTCTGTGTTACTAAACACCAGTCGAAGTATATTGTCCTGTTTGTGAGCCTAAATTAGTGGTGTAAAACCATGGTGAAAAAGTTAGTCATGTAGTTCATAGCTGGCTAATTTTCCATGTGGTTAAACAAGATTTTTATGGTTGTACAATGTTGTGTCTGCTAGCCCAATCAACTGAAAAGTGATTTCTGTTGTTGCTGGTGTGACTAGAGGTAAGTTTACAAAAATCCATCAGTAAATATATGTTAGTAATTAAAAGCAACCTTCAGAGGCAAAGCAAAAGGAAGAAAGTTCTCCTGAAAGTCCTCCAAGGGAATGCAGAGGAAAGATGGAGATATTTGTTATTGTTTATACACTTTAACTGTGCGTGTGCTTGGTGACTAGGGGGCTGTGGCAGGCCACATGCCTTCATAGCAAATATACCTTGTGTACAAGTATTAACCCATAAACTGGTGAATTTCCAGGATGGATGCCTGATACAGTGTTTGCGCATCAAAGTGTATAGCCAGTGGGTTTTTTTTTTTCTTTTTCCACGTAGGAATATTCTCTTAGCTTGTGTTTAGTTTTATCAGATTGAGATCTTAGCATTAGGGTCCCTTTTTATCAAGTGTTGTATTAATTGTTTCTAGGTATGTGAAGTATTGGGCAATGGTTAATGTAATATAGTTTTGTGAAAACAATTCATCAAAATGAGGTTTCTGGTATTAGTACAATATCTAGCCGGAGTTACTTTTCATAGTTACAGTTTTTTTAAAACACTTATTATTTTACTTTTTTAATATATTAGAATGATTCTATTAATATTTAATGGAGGTGTTTAATCTTACTTTATGATTTTATAGACTATTTTAGGGCCAGAGTCTGTGAGTATGCAGTGTGTGGGGTTTTGTTTTTGTTGTTTTCTTTGTTCCTTTTTTAGGGAACAACAATGGGGTATGTAATTGTACTTTTATAGGATTTTGTGTGGTTAAAATTTAGAAATTGCTAGACAATAGACAATAGACAATACACAAGAGATATTGTTTTCTTTTTGAATGCTGTATATTTATTTTTTACATAATTATTTACTTTGTTACATTCTGGAGAGTCAGTTTCAGGACTTGAACATTTTTCAATAATGACACAAATATCTAAATTCCTTATACTGCAACATTTCTATCATTTCCAATGGGCAAGGAAATAAGAAGAGGCACATCTTTCCTTGACAGCGTCATCTACAATTAAGGATGAACAACATTAAAAATGTTAAAGTATTAAAATATTGAGTTGTGCAAAGCCATGACAAAAATGTTTCTCACCTTTGGACACTTGAGAATAATGTTCAGGGAGTCCTGATCTGATAGAACCACAGTTAAGGCAATCTCTTTGCCCTTGTTATTGGCTTTCTCAGCAGAAATTCCGACCAAAGGAGCTACCATTAAAATGTAATCTGATGCCCTGATGTAAGAAAATCAAAGAGTAAATCAAGCAATAAGTATGAATCAGTTTGGCAGAGTGCAAAACATTTGTTGTTTTGATCTTGTTGAGTGTACCTCTTGGTGTAGATGGTCAAAATGTTTAGGACTTCTGGGAGTCTATCCCACTTCAGCTTCAAACGGGCAGCAAGTTTTGACTGCTGCAGACCGGTCTCAACTTTGGCACATGCAGAATATTCCTGACAATCTTTACCCCATGCAAGCTTGGCCTAATAAGAAAGAGATATGCTCAATGCAAGTCATATATTTACATTTTTAATATTCTGTGTGTTCTCTTAGAAAGCTGCTACAGAGAGCCAGGCTTACAGCAATTTTATGCTTGCTTGGCAGAACACCATCAGCACAGATCTTCCATTGGTAATTTTTTACAATGGAGGAAAGCACAATCTGTACTCTTGAAGTGGACTTGTCCACGTAAGCAGCAAGCTGATATCCCAGTACACGGTCAGTTCTAACAGCACGAGCAATGATGGCAATGGCAGGTGGAAGAGCATCTCCAAGGAATTTAGCCTAAAAATGTAAAGAGGCACTTTACTTCTTCCAATAGTCCTCTGGATGTTAAGCAAAAAAAATGTATTGTGCTTATCATATTTAAATTCACAACTAAATATTTGCTGTACCTGTCTCTCAAAGCTAGAGCTGCTGGTACCTGACACTCCCTGTAAGGCCAAGTACTGCAATAAAAGTAGAAACCTCATTATTTTTTATTTTTAATGCAGGAAAAGATAATGCATATAAACACACAAAATTAAAATAAAGCTGAAGAGATTTTTTTTGGATCTACCTTATCCTTATGGAATTTCTGGAAGGGTTCATTTATAGAAGTAGCCTAGGAAGAAACAATGAATGACTCATGAGATTGTGTTTGAGGAGGTGCAAAAATAAAAAAGCACTGGAAGGCAACACAGGTCAATACGTTTTGGTGTTTAAAACTATATACATCCTAAAAACAGTGAGTTGCACACCACCCATAACTGCTAACAGATTTATTCTTGTCATATAATGTAATGGGTAATCATGAGTACTACTTAACAATAGCCATACACTAAAGACTTACATCAGATGTCTGAGCACTGGATGAACTACTGGAACTGCTGGAACTGCTGGAACTGCTGGAACTGCTGGAATTGCTGCTAATTGAGGAAGAGGGTCTCAATGAATTGGTCTGGATGTTTTTCATTCCAGCTTTCAGTATGTCCCTCAGCTTCAGCAGGATGGCAGTTTCTTCTGAGTTTTCAGCTTCAACAAGACTGATTCCTTTACTGAGCTTTTCAGCTGCCTCAGGACCAAGTTGTACCTCAAGCTCCAGTCTTTGAAGGGCAGGACCATCAACTAAAGTGTATGTGAGAGTATGTTTCCCGTATTAATAATGGTAATACATTAGAACAACTATTATTCATAGTTTGGCTTCAATAATTACCTCTTGCCACTGAAATACGAGCTGTGTGCTGTCCAACAATATAGTAAATAAGATCGCTGTCAATAAACCCTGCATTGCGAGAGGAAATGTCTAGGCATGCCTTCATGCGAATGTAGGGGACAACATCACACATCGACATTTGAATTAAAGCAGGGATCCAACTGGGCGGAGCATCAGAGGGCACTGGAGGTGCCAGAGATACCACCCTCTGTGCTGGGAGGTCCTCAATGTTCCTGGCCACAGCCACAGTCTCAAACCTGTTGGCGCAGAATGCAGCGAAAAATCAAGGCTCACGATATGCAACATCTTTAGGTTCGTAATATCAGTTTTGGCCTTTTTATTAAATGTTTTACATTTTCTTAGAAATAAAGGCATCTTTCAATTACCTAATGGTTGCAACATGATCAGGAACTGCAACAGGCAAAACCTCCACCTTAAAATTGCGTTTCGGAAGGTCAGCTCTTACAATCAGTTTTCCTGGCACAGTTATATGGAGCTTTCCTTTGGCCATTGCAGCAGCCTGAATGACGGCAGTGTTCACTCCAATTAGAGTAAATGTCTGCATTGCAACACTGAAAGACAAACAACAGGAACATGTTTATGCAGTTTCACTGGCTTGTTTTCTGATTCAGTCATTTGAAAGGTGTCTGTGGTAGTCTACCTTGGTCTGGTTTCAGCACGCAACTGAAGATTAGTCTTCAATAACTGATCAAGAGTGATGGTCTCTTCATGTAGAGGAGGTGTGATGGTTGTATGAACTAAAAGGATCAAGGTAATAACTTGGTCAAACATTTCTAAAATTCACATTTTTAAAGCTGGGATGTTACATTGAGGTGAAAACCTACTATTGATAGATGCAACAGCAACAGCAGCAGCGTAATGACTGAGCTCCATCGGCAGACCAACAGCAGTGGGGAGGATGCGACGCACCTCAGCTGGCAGCAGAGACTTGGAATATTGGCGATCAATCCCAGTCTGCATTGCACTAACAATATCCTTCACAATTTCTTGTGCACGTGGCCCTGTAGCAACCTCCAAATAGTGAATGATTATAAGATTAGATTTTACATGTAATAATTTATTCATTTCTTTATATTTCATTAATAAAGGCAATCAAAAACTTTTGTAACAAAGAAGTTTCTTAATTAAATACCTGTGCTGCTTGTTCAATGACACTTTCAATTAAGGCTTTGTCAATTTTGGCAAAAGCGATTTCCTGTCCAAACAGTTTCATGTACATGGAGGCCAATGGCAGATTTGTTGGCAACAAGCTCTTCCAGTTCTTCAGTTTGTAAGGAATAAAAGAGGAAGTATAAATATTTGATAAATTAGATCAAGATGAAACTATTAAAATAAAGTGAATTCAGTGTTAATGGTAGCTTCTTGCCTTCATGATTCGCTTTATCTTGGTCATCCAATCAACATTCTCGTCACCAGCTTGAATTTTCATTAGCACTTGCTGGAGTCCCTCAGTTCTCACACCAACCTGGTTCAAATAACAAATGGCAATCCCAGTTGTAGAAACAAACTGCCTGATTTACATGAGTTCACTGACATCCTCAAACAGGGCACCTCCTACCTCAAGAACATCAGATGCAGCTCCAGCCAGGTAGGCACGTGCTTTTGCCACAATGGCTCTAGGCAAGATGTGGGCACCATCATTGATGATGAAAGCACTACCAGCAGCACCAACCAGAAAAGGAGCTTTGAATGCAACAAAAAATGTATTGTTCAGTAATAAAACCATTTACATTTTTTTGAGTGAGATGTACAATTTCTTTTAGTAAAATAGCAAAGCTCTTTAACACTTACACAAATAAAGGTCATAGCGGAAGGCTCTGCTGAAACGGAAGCTCAGTCTATTGAGTTTGGGATTCAAGATTCTGATGGCAACATTAGCTGCTGCAGCCCTGTAAGATTCAAAGTAGTCACTTCTGGGTTGCGGTTTGCAGCTCAACAGTATAACTAAGTAATATTTTGAAAAGTAAGACATTCTTACACATTGATGAAATCGGGGGCCATGCTTCTGGTCAGAGACTTGATGTGAGAGTATGTAAAGCTGGTCACTTGCATGCTGGGCTCCTTCTCCAAAGCACCAGCAAGAGTGGACATAAGAGCCACTGAAGGCTTGGTCTCAAAGAGCAAAATGCAGGCAACCATGCGCAGTTCAGGATGAAGAGTTTTATCCATAAAGAGTTGCAGTGCCACTGACTGAACCTATAAAAGAGCAAAAGATTTAGTTCCATGATCAAAATGAGCTAAAATGCATTTTGTGTTCTATCATCATGTGATGGATACCATGTTTGGTTCTCTCTTGGCAATTCTCCTAAGGGCCAAGACGGCATCAACTTGGACTCTCATGGGAACATTTGCAGCTGCGGTTCCAAATCCAGGGAGGAGTTTCATGATGGGTTTAAGGCTAGAAGGGTGGCCTGCATTGCCAAGAACCTTCAGTGCCAGGGTGATTTCACGAATATCAGCTCTGGAAATAGCCCCAGCAACAATGTCATGGATAGGCTGAGGAAAACATTTGAGAGATGAAATGTATTAGCTTTGAGTCCACATTCATTACAATTAAGGAGCACTGAAATTCATCATACTTAACAGTATAAATCTTTCTTCTCTTAATCTCTGAGCAACTTTATAAATTAGACATAGTTATATTTGATATATATGCCTATTAAGAAAAGTAGTTGAATCTAGATATGATGATTTATAGACATAATGGAAAGATCAGAGGTTTTACCTTCATAAGATCAGCAGGACAGGAAGGAACTCCAGCACAGTATCTGGCTATCATGGAACCATAGCCCAGCATGACCATCTCACGCAGCAATGGAATTGACTTGAGTTTTGGGTTCAATGCCTGGCGCTATTAAACAGAGTGGAAGGTTATAAGGTTTTATAAGATCTCTAAGTGTCTGCTGAACTACATTTACTATAACGCTAAAAATAGCTACTCACAGCAGTCATACGGATAGTGTCGGGATTAGCAGTGACCATGTGCAAAGTGACCGGAAGGGCTTGGATGAGTTCTGGCTTGGTAAGCTCATCATCTTGGAACTTCTCATTGATGAACTTCAAAGCCACTGGTGTACCCATAAAAGCCAGCGCATCCAGAATCCATCGTCTACCAGAAGAAGGATTTTAGAAAAGGCCAAATCACGCTGCACTTTTATTTCATTAAAGTATTCCTAAGAATTTTACCTGCGAGCAGGTTTGGCCTTGTACTGAGCCCAAATGGCTTCAATATTCTCCAAGGTTGCAAAACGCATGAGCTGCACAAGCTGAACATACTTCAGAGGAGCATCCTCATGGACCTTAGCTACATTGTGTTCAACCAGATGCTGCAATACCTCCACAATCTGAAATAGAGAAAAGGAAATGCCTCAACGTTTGATAGAAAAACAATGACACTTGTAAGAGAACAAGTTGTTTCTTTCAGATGAATATATGAAAACATCTTATACATGTAGGTTAATGTACATGAACAATGATACCTGGGCCTGTGCATTGCTGATCTTCAGAAGCTGAATGGGGGTTTGAAGAATCTCAGAGCCAAACTCATAACGTAGGGATCCACGGGCTGAGTACTGATCATTGCTAGGAGCAGTGGGCTTGTTCTGCACCTCCAGCAACCTCAAAGTTTGGCTGTTGTGAGAAATAACCTTTCAGATTTTTTTCATACCATGAAATTTCCTGAAGGTTGTGACAGGATATGAAACATGAACAGATAGATCATACTTGGCTCTCATTTGGGCTGCTCCATTGAATGTATTGAATGCTGAGAATTCATGGACCTCTTCAACTGTAGCCTCAGAGACCAGAGCATGATCATCAATGGGCTTCATGATGTACTTGTAGGTTGCAGTTCCAGTTAGACTCTTAAGTCTCTGTGGTGAGAACAGAATGACTTCTAGAAGGTGTACATTTTACATGTGCTAAATCACACTTTTAAATGCGACTTTTGAACTCATTGATAAAGTATGAGCTCACCTGTTGGCATTCAACACACTTCTCAGTATAAGCCAAACCGATGTCTTTGATGACCCTTTCATGGCAATCGGTCAAATCTTTGGACTTTGTCACGGCAATTTGTTGGGGTTTGAATTGTTCCCTGATCGTATAATGGGTTTTGCAGACACCCTGAGTTCCATCCTTAGAAAATGAAATGTTTTGAGCTAAGGTGATAAATCAGAATATGACAGAACCATCAACTGATATTAAAATACATTTATTCTCTTACCTCATGCAGCTCATAGACATTCTGGGTCTGCTTCAGGTTGAGCTGAAAGATGTTGAGGATGCCTCTGTGCAGGTTCAGAACAGTAGAGGAAACTCTAGCAGGGGCAAATACTTTACCAACCACACCATTAGAGTATTCGAATTTGATGGGAGTCACAAGCTGAGTCTTCAATGCTGAGGTAAGTTTAGTGGCAGGAATGAAAGAATCCTGGGGCCAGACACCAGCATACTCAAAGAGTTGGGGTTCCAAGAGCTGAGTGCAAAATGATCACAAACCTTGGTTAGAGTTTCTTAAACGCACAAATTAGCCATATGTGTCTTGATTACATAGCAACAGTTCATATTTCATGCAATGACAAATCATTTTACCTTCAGGAGGAAGGTATTCTGAGACGTAGAACTGATGAGAACTTTGCTGCTGATTTTTACACCAGCCTTGGCCAGACCCTCCTGAGGCAGACCGCCCAAGACCCGACCGTCATACTTGTACACAAAGGTCTTACCGGGAGCAAACTCTGGAACTTATGAAAGACATTACAACTTTGAAATACCCTAAATACATAATGAATTCAACATTTATGAGTGTGTCTAAGGTATAATTAGCTCTTCTTAAAAATAACTTACCGAGGTTAATCTGCTGACTTGCTAAATGAAATAAGAAAAGAACAGGTAAATAGCCATTTTACAAAAATGTTCAAGGCATTAATTCAATTCATTCCATGTTTTTGAGGAAATTAAACCATTATCTGATAATAACTTACCCACAAGGGCCAGAGTCAAGGCAAGAACAACAGCTCTCATGGCTGGTTATCCAGTGATGAAGCCTAAAAGATGGTACCTTTTTATACTAGTAGTTGTGATGACTAAACAGTGAGTTTAAAATTAATTATTAGCTCATAAATTCAAATTGTGATGGCAAAGATTCATTCTTGTTTAACTTCCACAAAATTTGTCTTAAACAAATCAGTCATTTTAAGGTCAGGTTCCCCTGGCCTCAGGACATGTTAAGAGCAATGACCACATGTAAAGTAAATTTTAAAGTTTTATTTTGTTGTTTCATATAACTTTAATCAATATTTAAAAAATATATTTTAGTGATCTCATGAATAAAGTATTAAATATCTCTTACAAGATGAAAGAATAAATGAAGCCCTAAAATAAATAAACAAATAAATAAATGCATTTCATCTGATACATATTTGGTGAGTTTAAAAATCAAAAACTGCTTTTTTGATTGAGTTGCTTTACTCCTTTTTTGTTGTTGTTGTCAGGTATTACCCTGGTAACAACTGTCCAAACAAACATTTCTAAGATGTGCTAACTATATATGTGAAATTTTACTGCTAGAAAAGCTGGTTATGTCATGAAGCTGGATGAGACAATGGCAACATTGTTAAAAGCTGTAATCAATATTAAACAGATTTCATTTAACGCATTTGGTCAATGCACAACTTATTATTTGCTACTTTACAGTTTTGGATTTCAACATTATTTTTAAAATGAGGAAGAAAATTTTAAAAGTGTGTTGGTATGCCAAAGCTTATGCAAGAAATCTGGATAACCTGTCCATGTCAAATACATGCAGTACTTCAATAAGAGCAATGGAGACTGACACATGCCACTGAATACAAAAATGCTGCAGACATTTTCCTTATGAACGCAACCACATTGCCATAGTGGCAGCAGTGTCATCGAGATCTGGTTGCATATTTACATTTACTTGTAACAGAAAGAGACCATCTCTTAATTGTTTTATGTAAATTACAACATGGATTGATGTTGTATCTTATTTCAGACCTCATTTTTATTCATTCTACCTCTAAGCATCTCAGTTTTTCATATAATTTGCTTTTGAATATTATTCCTTAACAACTAAAGTCTTAAATAAATAGGGGACTATTTATTTAATAATTTATTTAATAATTTATTTATTTGCTTCTAGTGCCATGACTTTGGAACAGTCTACTGATTTCTATCAGATCCAGTCCATTTCATAACTATTTTTGTGACGTCACGAGGAGAGGCAGGATGTGGGGACGAGGCACGATGAAACAGATGTTTTATTTGACATATAACACTAAGACATAGCATTCATTACTTACACACTACTTGGGTCAAACACTGACAAACACTAAAATCAAAGTCCAAAGAACAGAGCAGTGATGAGTTCAGGGTCAGTCTATCCCAGGTCATGCAATAAACCCAGTTATCTCTTCACAATGCATCTAATAACAGGTATTTTACAACTTGATTTAGAGTGAAAAAAGGATTCAAATTTATCAATACATTATTTTTTCATTGTATGTAATTAAAATTTAACACTACTTTTACTTATCTCACATATGCTGTATGCATAAGAGCAATTGTTCCTTATGCAGGAAGACAACAAAACATTATTTTGAGTCCCTCTGGACAACAGCATCTGCTAAATCATGTAAATGTAAATGTGCAACCAGATATCGATGACACTGCTGCCACTATGGCAATGTGGTTGCGTTCATAAGGAAAATAAATGTCTGCGGCATTTTTTTGTTCAGTAACATGTATCAGTCTGCATTGGTCTTATTCAAGTACTGCATTTATTTGACATGTAGAGAAGTTAACGAGGATTCCATGCATAATTACATTTATATGTATTTGCTGATATTATTAACAGCAATGTAGACAGGTGAAATATTCTCACCTGCTTTGCATAGTATATCCTTAACATATAAACTAATAGTAAAGATTTTGGGCATACTAATGCACTTTTTTAAGTTTCTTTATCTTTTTAAAAATAATGTTGAGATCGGAAAACTGTAAAGTAACAAATATGAAGTTCTGCATTCACCAATTGTGTTAAATGAAATCTGTTTAATATTGATTACAACTTTTAACAATTTTGTCATTGTCTCTTCCAGGCTCTTGATATAATCACCTGGAAGGCTTTTCTAAGAGTAAAATGTTGCACATATTCTTAGAACTTCTTATAAATGTTTGTTTGGACATTCGTTACCAGAGTAATGCATGACAACTCACCCAAAAAAAAAGCATATCTTTTCCAAAGACATGGATCAAATGAAATGCATTTATTTATTTGTTTACTTATTTTAGTGTCTCATTTATTTTTTTACAACTTGTGAGAGATATTTAATACTTTATTCATGAGATCACTAAAATATATTTTTAAAATATTGATTAAAGTTATATGAAACAACAAAATAAACCTTTAATATTTACTTTACATGTGGTCATTGCTCTTAACATGTCCTGAGGCCAGGGGAACCTGACCTTAAAATGATTGATTTGTTTAAGACAAATTTTGTGGAAGTTAAACAAGAATGAATCTTTGCCATCACAATTTGGATTTATGAGTTAATAATTAATTTTAAACTTACTGTTTAGTCAACACAACTACTAGTATAAAAAGGTACCCTCTTTTAGGCTTCATCACTGGATAACCAGCCATGAGAGCTGTTGTTCTTGCCTTGACTCTGGCCCTTGTGGGTAAGTTATTATCAGATAATGGTTTAATTTCCTCAAAAACATGGAATGAATTGAATTAATGCTTTGAACATTTTTATAAAATGGCTATTTACCTGTTCTTTTCTTACTTCATTTAGCAAGTCAGCAGATTAACCTCGGTAAGTTATTTTTAAGAAGAGCTAATTATACCCTAGACACACTCATAAATGTTGAATTCATTATGTATTTAAGGTATTTCAAAGTTATAACGTGTTTCAAAATTTCCAGAGTTTGCTCCCGGTAAGACCTTTGTGTACAAGTATGACGGTCGGGTCTTGGGCGGTCTGCCTCAGGAGGGTCTGGCCAAGGCTGGTGTAAAAATCAGCAGCAAAGTTCTCATCAGTTCTACGTCTCAGAATACCTTCCTCCTGAAGGTAAAATGATTTGTCATTGCATGAAATATGAACTGTTGCTATGTAATCAAGACACATATGGCTAATTTGTGCGTTTAAGAAACTCTAACCAAGGTTTGTGATCATTTTGCACTCAGCTCTTGGAACCCCAACTCTTTGAGTACGCTGGTGTCTGGCCCCAGGATTCTTTCATTCCTGCCACTAAACTTACCTCAGCATTGAAGACTCAGCTTGTGACTCCCATCAAATTCGAATACTCTAATGGTGTGGTTGGTAAAGTATTTGCCCCTGCTAGAGTTTCCTCTACTGTTCTGAACCTGCACAGAGGCATCCTCAACATCTTTCAGCTCAACCTGAAACAGACCCAGAATGTCTATGAGCTGCATGAGGTAAGAGAATAAATGTATTTTAATATCAGTTGATGGTTCTGTCATATTCTGATTTATCACCTTAGCTCAAAACATTTCATTTTCTAAGGATGGAACTCAGGGTGTCTGCAAAACCCATTATACGATCAGGGAACAATTCAAACCCCAACAAATTGCCGTGACAAAGTCCAAAGATTTGACCGATTGCCATGAAAGGGTCATCAAAGACATCGGTTTGGCTTATACTGAGAAGTGTGTTGAATGCCAACAGGTGAGCTCATACTTTATCAATGAGTTCAAAAGTCGCATTTAAAAGTGTGATTTAGCACATGTAAAATGTACACCTTCTAGAAGTCATTCTGTTCTCACCACAGAGACTTAAGAGTCTAACTGGAACTGCAACCTACAAGTACATCATGAAGCCCATTGATGATCATGCTCTGGTCTCTGAGGCTACAGTTGAAGAGGTCCATGAATTCTCAGCATTCAATACATTCAATGGAGCAGCCCAAATGAGAGCCAAGTATGATCTATCTGTTCATGTTTCATATCCTGTCACAACCTTCAGGAAATTTCATGGTATGAAAAAAATCTGAAAGGTTATTTCTCACAACAGCCAAACTTTGAGGTTGCTGGAGGTGCAGAACAAGCCCACTGCTCCTAGCAATGATCAGTACTCAGCCCGTGGATCCCTACGTTATGAGTTTGGCTCTGAGATTCTTCAAACCCCCATTCAGCTTCTGAAGATCAGCAATGCACAGGCCCAGGTATCATTGTTCATGTACATTAACCTACATGTATAAGATGTTTTCATATATTCATCTGAAAGAAACAACTTGTTCTCTTACAAGTGTCATTGTTTTTCTATCAAACGTTGAGGCATTTCCTTTTCTCTATTTCAGATTGTGGAGGTATTGCAGCATCTGGTTGAACACAATGTAGCTAAGGTCCATGAGGATGCTCCTCTGAAGTATGTTCAGCTTGTGCAGCTCATGCGTTTTGCAACCTTGGAGAATATTGAAGCCATTTGGGCTCAGTACAAGGCCAAACCTGCTCGCAGGTAAAATTCTTAGGAATACTTTAATGAAATAAAAGTGCAGCGTGATTTGGCCTTTTCTAAAATCCTTCTTCTGGTAGACGATGGATTCTGGATGCGCTGGCTTTTATGGGTACACCAGTGGCTTTGAAGTTCATCAATGAGAAGTTCCAAGATGATGAGCTTACCAAGCCAGAACTCATCCAAGCCCTTCCGGTCACTTTGCACATGGTCACTGCTAATCCCGACACTATCCGTATGACTGCTGTGAGTAGCTATTTTTAGCGTTATAGTAAATGTAGTTCAGCAGACACTTAGAGATCTTATAAAACCTTATAACCTTCCACTCTGTTTAATAGCGCCAGGCATTGAACCCAAAACTCAAGTCAATTCCATTGCTGCGTGAGATGGTCATGCTGGGCTATGGTTCCATGATAGCCAGATACTGTGCTGGAGTTCCTTCCTGTCCTGCTGATCTTATGAAGGTAAAACCTCTGATCTTTCCATTATGTCTATAAATCATCATATCTAGATTCAACTACTTTTCTTAATAGGCATATATATCAAATATAACTATGTCTAATTTATAAAGTTGCTCAGAGATTAAGAGAAGAAAGATTTATACTGTTAAGTATGATGAATTTCAGTGCTCCTTAATTGTAATGAATGTGGACTCAAAGCTAATACATTTCATCTCTCAAATGTTTTCCTCAGCCTATCCATGACATTGTTGCTGGGGCTATTTCCAGAGCTGATATTCGTGAAATCACCCTGGCACTGAAGGTTCTTGGCAATGCAGGCCACCCTTCTAGCCTTAAACCCATCATGAAACTCCTCCCTGGATTTGGAACCGCAGCTGCAAATGTTCCCATGAGAGTCCAAGTTGATGCCGTCTTGGCCCTTAGGAGAATTGCCAAGAGAGAACCAAACATGGTATCCATCACATGATGATAGAACACAAAATGCATTTTAGCTCATTTTGATCATGGAACTAAATCTTTTGCTCTTTTATAGGTTCAGTCAGTGGCACTGCAACTCTTTATGGATAAAACTCTTCATCCTGAACTGCGCATGGTTGCCTGCATTTTGCTCTTTGAGACCAAGCCTTCAGTGGCTCTTATGTCCACTCTTGCTGGTGCTTTGGAGAAGGAGCCCAGCATGCAAGTGACCAGCTTTACATACTCTCACATCAAGTCTCTGACCAGAAGCATGGCCCCCGATTTCATCAATGTGTAAGAATGTCTTACTTTTCAAAAATATTACTTAGTTATACTGTTGAGCTGCAAACCGCAACCCAGAAGTGACTACTTTGAATCTTACAGGGCTGCAGCAGCTAATGTTGCCATCAGAATCTTGAATCCCAAACTCAATAGACTGAGCTTCCGTTTCAGCAGAGCCTTCCGCTATGACCTTTATTTGTGTAAGTGTTAAAGAGCTTTGCTATTTTACTAAAAGAAATTGTACATCTCACTCAAAAAAATGTAAATGGTTTTATTACTGAACAATACATTTTTTGTTGCATTCAAAGCTCCTTTTCTGGTTGGTGCTGCTGGTAGTGCTTTCATCATCAATGATGGTGCCCACATCTTGCCTAGAGCCATTGTGGCAAAAGCACGTGCCTACCTGGCTGGAGCTGCATCTGATGTTCTTGAGGTAGGAGGTGCCCTGTTTGAGGATGTCAGTGAACTCATGTAAATCAGGCAGTTTGTTTCTACAACTGGGATTGCCATTTGTTATTTGAACCAGGTTGGTGTGAGAACTGAGGGACTCCAGCAAGTGCTAATGAAAATTCAAGCTGGTGACGAGAATGTTGATTGGATGACCAAGATAAAGCGAATCATGAAGGCAAGAAGCTACCATTAACACTGAATTCACTTTATTTTAATAGTTTCATCTTGATCTAATTTATCAAATATTTATACTTCCTCTTTTATTCCTTACAAACTGAAGAACTGGAAGAGCTTGTTGCCAACAAATCTGCCATTGGCCTCCATGTACATGAAACTGTTTGGACAGGAAATCGCTTTTGCCAAAATTGACAAAGCCTTAATTGAAAGTGTCATTGAACAAGCAGCACAGGTATTTAATTAAGAAACTTCTTTGTTACAAAAGTTTTTGATTGCCTTTATTAATGAAATATAAAGAAATGAATAAATTATTACATGTAAAATCTAATCTTATAATCATTCACTATTTGGAGGTTGCTACAGGGCCACGTGCACAAGAAATTGTGAAGGATATTGTTAGTGCAATGCAGACTGGGATTGATCGCCAATATTCCAAGTCTCTGCTGCCAGCTGAGGTGCGTCGCATCCTCCCCACTGCTGTTGGTCTGCCGATGGAGCTCAGTCATTACGCTGCTGCTGTTGCTGTTGCATCTATCAATAGTAGGTTTTCACCTCAATGTAACATCCCAGCTTTAAAAATGTGAATTTTAGAAATGTTTGACCAAGTTATTACCTTGATCCTTTTAGTTCATACAACCATCACACCTCCTCTACATGAAGAGACCATCACTCTTGATCAGTTATTGAAGACTAATCTTCAGTTGCGTGCTGAAACCAGACCAAGGTAGACTACCACAGACACCTTTCAAATGACTGAATCAGAAAACAAGCCAGTGAAACTGCATAAACATGTTCCTGTTGTTTGTCTTTCAGTGTTGCAATGCAGACATTTACTCTAATTGGAGTGAACACTGCCGTCATTCAGGCTGCTGCAATGGCCAAAGGAAAGCTCCATATAACTGTGCCAGGAAAACTGATTGTAAGAGCTGACCTTCCGAAACGCAATTTTAAGGTGGAGGTTTTGCCTGTTGCAGTTCCTGATCATGTTGCAACCATTAGGTAATTGAAAGATGCCTTTATTTCTAAGAAAATGTAAAACATTTAATAAAAAGGCCAAAACTGATATTACGAACCTAAAGATGTTGCATATCGTGAGCCTTGATTTTTCGTTGCATTCTGCGCCAACAGGTTTGAGACTGTGGCTGTGGCCAGGAACATTGAGGACCTCCCAGCACAGAGGGTGGTATCTCTGGCACCTCCAGTGCCCTCTGATGCTCCGCCCAGTTGGATCCCTGCTTTAATTCAAATGTCGATGTGTGATGTTGTCCCCTACATTCGCATGAAGGCATGTCTAGACATTTCCTCTCGCAATGCAGGGTTTATTGACAGCGATCTTATTTACTATATTGTTGGACAGCACACAGCTCGTATTTCAGTGGCAAGAGGTAATTATTGAGGCCAAACTATGAATAATAGTTGTTCTAATGTATTACCATTATTAATACGGGAAACATACTCTCACATACACTTTAGTTGATGGTCCTGCCCTTCAAAGACTGGAGCTTGAGGTACAACTTGGTCCTGAGGCAGCTGAAAAGCTCAGTAAAGGAATCAGTCTTGTTGAAGCTGAAAACTCAGAAGAAACTGCCATCCTGCTGAAGCTGAGGGACATACTGAAAGCTGGAATGAAAAACATCCAGACCAATTCATTGAGACCCTCTTCCTCAATTAGCAGCAATTCCAGCAGTTCCAGCAGTTCCAGCAGTTCCAGCAGTTCCAGTAGTTCATCCAGTGCTCAGACATCTGATGTAAGTCTTTAGTGTATGGCTATTGTTAAGTAGTACTCATGATTACCCATTACATTATATGACAAGAATAAATCTGTTAGCAGTTATGGGTGGTGTGCAACTCACTGTTTTTAGGATGTATATAGTTTTAAACACCAAAACGTATTGACCTGTGTTGCCTTCCAGTGCTTTTTTATTTTTGCACCTCCTCAAACACAATCTCATGAGTCATTCATTGTTTCTTCCTAGGCTACTTCTATAAATGAACCCTTCCAGAAATTCCATAAGGATAAGGTAGATCCAAAAAAAATCTCTTCAGCTTTATTTTAATTTTGTGTGTTTATATGCATTATCTTTTCCTGCATTAAAAATAAAAAATAATGAGGTTTCTACTTTTATTGCAGTACTTGGCCTTACAGGGAGTGTCAGGTACCAGCAGCTCTAGCTTTGAGAGACAGGTACAGCAAATATTTAGTTGTGAATTTAAATATGATAAGCACAATACATTTTTTTTGCTTAACATCCAGAGGACTATTGGAAGAAGTAAAGTGCCTCTTTACATTTTTAGGCTAAATTCCTTGGAGATGCTCTTCCACCTGCCATTGCCATCATTGCTCGTGCTGTTAGAACTGACCGTGTACTGGGATATCAGCTTGCTGCTTACGTGGACAAGTCCACTTCAAGAGTACAGATTGTGCTTTCCTCCATTGTAAAAAATTACCAATGGAAGATCTGTGCTGATGGTGTTCTGCCAAGCAAGCATAAAATTGCTGTAAGCCTGGCTCTCTGTAGCAGCTTTCTAAGAGAACACACAGAATATTAAAAATGTAACTATATGACTTGCATTGAGCATATCTCTTTCTTATTAGGCCAAGCTTGCATGGGGTAAAGATTGTCAGGAATATTCTGCATGTGCCAAAGTTGAGACCGGTCTGCAGCAGTCAAAACTTGCTGCCCGTTTGAAGCTGAAGTGGGATAGACTCCCAGAAGTCCTAAACATTTTGACCATCTACACCAAGAGGTACACTCAACAAGATCAAAACAACAAATGTTTTGCACTCTGCCAAACTGATTCATACTTATTGCTTGATTTACTCTTTGATTTTCTTACATCAGGGCATCAGATTACATTTTAATGGTAGCTCCTTTGGTCGGAATTTCTGCTGAGAAAGCCAATAACAAGGGCAAAGAGATTGCCTTAACTGTGGTTCTATCAGATCAGGACTCCCTGAACATTATTCTCAAGTGTCCAAAGGTGAGAAACATTTTTGTCATGGCTTTGCACAACTCAATATTTTAATACTTTAACATTTTTAATGTTGTTCATCCTTAATTGTAGATGACGCTGTCAAGGAAAGATGTGCCTCTTCTTATTTCCTTGCCCATTGGAAATGATAGAAATGTTGCAGTATAAGGAATTTAGATATTTGTGCCATTATTGAAAAATGTTTAAGTAAGTCCTGAAAGTAACTCTTCAGAATGTAACAAAGTAAATAATTATGTAAAATAAATATACAGCATTCCAAAAGAAAATATCTCTTGTGCATTTTCTATGTAGTTTTTGTCACAATTTTGCTTTAGAAATATTGTGATGATCGAGACCCCTGATAATACATCTAGGGCTGGGACGCCCCTGTAGATCTCTTATACCAAGACTTCACCTAATTTTGGTTCAATAAGTCAAAAAAAGGAATAGGGTAAAATGCACAAATGAAGCACTAAATACACCATTTATTTTACAATAATACTAAAATATACCTTTTATGGATGCTAAAAAATGTAAGTGCATTAACAATATTATTCCAAATAGCTTTCCAATATTAATAAAACACTAAAGCTGATGCTCAAATAGGCTGTTGATCGAGATCAGCAAGACTGGAGCCTGTTAGTCCCTTACAACCTTTTTATGGTAAGGGAAGTAATGTATGCCTCCACTGTTTCTCTGACTTAGCTACTTTATGCCTACTGGCAACGAGGGCTGCTAGATGTAGTGATGGAGGCTTAAGTACATCAATTCTCCCCCTACAGGTCAGTCACTGCCTATGTACAAGAAACAAAAGAGCATATTGGCCCTGGTGAAACAGCACATGGAGAAATGACAATGAGTACAATAGAGGCTTACATTCAGCCTGCACAACACAGGGAATTCCAATCTAGGGAATGTTTCTTGGTCCTGATACCCATGTGTAGGTTCATGGCCACTTGCCAGGGGTCATTCAAGGAAAAAGTAGGTCTAGTAAACTATTATCTGAAACAGCCCAGAAGAAGGAAGGTAGAATACATATACCACATAAACCTGTTAAAAAAGTGTGTCCTTAGCCTGTCAGTCCTTGTAATTGTCCCAGAGGCCCCTGCCAAGACACTGGTACAACATAGGAAGAAGTTAATCATACCAAAATGGCAGGAAGTGGCTGATTGTGTGGACCAGTTCACCATTGTTTTCTCAACCAGCCTCAGCCACACACTCATTGTCCAGCATGTCATTCATATCCGGCTAGGCATCATTATACGACTGCACCCATACTACATTCCCAAAGCTCATCACCAGGCTATAGAGGAAGAATTTATGAAAATGCTCAACATTGGAATCATTGAGCTCTCCACAAGCCGATGGTCCAGTCGAATAGTGCAGGTGCCAAAGCCTGATGTAACCTGGAGATACTACAGGGTCTTCAAGATGCTCAGTGAGATATCAGTTTGATTCCTATCTATTGCCCAGGGAGGACGAGCTCATCAACTGGCTAGCTAAGGCCCAGTTTGTCTCCACACTACACCTCATTCTTAACTCCTAGCTGCCACTGGCATTACCAGGTCCCAGCTTTCGGTACCCATGGAGCTCCTGCCACCTCTTCCTCATCTGATGGATACAGATTTGAGAACAGGCCACCCTATTGTTACCTACGTAGATGATGTGATCATCCATTCTGGGACGTGGAGCTCCACCTGAACTCGGTGCTAGATAGTCTATGAGGGGCTGGACTCATAGCCAAATCAAGGAAGGGCCATCTGGGCTTACATAATCTCATTACCTGTGGTATCAGATTGGAAAGGGCCTTGAGAGATAAAGGCCACTATCTGAAACTGCCCTCATCCCAGCACCAAGAAATAGACATAGGCATTCCTAGGCATAGGCATAGGTACAACCCAAACTTCTGTTGCCCCATCATCATCAAAATTGATGCCTTGGAGTGAGGTTTACAGGTGGTACTGGTACAGACGTTTTATTATCAGCAACAGACTGACTGCTGCCAAACAACACTATGCTGTCCTGGAGCCAAAGGTCCTGGCCATTAAATGGGCTGTTGAGAAGCTGCACTATTACTTACCTGGCAAACCATTCACTCACTGGATTGGTCATGCTTCGAAGATGCACCAGAGCCAAAGAGACTTACAGGTAAGCCATTGATTTCTGTCTCAATTTTAAATTTTTTCAGGTGTGGCATAGGGCAATGGCAATGCTGATTCTCTCTCTCACCTCCCTGCTTTCTGGATACCCCCATGCCTATGGGCCAGGACCCTGTTGCATTGAGCAGAGTGCACACCACCTTGCAACCAAGCCGCACACATTCCTCAACCAGCCTGGAGCTGCTCACGGTGCTGAACAGATAAAAACAACCTTCAGTACCTGTGTTTTAGACCATGCTAAACACTTGACTTGGGAGCGTAGTCAGAAGATGGCAGACACATAACATGATGAGGCCAGTGAACACAGCTGGTGCTATGCATGAGACCACCTGCATTGACTCATCTGGATGCCTACCAAAGCCATAAAAACACTGTGCCAAAGGCAGATGCATGAATGCCAGCTATAATTAATATTACAAATCGCATGTTTGTGCTCTGTTTCTTACCTTTAACTCAGTGAACTACAGGGTCCTTCTGCCAGAGACTGAAGAAACAACTTTTGATTGATCGATTCTGTGACAACTGAAAAAACTGAACAAATAGTACTGCAGAGACTCCTTTTCTGTGATCATTGGAAAAAAAATTTGAATTATTGAATGATTCAATTATTGCATAGAAAAGAATAATATACACATACTGAACATATAAAAACTAGTGTATTTAAGATTTTTTCTCTAATTAAAGAATAATTCAAATAATGAAATCCACCACTGCTTTGCTCTAGGCATCTACAGAAACCGAACTGGGCAATCAAAATAAAAAACTTTAAGGTGAACAAAGTAAATTCTAAAATAGCTAAATGATAAAAGATAAACCACACTAGTAACAAATAGTAGAAGCCTACAAACCTTAAGTGGCTCTAAATAGACTGAATAGACTGTTATAGTGTCTTATTACATATTTAAACATATCTATGACAAATGGATCTTAATGATAAAACTACACAAGGAAATTTACTTAGTATGGTTATACATTTCCTTACCATCATCCCTGCATCTCTACTTTTACTACATGGCATTAATTTAAGCATGATATACATATTTTCCACTTAGATAAGAAGAAATGTAGGGTAAAGCAGAATACTAAAGTGTGCCATGCATACATAGATCAGAGCCATTTAAACTGTAGAATAAAAAGAATAAAATTCTTTAGTTTTTAGTGTAGGTGATTCTAGATGCAACTAAAGACTTTTCCTAAAAAAGGTTTCTAATTATTACATGTAAAACCTACAAACAAGTCTCAGACCACTGTCCATCTATGTAAATGGTACAGAAAGCATCCCATAATAACAAATGTAAATTATCCTTTAGCAATATATTTATTTGACTCTGATCTCCTCCCTGGTGCAAGATCTGCTCCACAGTGAGTCCAGTCCAAGTAGGCCCATTCACTAGGCCAGTACATTCTAGAGTGGAGTCTTGGGAGATGATATGTGTTTCTGTTCTTGAACAGCATCTGTATGAAAATGTATAAAAATATATTAAAAAGTTATGAAAGCACTGCATCTGGAATATACAGATGTTTGTGTTCTAAGAATGACAATCACTTACATTCTGATAGGGTATTTTGAGTCTTTAAGTTCATCTGGTCTGTGAACGTCATGTTCAAAAATTGATGTTTTAGCCAGGTTGCACGGTCTTCCTCAAACATTTTCCTCTGCAAAATTAAATATACCCAGGACACAATGTTTGGTAAACAACTTTGCTGTGTAAAATCATCAAACCAGCATTAGTGCCTATATTGTTACACCTACATTGTCTAGAGATTAATTTAACACGATGCAATATCAGCAATATCCAAATTTTCAGAAAACAACTATAAAACATATTTCATAGCTGGGATCATCCATGGGGAATGCAACTCACGATGCTCCCACTGGAGATGGTCATGCCCGATTACTGCTGTTCAAGCAGTGTCACTGACAGTATTGCACCACTGTAATCAGCTAGCCATGGAATGGTGTATCGAAGAGATTAGCAGTCTCTTACATATGTAGAAAGGCACTTACCTTGGCTAGTTGTCTAAAAACATGCAATGACAGACTGCATCCCAACTACCTTCCCTACACATCCCACTGGTGACACAGATATGGGATACAATTGTGAGAGCAATGTGTCATGTGAGAATTACAATTAAAATTTTCAGTAATAATTAGATTAATAACCTCGTGGCCCAGTCTAATGGCTGCCTCTGTGAAAGTCCTCCTCTCCATTTCAAAGTTCTTCTTCTGCTCCTCAAATGTTTTCCATTCCTCTTTCAAGCGTTCCTTCTCTTCTAACATGTAGCAGTCAGTCAGGACAGCTGCAGTCTCCTCATCCCAAGGAGTACTGAGCTGCTGCTATTGATTACATAGATAAGAACCCCCGCCCCCACACACACATCAAAGAAAGACATAAGTACATTTTTCTTAGCATCAGAGACATTATATGATCAGCTGCCATAGTACGCTCCCCTTCCCACTGGTCATGTGGTTTGGCCCACCATGTGCAGTGGGAGTTCATTGTTAGTCTTGCTTGTAACCATGGCCCTGTTGTCAGCGCACACCTGCACATGGTTCAGTGTTATGATGTCTGTGTGTATTTAAACGGCTTTTGGTGTGTATATCTTTGTCAGTCATTGTATTCGTCATTTCCTGTGTTAGTGTTCGTTTTCATGTTCATGTTCACAATGTTCCTTGTTATTCGTATTCGTGTTCACAGTTTATGTGAGTGCCATTGTCTTTCACGTGTGTTAATAAACGTTTATCACAGTTAAGAAAATCTGTACGTCCTGCTCCTTGCCCTGCGGCACTTCGGCCGTTACTTCTGCACAGCGGATTACCTGCAGGAGCTGTTGCTGAGTGTGAATGAAGTCCTTGCATTGCTGGATCTCCAACTTGAGTCTCTCCATCTCTTCCTGATGGACCTCTTTGGAAATCATTTCCTCATTGATCCCCTGTCCCAGGTGCACCAGGGAAGCTGGAAAACAAACAATAGGATTCAATGAAATGTAATAAAACTAAGTATGTTTTATTGTTCAATATAAAGATTATTTCCCACTGGCAACCCCACCCACTCCTTAGTTAACAGTTGTGTGTTTTTCCCACACCAACCATGGCTTCAGCTCATGGACACTCTAATAGTTTTCTGATGACCTGGATAAGTTTAGATTAAGTACATTCAAGCACTGAAATTATGACATTTGGCAATACATGGGTGTGCCCATCAGTGGAGAAACCTGGAGGACTTTCATGCTTCAGTATACCCTTGTTGTCTAGGTTTGCCATGTGGTCTTTGAGCTTCCTCCACTGCTGACGAATGCTATTGCTGAGCTGCTCCCGAGCATGTTCGCAGGACATCTCGGAAGTCCCCTTAAAAGAGTTCTCCTCCTCCTCATCAGAAGCTATTTGCTGGACATACAAAGTTATGAGGGACACAATTAATGATGGAATCATGAAACAACAAATACAAATAATTTATTTATATCCTAAATTTGTTGTATTGGACCTGTTTGAACATAGTGTTCATAATGGAAAACCCATTTAAGTGTTGTTATCATAAAAGACTCACCTGGTCTGTGAATTCCTTGGGTTTCTCCTCTTTTTGTGTTTCTCCGCTTTGCCTCTTAGGGCTTAAAATTCCCACCATTTCCTGCTTTATTTGCTGGAGCACTTTCTTCAACTCAGCATTTTCAATCATCAGCTCCCTCTGGTGTTTATCAAACTCATTCAGAAGAGCCTTGTACATATCACTTTCATGTCTGAGTAACCAAGTCAATCAGATTAGACATGTAACATTAGTTCTGCAACATATAAAACTAAATGATACTTAGGCCATGACAAAGATTACCGGGCTGATCTAACTAAAAAAGTCAATCTTATTTAGATAAGACACAAGAAACACCCCAAAAAGTACTACAGCAGTCACCTTGAATCTGTTTTTCCAGTTTTCCACTGACTTCTTTTCCCATCAGATCTCCCAACATAATTCAAAACATCCATCCCTAACACACAGCACACACATGCAGGCATTAAATGTTACAATGCTTTATTTTACTTTTAAAAAGTGCAGATTTGTGGTGTTTTTTTGAGGCAGCACCAGTGTAACTCACTTGTTTAACTTAAGGGTGTATGCATTTGTTTTAGTATTATTTACCCCACACACAAAATATTTAATGTGGTATAACATTCTATATTATACTTCACTTAATTTCTCTGATACTGATGCACAAGAAATTCTAGCCATTTTAGTTTAATTTGCAGTTTAAACAAATTACTGTTATAAAGTATTATATATAGTGAGTACATACCCTGTTTCTTGTCTTTCTTGTCAGTCAGTAACTGATTGAGGCGCTCTTTAAGTTTACCAAACTCCCTCTCTTTCCTTTTCAAATTGTGGTTGTACTGTGAGGCACGACTAGCAATGACATTCTGAAGCTTCTGAACCTATGAAGAAATAAAAATGTTACAAATGTTCATTACACAGTGAATGTGGTTGAAAGGAACTGTTAAGAAAGAATTCTTGAATATGACACAATAGTGTGGTTCCTGTCATTTCTAATTATAATCAGCACTTCATTTTGTGGGTGGTAAAGTAATATCTAGCTGTGACCTTCTAGCTGTGACCTTCTATACTTCAATAAACCTTACTTACCTCCTCTTTCTCATTTTTCAAACAGTGATGTAAAGCCTTTGTGTTAGCTTCCAGCTGTCGTTCTCGCTCACACAATCTGAGATTTTCCTTTTTGGAGAGTTCAAGTTGGTCCTTTAGGAAGGGGATCAAGATAGACAAGACTTCCTTTGAGTTCAGGGCTGTTTGAATACCTTCTGACATTTAAAAATCCCAATGCCACTAAGCTCCAAACACCATCATTCGTCTCACAACAGGCTGTTGTGTTTGCATGCAAACTTGAAGACGTAGAAAAAAATTCTTCTTTCTGCCTATGTGTGGATAAAACACAGACCTTGAGCTTGGAGTTGGTGAGCTGCTGGCAGTGCAGATCACTGCTGACCCTGAGCTGCTCCACTTCCAGCTCAGCCAGCATTCCCACAGCACGACGATGCATCTGCAGCAGGCCATACATGCTGTTCAGTGCTGAAATGACATCCAGCTCCCGGAGCCCATTCAAGTCAAAGAAAATCGATGGGAACCCCAGTGCCAACAGCTCCTGTGGTTTTAAAAGAATATTGGGTAAATCAATAGTTTACAAGTTAAACGTTTTACATATTTAAGGACATTATTTATCGAGAACAAGGTCTGGACCCTGAACAATAAACTGGACAATAAGGATTGAGTGTATTAATAAAGCATCCTTACCTGGCTGATGTACAGCATGCATTCTGATGTATTGTTCTCTGTACAGAACTCAGTGTTGCCAATGTAATGTCTAAATGGAAGAAGGGGTATTGTAGACTGGCTGTACTGCCTTGAGGGAGGCATTGTAGAGGAAACATAAATGTTGTTTATGTCCTCTGTGCAAAGAATAATAAGACAAATCATTATTCATTCTCTGCCTACTGTAAAAACATAGCAACTGTGCAAGGCTGTTTGCAAAATTACAATATAATATAGAATAACAGATATATAATACCAATACCATTTTAAGATAAAGATATTGTGTTCTTAATCATGTTTATGAGCAGAATTGTTGTAATGCCTATGAATTACAACATTCCACGTGCCAAGTATTATTGAGGTTAGGAGAAATCATCTCACTTAAAATAGCACTTTACTGTTATTTCTAGAACTTATTTTTTCCCTCTTTACATGTGAGACTAACTATGGAGAGCAAAGGTTCTTATACAAATTGTATGAAATAAGGTTAGAAAAGGAACGAAATGTGTACAAATAAATACAATAATTTAACCATAAAATAACATGATACATAGCATAGTATTATAGCATATTACCAAATGATGACTCTGGCATTCTTTCAAAGTTACATATATCCAGTGTCCTATATACTATGTAGATCAGTTATGCAAAAGCAATTAGGGCGCAAATGTCCTGAAAAAGAAGGGCATGTTAGGTTAGCACTTCTCTGTCAAGTAAGAAAAAAATAAAAGAAAAATTCCTGTAATGGGGTTACGTGCATGTATTAGTGTCAATGTTATAAATTACTAAAAAAATAAATACATTTTGAAGCCCAAAAATAATTTAAAAAAATATATTATGATATTATATAATATTATAAAAATAATATTATGTTATAATAATAAATTAAACTGGAAAATCTCAGATAGATTAAATGGATGCATTTGTGTATTTGGAGCACTTGTTTCAGGTAATAACCTAAACAGCATTTAATCTATCAAAAGTAGGTCTAGTAGCACAAAGTGTCCCACGGGGGGGGGGGGGGGGGGGGGGGGGGGTTTATAAGCAGCATCTAAGTAGGTAGTTAGGTCATTTCTAGAGCAGGTAGTCATTATAGCTGAGAGATTAATCAGCAGCTATAACATGTCTATGATAACACCTAGGATGTTTATAATGCAAATGTTAACAAACAGTTCAAGTTGGTGTTCTAACGAATCTAAAGGGGGTTCTATCTCACTAGCTTTGGCTTGCAGAGAATCGGGCCAAGGGGACCTTGGCAATCGTCTACGTAGTTTACAATTTCAAAACGCACACCACAAATTTCAGTATAACAAATTTAATTATGCATTTTTATAACATCGCCTGATACATATAGAATTATTCGAGCATTCATGAAGGGTTTAAACGTAATGGTTGCTATGCTTTAGCACGAGTGATGATTCTCTTACTTGGGTTTTTAGCTCAGAAGGCATCACCAGGTCCCCGTAGCATCCCATATCGCAAAAAACCTGTTTAAACACGACGCGTGTCAATATTGCTCGTAATCGTAGTTCAAAAATATAATTCCCGTTTTATTGCTGTCATCTTAGTTTTCGCTAGTCTACTGAATGCAGTCATGACAAGTGAAACTGGGATACACGGTTACAAGCATATGCGTTGTTAGGCAACGAACAGCCGGCACGTTATTGGTCGTCTTTCTCGGAAAATCAACTGTCCACCAATGAGACTGACTGTTCGCAAACCAAAACGTGTGATATTATAAGCGCAGTATTAACAATCCTATAGCGAACTAAGACTTTAAAGAAAAAAAACCGCAGAATAAAATACGGGTATTATAATACGGCTATTATATTTAAAATAATTATATTCGATACTGAATATAATTTATTCGTAACCTTTCAATATGTAAACAGCCACATGCACATCAAAACTGATCAATTTTCCGACGTTAACATTTGTTACATTTTATTATATGCAAATAATGCTGGTTTTAACTCTAAAAAATCGACAGTACTATTCACATACACATTCGAAATATGTTAGCCAAGTTGAATAATTGTATCTAAATGCACCACAATGCAGCAAACTGGGCATCATTTTAAAACACCAGCAATGTATTAAATAACAATACATAATCATTAATGCCACACCAAAGATTAGATAGAGAATGTACCTAATGTACCTATGTACACAACTTAATTGCACAGATAAGCAATTTGTATTTATGGAAACATTACTTTATCCCTCTACAGTTGCCACATCACTAATATGTCAGTTGCAGACAGACACTTTCTCAGGGCTTTGAAGTTCGGGTTTAGTTGCTAACTGGAAACAAGCCCTTTGTGTAGCTCTTCATCTGTAAGCAGAGGATCTCTGGAGCTCCTTTTTGTCTCCAGCTACCAAGTTGTCATCTCACCTTTGCCCTGTAAGACAAAGAGTTACTGACACACAATAAATCTCCCCTAGCTGCCTCTATTTTACACCAGGACCTAAGGGAGGGGGTGTATTTTCCTGTGAATAATAAATGAGGATGTAAAATTAAAAGTCTCCAGGGCCAGATGAGGCTGAGTTCTAATTGAGACATAGCACAGCTGAGCCAGGGCCTTCAGCTATGTCCCTTGGGACCATTTTTGCTTTTCTTAAATTTTGAGTAGGTGCTCCATTTATCACTGAGACATGTAACCAGAACAGGTGGGTTTCAGATAAGTAACAATGACCCCATGCTATGTTTTGTATCATGTTTCTAGGTGTTTTTCCACAATAAAACAAATCAACAATTCAAAATATCAAAGGAATAATGATAATAAATCATTTGTCAAGCTGGGATAGGCTCATAAGCAATGTCAGATATCTATGGTAACCATGGTAAGTCCATGGAAAAAATCTTGTCCTCATAACTTCACAGCAATGAATCAGATAATTTCACCACATGCATGTGTGCCCATGATGTAATTCTTGCAAGTACCAGAAAAAAATGAATGGAAGCACTATCTCACTCATTTTCATTTAGTCCTTTCTATTAAAACAGATGGAGTAACAACACACAAGAATACGTAGAACACGTAGAATAATGCAAGCTGTCTTACCTTCACATTTAGAGTGCCACGGCACACAAACATATTGTGTATCCTAATACAGTTGACAGTACTTAACATACGAATAAACAATATTGTCCACAGTATTGACAATATTGTCCACCTGATCAAATTGTGTCACAGAACGCTCGCCTCCCGTGAGCCACGTGGTTCAGCCAGCCACGTGCAGTAGGAGGACTTTCGTTTGTAACCACACCTGCACGCACCTGTACTTCGTTTTGTCTGTGTGTATTTAAACTTACGTCAGGATGTGCGGCGTGGTTGGTCATTGTAGATGTAATGTCTGAATGTAACGTGTTTATGTTAGATGTATCCTTGTGTATCGTGTTTGTTTAATTGTCAATCGTTTCTTATTTGTGTTTATCGTTTGTAATACGTGAGTGCCGCTGTCGTTTATGTTATTAAATGTTCGTCCCTGTCGAGGAAGTCTGTGAGTTCTGCTTCGCGCCCTGCGGCACTTGGGCCCACACGCGTTACAATTGGGCAAGAAGTCACTGAGCTATTTGTTATAAGCAAATAAATAAACCTTATCTAATGCAATCATCTCATCTCTACAACCTAACAAACATGGCATTCATTATATCAACAGTGGTTGTTATTTAATATTCTGTCAGCAGAACTCTCTATATTCATTTGCCTTCACTGGTGGACTCCATGTGTGATACTGTGTTCACAGTGTTCGGAAACAAAAAGTAGCATGGCATTTTTTCTTGATGACCACTCCAACCACCACGAGGCCAAAGATTGTTTTAGTATACCATGAACCAACACATGTCAATGTAAATTGTTTGACTTTTGCATTGACTTTGCAAAAAGCCCCAAGACCAGTTCTGCTTCCTTGTAAGAAATGCAAATGACAGGATATATTTACTCTACAATAGAATGCAAAGGAAACTAAGGTGAATTAGATAAAGAGTGTGAACATTAATGTACTACTATACTTAGTGTACTTCAGTATAGTATTAACACCGTCATCATACATTTTAACAATTTATTAGCTATGCTTATGTAGCAGGTTCTACTGCAAAAGCACTGTCTGCAGTTACTCCAGTTATATAACACACAAACCATTGGCTCCCTGTGTTGTGAGTTATGGATTTCTATAAGTCATTATCGTGGTTGTATAATTGTGCACTACAGAGAGCATTCAGGGATCTAACATTGGCAAAATCATGTTCACTCGAGCGGATGCTGGCTCGTATTTTCAGTGTGGTTGGCTTATGTGGGATTTTAAAGGCAAATGCTGATCAGATTGAGAGCTGTGCTGGCAATTTGCCCTGCATATCACTGTAATATCATAATGCTTTTTGGGAAGATTTCTACTGGCTAGTCATAGAAATTATAGTTTCCACTATTTCCAGTAGTCTCCAATTTGTATACATTATAGTTGTCAATAATGTCATCGAAAGTGGTAAGCAGTTTATTTAGGAAATCCACAACCTGGTGGGGGGTGCTGGAGTCCAAGAGCTGTATAAAGCACACAATATCACTGCTCAATTGAAGAGAGAAAGACAGTCAGTAAATATCTATGTTATCTATGTTTAGTTTTTGCTATCACTGATAAGAGTTAACCTAGGGATATATATACTATATATACAACAAGATGGTAGTATGCTCATTATGTTGGCACTTGCCTGAAATATACAGTAGTAGTCTAAGGCCATTAAGCCAGTAATTTAGCATAGCATACCTGCCACATATGCACAATTCAAACCAGGAAAATTTTCGTTTTGCAGAAAAATCTACAAAGAGTCGACCTCAAAATCAACTAAATAATCATCTAAAAATTAACTAAACCATCATCAAAAATGTAATGTCTTTCTTCTGTTTTGTTGTTGAGAGCAGAATAATAAGAAAGATGGTGAAAAAAAATGAGTGTCTAGATCTGTCCACTAGATGGCGCCTCAAGAATTATTATTATTATTATTATTATTATTATTAATTAATTAATTTATTTATTTATTTATTTAATCCCATTAGACGTTAGTATTTCATGGCAGTGTTATTTTGAAGCTTGAAAATGAAGACTGATACGAATGCACTGTAAATGTACTATAAAGCAAGCAGTCTGTTTTCTGTTTCTCCTGAAGAAGGTCCCGTGTCCTCTTAGCAACTATAGCCTCCAAATGTTTATTGTATGTTTTCCACTTATTGATCAACTACACAAAATTAAAATAAAATAGCAATAAGAGATGTGTTTTCCAAAACCTATTTAACTTTGACTATATCAGAGAACAATAGAGGGTTGTATTACATTACCTCAGTGCAAAAACTCAGAGCAACCTTCTTACTCCATAAGAAACCTGCAATACAGGATGTTTTTTTTTTTTACAGTCTAATTCTATCAGTTGCAACAGTGATACTTGCTGCTGTCTACTTTCGCAAGCATCAAGACAGTTATCTTTGAAATGTGATGCTCAGAATACCCTGGTCTTAAAAAAAAAACAAATCATGTGACAGGGTCATCAATTCCCTGTTGTAAATCTATCAGAAAAGGAGTGTTTTACTCTTATGTACTTTAATGTGGCACTGACTGAATAATCAGACACAAACCTGACAGTAATCTTTTTAATTGGGACAGTCACTGTGTGAGTTCCGAGTTTTCAGTTCAAGAACGGGAGGGTGACACATGTCATGCAACCTCCCTGACTCTGTCTGGCCCTGCTGTAATTTCAACAGGGATGCATATTTATGGGCAGTGCTCCCACAAACAGTGGCAAAAACTCATTCTGATTCTCTATAAATACCGAGATAGGGACAGCACATGAGGCTATCTCCTCTAAAATAATAGAGTAGCTAGACAGAAAAGAAAGCAAATATTTTATTTCACATCAAAGACAGCATGACACCCTTTGTTTGAGGATACTCCAGGATGTAAATAAGAAAAAGGACTAGATTCCTGTGTGTGTGTGACCTTAGATGATGTGTGTTTTTAGAGATAAGTGTGTTTTCCTGCACTATAACCAATGTTAAATTTACCTTAAAATTATATCCTGAAAACCGCAAAACAAACTAGAAATCACATGGTAAATGTGCACTACAAATACAACATATATGCTGCTTGAGCAGTTGCCTGAGAATCTTCTAGTCATAGCTATAGAGTGGGAACAGCTGTGTAGATGTGTAGAATGTGACTTAGTATGTACTGGGTGAAACATATCAGACACTTAGTTCCTTAGCAATTGGACAATCGGTTGCTCAGTTGATCTTGGCCAGTTGCCACTGCATTATTAATTAATACACAGAGCTAACAGAGATTATTTAAGATGTGTCATTTTTATCAGCTGTCTGCTGCTGTTGTCTCAACATGAGGACCAGATGCAGGCCAAAAAAATCTGAATAAACCAATCACAGACATGGCCAAAACATTAGCCTTTATTAATGACTTGACTGCCATCAAAAGGTTGCATTCTGAAGTGCACAGAAGCAATTTAACTGTTCAAATCCAGACAAATGCTTCTAATACTTCTGATGTTTGATATTAGAGCAGGACTATAACCCTAAACATATTACTAAAGCAGCCCTGGGGTTGTTTTCAGGAGAAAAAAGTTAAATGCTCTTGACTGGCTAAATCAATCACCTGACCTAAACCGCAGCGACTGCGTCTCTCTCTTACCAAGGCCCAAAGACAAAAAGCCCCCAAAATAAACAGGAACTGAAAATGGCTATACCGCGGACTTGGCACTGTATCATCAGGGAAAATACCTAGGACGCATCTGAAATAGTGTACTTTACTCTGATTATCACAGTATGTACTCTTCACTAATCTCTCAACTGTGTGTGATTTCAACAATGTTAAATTCTATACTATGCACTCAAGTGATAGCTACTTGACTGGGTAATCTAACCAGTGTTATTTGCCAAAGTTCACATATGAACTAGTCAGGCTAACTTGTTTGAATTTAACTGGTACATACAGTCCGAATATTGAAATATAAAACATTGCTGTCTTATATTTGTAATTCATAGATTAGAGCCATAATTGGGGTAAATGCATTTACTATTTTATTTAGCTACCAATAAGCCCATCTCTTCATTTCTGTGGTATGATCCTCTATAGCACAGTAGATTTTTGGTGATTTTAGCATACCATATACATACCAAAGGTGTGTGTGTGTGTGTGTGTGTGTGTGTGTGTGTGTGTGTAATATATATACCTCGAATGTGGAATGGATTACTGAGGATTTCTAAGGATTTCTAACTAAAGATTATTCACCTTACCTCTTTCACTTCCTTCCCTGTTTTGGAGAGGGTGATGTTCTTTTTCTGGATGTGCTTTCACATATCCTTCCATCACTAAAAAGAAAATATGAGAAAACATGGGTGGGCGCTGCAGTCAGCGGGTACTAGATGCCCATCTGAATGAACCTAGGCTTAAATATGTGGCTGGTCCCCGTGAACACAGCCATGTCTGCGGCTTGGCTCATGATGCAGCTGCACCTGGCTGGCTGAAAAAAAAAACCTATGAAAACTATTTTTGACAAACTGTTTTTGCTACTTTTGTGGTGTTTTTGTTTTTGAACTTTGTACGTGTAATGTATTGTTGTTTGAGAAGATCTTACCAAAAATGTAGTTATTCTGATTCATGATCCAGCTCTCATTGCAAAACATTTTCTGCTTTTGCATTGCAGCTATGTTGAAATACATACCAGAAATGAAATGCATAACTTTGGATTTGACATAATACTATATTACTGCTAATAGGACTACTGCTACTAGTAATAGTAGTAGTAATAGAACTGTAGTATTAATGGATTCTCTGGTTATGATTCTTAAGACATGCCTTCAGTATCATCTTTTTAAAGTCAAAAGTAATCCCTACAGAAGAAAGTGAAAGTGTTCATGTGAGTTGATTAGGGCAGATAAAGCAAAATGAAACATTTTTATTCTTCTTTTACAGTAGTTTCATTTTATTGGCAGTAGTTCTTAATTGCTAGGACAATGCTCTTATCATTGCAGTAAAACCTTCCTCACCACCACAGTTAAGATGAAGCCATTACAGATTAGAACAAGAGGGACTCCAACAGCCACTTTGATGGATGTGGCTATAGGACATGTGAAGCAGCTCTCCCCCAGCTCACAAATATAATCTACACACCCTAACACAGAGAGAGGTTAGAGGGGCAAAAGAAGTGAGATTCATAAATGGCCTATTTATTATGTAGATTTGTATAATTACTGTTAATTATCTCACTCATTAGTAGTGAGATAATAGTGTTTTAATATTATCAAACACGCATGCACCATATCCTCACATTATTAGGGCTTAGCGATTAATAATAAGATTAAAAAAAAAAAATAAATTGTAAATAAAAATACCATGGTTCAAATAGCTAATTCTAAAATTCTCAACTGTGTTATACAATAACCCAATTACCACTGCCTACTCTTGATAGTTCACAATAAATGTGAATGAGAAAACTATACTTTATACATCACCTTTGATTACCAGAGGCCTTGACTCATGTAGCCTGCTTTAGACTTAGTGTGACAATCTCATCATCATCTGGGATCCAAGGACCACTAATCCTCCACCTCTCTGTGTCAGTGAACAGCCATTTTTGTGAGCTGTATACGTGTTCAAACATTTAAAGTTAATCTGATCCCTAGTGAGTCAGGAGGGAGGTATGCACACCATTGATTCCAATAAAGTGGAGCCTGCCCAGTCTGCACTGAAGAGCCAGGTCATCCAGTGTTTGCAAGCACCCAGGCTTCTGAAGGACAGAGACTGGTTGGAGTGGAGCTATTAAACCAGCTTCTGACTGTGGCTTTAACTGAGTGGTGTGGTGTTAGCAGGCAGATCCTGTTCACTGCTAGCCTGTTTGTGTGATGTTTGCAGAGTGTGGTGCCACACGTTGTGGCAATTAACAAAGTTAACACAAATTCACAAAACCACAGGCCTAGTTATACAATATATGCATTGGGCTGTCAGTGTTTCCATTACACCACTTAGAATATTTCATCATTATATGCTGCTACAAGGACAATCAACATAGAAATATGTTGGTAGTTTTCTAAGAATTTAAACAAACAGCACATGACTCAAGGCAGCAGCTTTTCACAGATTGAATGTACAACAGAATCAAGTATAATTTGATTTACTTTGATCCACACAGTGGAAAATGTGGTAATGCACATGTTTTCAGATTTATTTTTTTTGCCTTATGGTTCAGAAGAAATGTCTTATGGAACAAATGCAAAATTACTGGGTGAGACAAGCGATACTAATCAAATATTAATGATGACATGAGATCAGTTGCATTTACCCAGTTGCATTAATGGCTGTCAAAAAGATCTACTGGTTTTAATTACCAGCACAATATATACAAATATATTTTTCCCAATCAGTTACAATGAGACCATAGTAACCCTGCAGGGCTTATCATAGATAATTTTACTGTGCGGATGTGCTAGCTATGTTTTACAAAACGTGCAGTACAGAAAAGAAAAAAAGCAGGGTACCATCACCACGGTGCACACTGACCATGAGTGCCAGAGCACAGGAGTGGATGTTGGTGTGGTGCACAGAGCAGTTCTGATCATTTGTATTGTTCCAGTTTGTGGGACACATGTTCGCTGAGGAATCTCTTTGACTCTGAGGTGTTACTGTAGGAGAACGACAAGGTCTGTTTGAGATGGAAGAGTCAGTCAGAGAGGAGTGAGGAGGCATAGTATACATTCCCAAAGTTCACACTGCTGTACTATGAGATTGTGAGGCATGTTTTAGGTTTTTATTTATATTTATTAATTTTTAAAATACCAATACGGTTGAGAAAACATTGTGACAAAGTATATTTTGAAATGTAAATTAAAGTACAGATTAATGTCAGAGATCAGTATATAAGATATATATAAGATTAGTGGGACCTATATCATGTTCCGCTTGTCAGTTATACCTTCAGGGTTTGGTAGGTAATGTGGAATTCAAGCTCACAAATATTGGACAAATTGTGTCCCACTTAGACAAAGTTTACTCACCTGAACTGGAAGATCCGGTTTGTGACTGCATATTCATAAAAGGCTTCTAAGGCTGAGACAGGGTAGGTAACATTAAACTCCTCTCCATCGGTCACATTCTCTGGAGGACACTGAACTCAGGCCATTTCTAATCCTATGGGGAAAAAATTGCATTTGTTGTGTATGTGCATGTACATGTACATGTTTGTTTAGGTGAGTGTACGTAAGTGTGCATGTACACATTATGTTTTTTCACCTTAACCATGATTTTTCCATGTACACATAAGTTACGTAGTCAAGTGGGCTTTTTTAGAGAGTTTTCCTTGTCCCATAGGGCATTCCCAGATAAACATTATCTTAATAGGCTAGGGGAGATTAAAGTTTACAATACACTAAGGCTTTTTCAATAATGTGTCATCAAGAATACATGCGGTGTAATTGGCAGGAACGTATGGCAGGATTTTCTGCTTTATCAAATTACTGAACAATACACCAGACAATTAGACAACTAAAAAGCTGTGCTGAAAAGCAATTCTCTTTTGAGTGTGATGAGGACTGTACTGATGAGGTGATTAAAAAAATTGCCCATCAGTGGTGTATGGCCTTCACACATCAAAATGCCAAAGTATAATAAGGATAAGATAAGTAAGATAAGGAACCTTCTAAAGAAACAAAATCTTGAAAAATCCTATAACTGCACACTGCAGTTACAGTTCTCCACATAAATAACTGTGCATAATTAATGGATATCTAACTCAGTTGTCAGTTTATTCTTACTACCACAGCTGATCATGTAACCATATGGGTCAGTATTGGCCAGCAGTCATATTGAGTATTATCAAAGTCATGTCAGCCTTCAGCTATCTGGACCTGGACAAAACCATAATGAAATCATAATAAAATTGGGACATTTTTTGACATGTAAAGAAGGCCAAGGGTTATTTTCTAGGAGGTAGCACTCACAGTTATAGACTATCATTTAGCATGTCCTGAACACTGGCTCATTTCTGTATCAATCTACCATGTGCATGGGACATAAAAGCATATATTTACACATATATAGCACATATATATTCTCTGACGTCTTCCAGACCAGGCCACACATGGCAAGGATAACACTTCTTTGACCATTTTAACCAGTGTTAGCTATACAATCCCAGCAGAGTATCAGGAGTAACACTTACCAGGAAGAAGCACAAAACAATACTGTGCCACACAGCCACTGAAAGTTGCACGTCAGTATGAGTGCTTGCCACCTGTGGTAAACCAGTGCTGAATGTTGTCCACTTTTTGGTGCCTTGATAGACCCCTAATTATTTAATCAAGAAAAGGGCCTCTCTAATCACATCCAATCATGTTGGTTACTTCTATGATAGCCACTCACTCCAGGAGACACAACTCACCTTCAGACTCCACTAAAACAAAAGCTCAACTATTAAGTCATATGGGTTTTTCAGTTTTATGTAACAGTGTGATACCTTTGTAAAAACAAATAGCTACTTTAAAAAAAAAAATCATTAAAACCTTAGTTTTCAAAATTAGTGTTAATGTTTTAGTAAGCCCAAATCTATCAGATTTATTTGCTATAAAACTGTATAACAAAATTTGGTCTAGGGTAATAGTAACACCATTACTATACCAACACTATGCCTGTTCCCACCTGTGTTGTTTTATTGGAATTAGAAATACACTTTAATTATAGTACAGCTTTACAGAACAACACAATCACAAAGCTTACAGGACACACATGATAACTGAGAAGCTGTGAAGCATGATGTTGGTTGGCAAGTGGTTTAATGCCACATGTTTGCAGTAATGGACCCCCCCCGCCCCCCCACCCAAAAAAAGCAGTAATGTACCAAATCTAATTGTGTGTTAAGTCCAGCCAACAGTCACTTCCCCCTGGGACTCCATCTGAATCTAATTAAAGTACCAAACCACTTCAGGTTTTAACACAGACATTACAGCTATGTGCTGAGATATTTTTTTGGTCCCTTTTATGTCTTATTCCAATTAAGATTTCAGATTACAATAAAAAAATATAATTCAAGTAGATGTTTTCAAAAATGAAAGGTTTGTAAACCGGTTTTGTTCAGTTTTGCAATTGTCCCTTTACTGACTTAAACACAGCCGGTTAAACTTAACTATTGCACATTTCACTTCTCAAAATGATATGGACCTCTACACATATAATAGGGACTTCTACTGAATATCTCTGTGATGTGTAGCCTAGAGAGGAGGAGGATTCTAGTGAAAACCTCTAAGAAAATCTAAACAAAATATTTATCATTTTAAAATATTGTTACTCACATATGCTCAGTGTGAATTTCTGCTTTCATTGTCATCGTTTCACTGTAAGGATTACTTTTTAAGGGGGTCTAAAATCCCTGGACCGTTTTTTTTCCCCTCCTCTTTTGCCACTTTTGATATTTTATCTACATGTCCTAGTTACTATAAACATCCATGGAATCAATTAATTCATCCAATACAATCAGCAGTCTCTTGCAGCCCCTTAACCGGACAAAACAAACAAACAAACAAACAAAACGTTCACCTTGCAACCTCAAAATGCATGCATCCCACTGGATAAGTCATATAAATAAGTCATTTGTATTTGTGTGTTGTTATATATTTTCTTTTATTTTATTAGCTATTTTTCTAAATATATACAGAACACATGCATAGGCTACATGAATATAAAGATATGGACAAAAGAACATGTCTACTTGTATGTTAGTGAGAAATAAAGCACCATATAAAAAAGTAATAATGTGCAGGTCTTTACAGATTAAATTGCTTTTTTTTTTTTCCAAATAGTACAATGCTCCAGCTCCACAATCACCAAACTAGGGCATTTTACCTGAACATTTACATTTATGAATGTGGAGACTTTAAAAGTAAACGGTTTGTCATGCATGCATGAATACACTCATTGGTATGATTTTCAAGACCAAATGTTTCTATGATAAAATCTAACATTTGTCAGTATATTTAATTATTAAAGCACATGTGTTTAACCGGGTAGATCTTATTAATTATATGTGTTTAACTTTATTACTAATTACATATCGATAAGATTAACCATAGCATCTTCCATGCAATATTATTCAGAAAGACGTAACTGCCATTTGTCTGCAGTTAGTTGTTCTAGTAATTTCTGAGAAATTGTTGTCCTCTACGGAAGTGTAAATCATCCAGTTTATATAGGCCTGTGAGAGAAGGCACGTTGTTTAGGGTTGCGTAAACCAAGCAGTGCAGAGGCTATAAAAGGTAATCTCCCTCAACGATCTGCAGGTAAATTCCTGACATGTTAGTTCCTGAATGCGCTGCGTCACTACACCTGCCGTGAATCACAGGGTAGCTGCTACGACGTCATCACGCATTGCATCAGCGTGCGGGTAAACGAGTAAAGCGTTTCAAACGGCCTCTGCAACGATAGAGACAGAACAGGTTTACAGTCCTTTTCGAAACACGTTTATAGTTGTACCTGTATTCTGGATGACTTGAAAAGAAATAAAAGTTTCGCTGTCTCGTTTTCATAATATTGACGCTTTGCAGTAAAGTATACTATCGTTGATTCTCAAATAACGCCGCTTGGTATAGTGACATAGCAAGGTGAGAGTATTTCGCATGTGGGTTACGCTTAAATCAGTTTCCATTGTTCCATGGAAACCACTGCAGAGCTTACAAACTTTTCGAAATGAAAAAGTATGCAAAATTGATTTTTAAAAATATAATAATATGTTACATTATACGTAAACTTTATTGTATTATACCTAAATGTTTACATCCAATAAAGGCTAAATATGAAAGAATACGATATAATCAATTCTTAATTTTTTTTTTAAATTTTTTTTTGAGGACATAAGTTCACACCCATTTCTATGACAGCATCGTTATCCATATGTGTGTGGTTTTTCTGTTGAACTACCTCCCTGTCTGATGCATCCAGGACCCACTGTGCTATCGTGCTGCTCTAGTTACTGGCTGACGGGACTTGCTGTGCTACTTTGGTTTGAGCTGGTGTCTTCATTTAAACCAGCTCTCTGCTTCAGAATGAATGTCTCTCATCCCTCTAAGTCTGACTGCAAGGCCTTCGCCCACAACTAACTTATCCTGTACCAGTGAAACGTGACCATAGAAAATACAGAAATTGTATATAGACACAAAAATAATGTTTAAAATAAAACTCAAACGTGTAAAACCCACACTCTGGGACTTTTAATAATGAAACAGATAAAAAGACATATTACCCTGCTTGCTGGCTTAAAGTACTTTACAATATAAAATAATTAAAACTTGTCATCCAGTTCAAGCTTAGAGCTACTCAATGATGGATAGAAATTTAGTATTGTACATATAAAAACAATCAACAAATTTACACTGATTTCTTTATACAATATAAAATCTAAAACAATCTAATAATTATAGTAATGAAAAAAAATATTGAGGTCACAGAAAGGAAATGCATTGAACTGTCTGTTAAGTTAATTCCCACAAGGTGCATTGATCTTTTAAGTACCATGGCAATATATAAAGCTTCAGACCAAAGCTACAGTGGCATTTCTGGAATGTCTGCACACTACTGTAATGGACACACAGAATCAGTCACTCTTACACATGTAAGTACATGACAGATCAGAGTTCTTCGGTCTTCAGCATGTCCACAGTAGATGTCTTCTTGTCTTCAGGAAGACGTAGGCTGTTACTAGTCTCTGGGCTCGAGCTGTTAGCCCGAATGTTGGCCCTGGATGACCTCTGCCGGCGCGTGCCTGTACACACGCAGCGCAGTAAGTTCTTGATGGTGGTCCACATCTCATCATCCTTGTAGGAGTAGATGATCGGATTCATGACTGAGTTGAGGACTGCCAGAAGAAGGAGCCAGCTCTTGAACTTCGATACATTGCACTTCTCACATTTTAAGCCATCCAAGAGCAGCACCACCAGGCCAGGGGTCCAGCAGAACACAAAAACTCCTATAAAAAGCATAGAAACACAACTATTTTAGAGTGTGTGATATTAATATCGTTTTGCTTTTTATGGAAAATAGTCAAATAGAGTTTGCAAGGCCATAAATTTCACAGTAAATTTCATATCACAGTACCAAAAGAGACATCCACTGTTGTATGCTATATATATATTGCTTATACAGTAGGATTTTAAACTTCCTAAACCTGGAATGAGGTCTCTTTAGTGAAGGACTCTAGACACTTTTTGGTATGTTAAGGGATTGGAATGGTGCTTTGAAGTGGGACTTTGAATGAAAATGATGTATTTTTAGATTTCTAAAAATACAAAAGCAAAGAAAGTGACAGTGTTCAACAAATGGTCAGTTGTGAAAGAGGAGGAGCATGTGTTGGCAACTTCTGCTGCTGATATGTCCATCATTTCCGCGGACTCCTCACATTCCAACATGAGTATGGTATGTGGCGTGGCATTTTAAGGAACTAGGCAGACACCTGAAATTGCAACAGTGTATCTGTTCTGACCATGAAGTGTATCTATGTGTCAAAGGGATTCTGAACAAACCTGTCTCCAAACAAATTGTCCAAAAGCCAAATATGAATTCTCCTTGACCTACATATAGAATTAAATTTAATCTAAACCACTGCTGAGTTTTGACTAATCTTGGGCCTTGGTACTTGCTTTCCCAACTAGATTTCAAGCATTGTCAATGATACCAGTGGCTATACCCATACATGTTCAGTAAACCCACCACTGCTGGGAACAAATACGGGTACCAGGATTGAATTGCGGCAAAATTCTCTCTTCGGTTGAACAAGTGCATCCTGTACACTTTAAGGATGGCATGAAATCCTACCTGAAGGCAGCCAAAGGACAAGCTCTGACAAACAGGAGGGCTAGGCAGACAACATGTAGGGACTCGTCACCTACCAGAGTTCTTTAGCACAGTACATCAAGACAGAACAATGATCATTCTGTTTTCAGTAGCTAAAAATGGAACACTCCCCAACATATGGAAATACACTAGCCACTGTGAAAGAGTGATAAATGTGCCTAGCTAGCCTAAGTGCCATTAACTAGAAATAGCCAGGAACATAGAACAACAAAACTTCATCGAATGGGGTTTCCTCTGTGACTGGTGTGTTCCTCTATATAAATGTGCAAGCGTCCCATCTAATCTTATTATAAAACATCTGGAGGAAAAGGCAGGGCATGTTTTGGATATGGGGCTACTGAGTTTAAAAGCTTTTTACCTATTCATTCATTCTACCCAGTGTTTTGTGGTAATACAGAGACACAAAATGACAACAAATATTAAAATGTTATTGCAGACAACTTGAGATTTTATAAACACCCATAAATCAACAGGCTTAATGATGCGTCATGATAATGTGCACATACATATACAGTATATCTGATTATAATAACTTGAATTAGCCATGAAAAAGATACAGTTTTAAAAGTATGAAGAGCCTTTTCCATCAGTAATGAAGAAGAAAGACTCCTGTCCTCATGGACTGTCACTGAAAAGATTTATCACTGGAGTATTTCAAGCATGTCTAGGGATGTAGAAAAATGACGAGAGTTTCTTGTAAGGTGCCTTCTTTTGCTGGCTACATATGCTTCTGTTGTAGCACATTATAAGAGAGTTTCATTCTTTCAAAAGTGGAGACATACAACAGATTAATGTAACCTTCGTCTCTGTGAGAGGCACAAGAAAAATGGAATGTAGCATGGTACACATAACCAGACAACTCCTCTTATCTCTAGTGACGTGCATCTCACCACTTCTGATCTTTATACTTTAAACTCTAGTGTAGGTTCACTGCATGACAATATGTCAGCATTATCCTAGTCCTCAATGAAACGTTCTCAGCACCATCTAAAACAGACAAAAGATTCCCTCAAAAAAAAGAAAGAAAAAAAGAACAATACAACTGAAATAGGGCAATCCCATATGTGAGCAAATGCTCCCAAAGGAGGACGCTGAATCAAAACACATCAGATATGAAGTCTAAAGGCTCTTTCTGTAGAAGCCACAAGTGAGTCCAACCAGTGATTCAGGCAGCGCAAAGACCGGTCTAGTGCAAGATAATTATACAGGCCTGGGAAGGACTCATCTGATAGGAAGGAGATGATTAATCCACCTCACAAGTATGTTTAGCAACTCAGACTTGGCTGAGCCAGCTGTGTCTAAACTCAAAGCCTTTTTTTCACATCTTGATTCATCAGTGGTTTTCAACACAGAAGGTTTTGTCAGTGAATGATTTTTACAATGTGCACCAGGAATAATCTCATTTAGCCCACTGGAAAACATGACCAAGCAAAAAAACAAAAACAAAAACAAAGAAACTCAACCCCAAACCTCTGGCTGAATCTGACATCCTGCTAAATCTTAAAGTAAATATCCTGCTGAGCACAAGCTGCTTATCTTGTCTGGTAAGTACAACATGACAAAATACACCCCGATGTACACCCGGTGCAGTAAACACTCCACTAGTTTTAATTCACCCAAGAAAATCAAGTGGTAGAGTGCTGACATTGTCAGGATAAGATCATCTGTCAACTCAGTAAGATTTAGCTCCTCCTCCACAATAAAAAAAAGAAGCCTTAACTGATAATAGGTCAAATCCTACCCAGTCACATACTAGCAAGATCTAAGGGATTGTCATTTAAACTGTCGGTGTTCAATAAGTATAGATAAAGAAACGATTTTACAAACACTGTCTTCAGTGTATTTAATTAGATCACATCATTTGGTTCTGTAATAACAAAATATTAAATTCCTGTATTTGGCATACTTGAGAAAGGCGTGAACTTTAGGACTAGCTGAACAGTACTATGTGTTGTGAGTAAGCACATGCAGTACACACATCCTGTAACTGCAGTTGAATTTGAGTAATTGGAGAGTCATGCCTTCTTCTGGGATTAACACCTCACAGTGGCTAAAACATAATATCACATGGAATGCGTGTGGGAGTAAGTATCTACTTCACAGAGGTCAATGTGAAGTCAAAGAGAAAAACAGAAAGGATATCTCCTTAATATCGGTGGTGTTTCTCGAAAATAGAAAATAAAAATTGAGACTAAATCTCCTGCCTTTTTTTCTCCAGAGCAAAAAGACCACATATGTCTCTGCTTATGTTTCAATAGAGATCTCAACAAAATCACATAATGTGCCAACTTGCCAAGATGCCAAAACGCAATGTGCATTGTTTTTTGCTGTGTAAGGTTCACAATCTTAAACAGCTAGCTAGCATAGCTAAAAAAGTTACTTTCATTGTAGACTTATCCTGAAAAAAGTTGACTCTTGTGTTTTCTGAAGATAAAACGTATAGGGTTATATATGCTTAGCTAACTCCCATGTTGGATAAGAAAAAATATACTTTACTGTCCCCTCTGAGAACTTTTTCTTGGATTCAGCATAGCTATTTATGATTTCCATCATATAAATACATACACACATACAACTGCAACAATTAGAAGAAAAATTTAATTATACAGCCTACCAACATAACACACAACAGTCACTCTAGACCCACAGTATTGCACAGTTTACACAGATAATTCCCTGTGTCTGAACAGTAGCTAGATGGGGTTTTCCAGCTTTATAAACATAACTGGCTATTCCAGATATGACGCACTGGCCAATAATTTATTACATTCAAATATTTATTAGCTAGCTGCTAACTTACCTATCATAATGCAGTTGCTTCACTGTAACAGTAGGTGTGTTTTTGAGGGCACATTTGTTTCTTCAGATTGTAACGATTCTGTCTCTCAAATTGAATTTCAAACATTTTACAGCTAACTAACAGCAGCTTAAGAAGACATGTATGTGTTGGGCCACATTAATTAAATACTGCATGTATGATCAGAGTGGTCTAGTCTCCTAGAGCAAGTGAGAAAGCTAAAGAGGGAGCATCAGCCTGTAAAAGATTAGCACATGGTGTGTAGCTCTTCCAAGAGAAATCAACTTCAGCCTAGGTTTAAGATGAAACACAACAAGCCCTGTACACACTCTAAAGTTTTGTGTAATATGTCAAATACATAACAGTTTTAGCCAACTAATTTACAATACCTAGAGTAAATGTATAATGCAATATTGCACGTGTCCTCTCTTTTTGTCTCAACAGGATATATTCTGAAACAGCACCTTGAGTTACATTTTATGAAGACAATAATTAAACAAAGTAGTTAATTAGTATCCATACACTTTTGTGTATTTTTTCTTTTTCTTTTTGCAACAAACTCTACATTTAAAAAATAAACTCACCTAATTACTTGCTATCATTCTGTAGACTATATGCTGCACATTGGAATTACGGTAAGGTCTTATATGCCTGCATATTTCTGTAGTATCTCTATAGATTTCTCTATAATGTGTCTGAAAAAGACACTAGCTGCTCTTGCTAGGTGCTTTACACCATTTTATACTGCTGCTGCTGCTCTACTGGCAGAAAATGTTCATCATCAGAAAAGATTAACACAAGACAAGAAATAACTGCCCATTGTCTTAATTCGTTTTTCAAACTAAGTTCTCGGTTTTAACTCCATTTATCTCATTAATATTGTGTCTCATTTTTGTCCAATGTTGTTTCTCCTAAAGACTTTTAGGAGAAATATTTTTGTTTACCCTTATTTCTCCTGAGCCATTGAAAATCAACCTTTAAGCAATGAAATGTTCCTATTAGAGGATCTTACCCAACACGGTCATCACAGTTTTAATAAGCTTGATTGGCGTCCTCTTGCGATTTATAGATCCACTTGTATGGGCTTTTAAGACAGTTGTTTTCTTCCTTACATAGATATATATCCTTAGGTATATGGACACCATTATCAGGAAAACAACCAAGTTGGAAACAGACCAGAAGATCAGGTAGCTCCTAGTGAAAATAGGTGCTAGTGTGGAGCACGACTTTAAACTACAGATGCAGTTCCAGCCCAGGCTGGGCACAGCTCCCATGAATATGGAGATGGCCCACACAAGCACAATCAGGAGCGTAACCCGCCATTTATTGAGATTACTGTGAATCTTCCAGCTCATGACAGAGATGTAGCGTTCCAAAGCAATCACCAGGAGATTGGCGAGGGAGGCTGAGAGGCTGGTGTCCAACAAGCCCTGACGAATGAAGTACTTCTGCACAGTCAAGACTGGGGACACTGAGGGGCCAGTGTTGAACATGAGATAAATATAAGCAATTCCAGCAAGGAAGTCCGAGGCAGCCAGGTTGGCCAGGAGATAGTAGAAAGGGTAGTGAAACCTCCTGTTTGTGACCACCGCTGCAATGACCATGGCATTGGCCACCAGTATAAAACTGCAGAAGATGGAGCCAACACATTGGACAAGGATAAGCTGTGTGGCCTCCCAACCTTCACTGCTTTGGTTGCTGTTATTGTAGAAAAAGCCCATAGGCTTGTCATAGTAGCATTTGTTTTGATTATCCATCTCGTGCAGAATAAACTGCTGTTAAAAGAATAAATAGCCTAATTAGATATCCAGTGACTTAAAAGACATGAGTTTAATGTCTGAAAACAAACAACAAAATATTTCAAAGTGAACCAGTATGGAGTACAGAAAGACTAAACATTGATTTTTTTTGTATAGCCTAATGTAGGTTATGTGACGACAGGATCAATCTATGTTATATACACATCATACCATATGAGCTGTAGTATATTTAAGTGGGGTGAAAATTTTCCCAGCGAAACCTTCAAATGAGCTAAAGAGTTTAAGATATATGCGTCTAAATGTCCCCAAGGAAACTGGCTCATTTTCAACTAAGCATTTTATAAACGCAATTCAGAAATTTAAAGCACACACAGGATTGCCTCTGTACAGCATGAGGCTCGCGCAACTGTGGAAGCTTTTACTTACCAAGAGAAAACTCAAGACTGCTTCAAGTGATTTGTGGCATTTGTTCATGAATGTCGACGAAGGCCATTCTATGCGCTTTTCATTGTTAGCATTCTCCCAGCTGGCAAATGAACCGAAGAGATCACAAAGCAACTTCGCCCTAGGTACGGCTGAGTTAGTCTGAGAGCGCTGGAAGAGGCTGGAGGGCGGTATAGATCTATGTGTGCGCAAGGACGTCATGGGTGTGTGTAGCTATTACGCCTTTTTCACAATGCACTATATAGTGTCTTTTAGCTCACTCGGTTGCACAGCTAGAGTTGCAGTATCAAATCTGACTGTTTTAAATATCGTTGAGGACCTTAATGAAAAGTTAACTGAATCTGAAGCTGAATCAATTAGTTACCAACGCAGCGTCGTTAGGCAGCACACAGCTTGCGTAGACCGTGTCGTTTTGCTGAAAGGCAGTTGAAGTCCAAAGTAAATCACGCTTACGTAACATTGGACAGCCTGATTACAATCGAAGAACATCGAGATCAATATCAGGAATAGTTGAATGTATAGGGGTACACCACAGGCTTTATACAGTTTTATGTGGTCTTGAGAAGTTTCACTTCTCACACGCAAGTTTGTAATGGAAGTGAAACATAGGTCTACCACAGACTGCACCTCTCTTGGTATAATGAAAATGAAAGTTTACAGATTTCCTACGCAAAGAAACTACTGTAGCCTATTGGTCTTAAACATTTTAGATATGTAGCCATTGCTGATAAGGCCTACTTAACATTTGAATTAAGGGGACGTTTCAAGTAAATCCGGTCCGTTTTCCTTTACTCTTTTCCAAGTTGAAAAGTGGCATAGTTAAGTTTAACACAGTCAGATGCCAGTCTGTCATAATCCAAATGTGAAAATACAACATTTATAATTAATTATGCATTACATCCTCAATACCTTTTACAAATGCGTCATTAATAATGTATTGCGGCTTCAATGCATTTTCCCAGCACATCACTGATTATATATTGATGGTGCATTTGTAAAGGCAAAAAGCTAAGCTTAGTCACCAAATAAATAATTTCACTGAATACTTATCCAAACCCCATTTAAAATATGTGACAGGGATATTATTGCACATCATATTAAGAGCCATTAGACATTTCCTCTGCTTGCTCTCTGACAGAAAATGTCAATTATATGACTCAATTATTTTGTAGCCCTCTACAGTGAAGCTTACTGAGGTTTACTCATCTTTCCTTTGGCTAATGGAAGAAGTCATGTTCCCATCTGTCATATACAAGTGAATTAGAAAATATTCTTTCCTCATGTGGAATACATGTTTGCATAGAATATGTATAAAATAATGATGCAAAGTATTTTGTAAATGATACAAAGTATTTTGTAAAACCATAAAGAATTCGTAATCGCATTATTTTGACACAGAATACAGCCTTTATGATTTATTTGGCATCCTTAGGTGGTATCTGTAGTTGATGTTAGCTGATGAGAACAACGGTGTCATCTTTGAGAACTCTGCAAGGATAGACAACATACAAATGTAAGAATGTAAACTGGCTTCTAGTATCTTGAATAAATGGTGAGAGTTATCATTTGTGGTGATGCCAGTGCTTTACATGTCTTAACCCCACATATCAACAAATTCCTACAGGCATTTGAGTTCCCAGTATTTCTAGCAATAAATCTCCCCAGTTTGGAAAATACTCTGGCTCTATAGGTGTTCCGCTTTTATAGTCAGACTATACATGTAAAGAATGCAGATATATACACTCATAAATAGTATCCAATACTTACCAATTAGATTTTAAAGTTGGACCAAATACCATTAGTCCTGCATTGTTTGTTATAAGTATTATTAACAGTTTGTAAAATAAGTGATCCTGTTACACTTTTCACTCACTTACTAAACGTATAACACAGATGCTCAGCCTTTATGCTGGTTGTTATCGATTGCTCCAGAGCAATCAGCTCATTCTTGGTTTTCAGACAATTTTGCAGAGAAATGTGATGTGTAATCTGTATGTATTTAAAAAATAATGGTAATAAATTACCTTTTTCCTTTATAAATACAATTTTTCTTCTGTGGTTTTAGCTGTATTGTTCTCTGTATTTGGGCTTCATTGTAAATTGCTATTATTTTCATAGGTTTTCAATCATTTAAGAAAAGGGAGCACTAAAAGCTAAAAACAGCATAAGGCATCTAAAAAGGTGGAATCATACTGTAAATCAGTCAAAACAAAACTGGCTTTAACAGCCTCCAGCTGTTGTTTCAACAGTAGCCTACAATTCAACTGGTTTATTGCTATTATTGGTTGAAAAAGCAGTTGAAAATGAGCATCTTTTCATTTATTAACACTAGATAACTGTCAGATAAACATATTTTCAGCATTTCTACTCCTTCAAGTCAGGCTATTTTGTCTGCTTGGCAAAAAGAGAGGATGATTCCATATCTATCTGGAAGATGACCGGTAAAGGGCTGAACGTATCAAGAGAGCAAAACTCTCAACTAAAGAAAAGAACAAAATTTAAATGAGAAGATGGATCTCGATCTTCTGGCTTATTAAACCTAGTTCCATAAGATACAGTCTAATGATAACATTATTAAAATGGGATACAAGCATCACTTAAGTAGAAGTATTGCAAATAATCTAATCACAGTTGATAAGTATCTGTCTATGGCCCACATTATGAGTAAAACCATTTTTCTTGCCCTGCTCAAATCTACTCAGCATCCTGTTGGCTTGTTTCTTGGTGGATAAGTGGCTTTTATCTAGAACTTATACACAGCATCAAATTATGGTTGGGATTTCAGTGACACTCCCTACAGATAAAGGCTGCCAACTGGACAAGGACACAGCAAAAAAAAAACAACCAAACAAAAAAATTAGTGAGCACTGTTCCTTTTGGGAGGTCTGATTTTTGGCTTGGTCCTTCAATATCACAAGCGTATCATTTTGGTTATGCTGCTTGGGTATAGAGATGATTTTCTTTCTAGTGATCACATTTATGTTAGATCTGTCAAAGACCCGCAATGACTGAAGAGCTGAGAAATACTCAATTGTCCTGGGAATGACCTTCCTCAAATCCATGCCTGGTAGGCTACAGCACAGTTTGTATATCAGTGTGTTCCATGCATTCTGTAGTGAAGCAGGGCTCAAAGCAAACATACAAACAAACCTGAACTTTTTCTTATCTAAGAAATAATGTCTTAATATGTGCTGTCACTCACTGTCAACATGATACTGAAATTTCCTCTATTTCCTACATTTGACCCTAAAGTGACATAAAATTCCATTTCTATCATCCACACTACCATCCATAATGCCGATATTACCAGGCAAAAGAGAGAAAATGAGAGAAAACACATCATCTGTTTTCACAGAGACTGCTCAAGGAGAAAGCTCTGTTTGTCTCTGCTTTTGCCTGCTTATCACAAAAGCAGCTCTTAGCCAGGAGAAAGCCTTCTAGAGTTCCATTTTTTCTCCCCCTTGGACTAACCGTACATTTCTCTGTAATCAGCACATAGCTGGGTGTGTCTGCCCCTTTCTCCCACCACTAGTTTTATGTCTTATGCCACAGCGGCCTAACCTCAGTGCTGGGGAGAAGGCGGGAGCCGGCTATCTGATGCTGGAGATTGTGTACCTTCTACAGCAGCACAGCATGTTGGAGGGGGAGTCTATATCTGCGCGCCCACCATTCTCCACGCTCCCCACGTCCTCCTCCCCCTCTGGGAGGTGGAAATCCCTCCCCGCCTTCAGGAACAGCTGCAGTTCAGTCATGGGGAAGCCGGTCTTCTGGTAGCGCTAGCCCCACATGGGAGTGGACAAGTTAAGTAATATAAGGGTAGCCATGAGTTAAAAGCTAGAGTCAGCTAAAAGCTTTGCCTCAATAGGGGGTGAAGTGGTGATCACTTGTTGATGAGCTATGGTCTATGTAATGTTTACGAGAAGGGTTTTGTAGTCCTGAGTTAAAAGGTGTTGCATGACATTATGGGTGGTTTTACACTGAAAAATTCATAACCCAATGCAACACAGATCTACTTAAGTTCATAATGACCCTTTTTGTCTTCTTTGGTTGCCCAGTAAGGAACATACTTCATGCGGTTTTAGAGCACACAATTTCCTACTTTGGTTTGGACTGTTTGAGCACCCGTTTATGTTATTTCTAATATTATGAAATAAAATGAATAAAAAGATATATTTAAATTTAGTCTGGGCATGGATAAACACACAAGTAGGCATGAAACCTGTTCTTAAACCTGTCCTTTAACTGAGAACTGAAACCTCACAATACCTCATGGATTAAATGCCACCTCCTGAAAATGAGCTGATGTTAACTTAGCCCTCAACGTATTCCACACCTCTGCTGGCACTGGATGACACTGCAATTAGGATGAACTGTGGAGGTTACCTTGATGCTATCATAAGCATCCGTGATGAGGGCTATGAAGAGACTGAGCACCATGTAGATGAAGAGAGATATGAAGGTGTAGAGATAGACTCGACTGAACAGCCACACCAGTGTGTTCTTCTGCTGGAACTCAGCGAATGTTGGGAACATGTCATCCCCATTGACAAGGGAGAAGAGGCACTCTGCCACACGGCTCAGACCTTCAAACTGGCCCCAGCATGCAGCAAAGCCAATCAGACCAGGTATAAATAAAGGATAGGTGTAAAATTAGCAAACTGAGTTTTTCATATTTGTGCGCATATGTGTGTTTTGGGGGTGACCAGTAGAAATGGGAGGTAATACTGACCAACAGAAATGGGAGCTAACCGAATCTTTTATGTGGATAAAAGATAAGCCTTGACAGAGCTCCTTATCAACCACACAGAAATAGATATTACAATGAATGGGGCAGTGGTAACTCAGTGGTGAAGGTAGTTGTAATTGGAAGGTTGCCCCACCACAGCCACTGTTGGGCCCCTGAGCAAGGCCCTTAACCCTCAATTGCTCAAGTTGTACTCTTTCATAATTGTAAGTCGCTTTGAATAAAAGCATCAGCTAAATGCCATAAATGTAAATGTAATGCATGTATCACTTAGAGTACAGAGAAATTCATCTTTGTACAAATATTGCCATCTTATGGTCACATAAGGGTAATGCAGACTATATAAATCCTGGGTGCCAAGAAATGAGCATTAAGACCATTGTTCTCATGTTACAACTTTAAGATCAGGCAATGCTGATAAAATTCTAAAGACTGAGTTTATACCTGAGACTGAGTTTATTCTCTTTATATGTTCACATTTTGTGGGCTACAATTTTTTACCTTTTCATGGTAGGGCCCCAAAACAATCCAACCACAGAACGTGTAGCCCAGGTAGATCATTCCTGCACAGCAACAGAAGCGCAGGACCTTGGGTAGGGCTGCTTGCATGGTGAGGATAAGAACCTGCAGCAGGGCAGAACGCCTGACCTTACTATAGGCTTTAATAAGCCATGAAGGTGAACATAGTTACTATAAAACAAACATGTGACCAAATAGTGTCTTATGTACATGCTAAAGAAAACACATGTAACATAACAGCATTAAGAAAAAATGCTGGTCTCATTTGTGCTGCTGAATGATTACAGTTTTTGGGCACAGGGCCATATATACCCAACCATGTGAGTAACGTGTGCTTACTCACATTGTACTTCTGGAAGTACCCCAAATATCTAATGACACTAACCCACACCATAAGTGTGGATGTTCCCAGAAAGATGCTACACACATCGTAGGTGGTCAGACTCTGTGGAAAGAAAGAAAGGGAATGACTTTAGCAAACTAACAAGGGTAAATTCCTATCCTGTCAGTGAGAAGAGCCCCTTCATCTTCACCGCTCTTAACAAAATAGTCAGTGAACTATGGCAATAAAAGAAATCCATTGTAAAGTCAATTTGTTTGGAAGGTCCAAAGTCCAAAAGGTAACGTGCTTACTTTTGACATCAATAAACTTTTCCTTTATGCATCATAATGAATATCCTATCTTTCTTTAAGGAGCAATTCAGTGAATAAAAGGCACTCAGAAATAGTGATTAATAAACAACCAAGTTTTAACTACTTTTTATGTATATGGTTATTTAATATTTACTTAAATATACTGTATGGCCAAAAGTATTTGGACACCACGGGCCATTAATACGGAGTTGTTCACCCCCATCCTGGAATGGGAAAGGATATGTGCTACATGCTTTAACACTTGGTGGCTCTGTCCTGTGAGTTTGCACAGATTACCACTTTGTTAGTGAGCTACTGTTGCTCCACTTCTGTTTCACAATAATAGTGCTTACATTTGACCAGGGCAGATCTAGCAGGGCAGAAAATTCTCTAGTTGACCATTTAGCCACTGAGTTCTTCAGTACAACCCATTCTATTGTCAGTGTTTGTGTATGGAATTTGCATGGCCATGTGCTTGATTTTATATGCTTGTTCACAAAGGTTGTTGCAGAACTCAATAAATAGGATCTGTACACACAGACCTTTGACCATATAGTACATATTAAAAAGTTGGTTGCATAGTATATAAGAAATTGTTATTTGTTATAACATATTAGAACTATAAGAAAATTCATCTTCTAATGAAATGAATGTGTGAAAACATCATACAAATAAAATACATTTAAAATATAATGTACTATATAGAGTATACAGTAGTGTGAATAAAAATGTCTACTTTCTATTCTAGTATAGGAAACAACTATGAATGTAATGTAATATGAATGTAATATGTAAACATATTACTCAGTATAATTAATTATATTTCCTCTGTAAAGTGCAAAAGATCAATTGCTTTATATATTTTCCATTTCCATATTTACCTTTGCCTGTATTTCCATCTTCAGTATTGATCCTGTGATTGCCATAACATCACTGATGATTACCAAAATATACCAGCCATTTAGGAATTGTCTTTGGTCATCCTCACATACTTTATGATTGTAATTTTTGAGACAGAACTTGGAAAATCTCTGCAAAAAAAAAAAGTTAGCAAACTTCCTATGCAAAGGTCATACAAAGACAAGTGCGACATGAATCATAACCATATAATCAACAAAGGAGAGCAAAACAAATGATCACTGAAAAGCTCCACATAAAAGTAAAAAGCATGCAACAGGACACTCCCGTTATACATGCTCCATGTAAGCACTCGTTCCTCATGATTCGGAGTTTACCTTAAGCAATCTAATTGCAAGAAAAATAGAGCGAATGCAAAGCACAGCAGAGGTCAGGCACACAAAAATAACGAAGCCATCAAAGACCAGGAGGTAGTGAGTGTTCTTCTGAGCTAAAAACACAAACAGTAAGTGCATTAGTTGCTGTTATTCATGCTATTAGGTGAGTTATCCAAAGGAAAATTACATGTATTTTGGTTTTCCAGTTGTAGACCTACCAACTAACTGTAGAAAGTTTACATGAACAAGCTATGAGCCCATGTAAATGCAACTTATAGATGACTTAGCATCTCCAATAACATTTAGTATAAATAATGATAGGGTTTTACACTTAATCAAAAAGTTAATTACTCATTTATTAATATAAGTCAGCAGTATTACTTCCCATACCAGTTCCTGAAATCTTCCAGTTCTTGCATGCACTACTAACTGCATCAATAGCAAGGATAATTTTCACTTTTCCACTATGGCACTGATTATCAAACGTAACCTGAAAAAAAGCCAGATGCTGGATTTATAATTCACTTTGTGAATTAATGACTGAACTCTTATTAATATAACAACCCATATTTTGAGGTTAAACACATCTTACCGTCACAACAAAAGTATAACAATCAGGAAGCTCGTATGAGCGGACTGTTTGTAGATTGATTCCTTTAAGTGAGAATGAGATCTCTATAGTGATAAGCCTGCATTCAACAAGTAATACAAATGATCTAATAACTAATAGATAATAGATAATAAACACTAAAAATAATGTTTTTGATAATTCATACCTGTAGAAGTCCAGTTCAAAAAAAGAGGCATTGTCTGTTTTCCATGTTGTTGCAAATTTGGGATCCAAAGTTAAGCACACTGAATAAAAAGATGTTATTTGATTTTTTTAAAATAGTCATTTTTCATGTAAAAAGTTTAAGACCAAAAAGTACTGACTTAATCATTTCAATAATATCTAAATAGTAATGACTAAGGAATGAAGAATATTTTGGGTTTTATCAAACCCTTCCTCAGGGGATTTTCTCAAAAAGGAGCCCCACCTCTCCAAAACAAAAACAAACAAACAAAAAACAACAAAACAAACACAAACATATGAGTGGTGTGGCGATTCAAAATTAATAACCTGTCTCAGTGTGGGCATCTATATCGTAGTATTCGTCTGATGGCTCCACACTGCCCCGTCTATAGTATTCTTTACAGATGACCAATGGAAGTGGCTCTCCATTGTCCTCAGCATAACTAATGGGGCCCACAGACAACTGGCTTATCTGAAAATACTGCAAGCCAGATTTATAATTTATGTTCTCTTTTTCACCATCAGTAAAAGTCAATTTGGTAAAAGGTGTTAGATTACAGAGTTTTAAGCACAAATGAAGCATATAAACTGTGCTTCATGATGTTGACATTATACACATATTAAATAGAACAAAACAATAGTGACAAATGCATGGGATTGCATGAGAAGAACAAAGAAACTCAGAAAGAAAACAAAACAAACCTGATCTATGACATAGTATATATTATCATAGACACTCTTTTTGGTGAACACAGCTACGCTGTAGTCATCATCATCAGTGCCACTATAGCCCTTCAGAAACAAATTCTTAAAGGCCATTAGATTCTCTTCTTTGTAGGACACCACGAGCTGATTGTTAAGCCCAAAAAGAACAAGCTTGAAAAGTAAATAAAAAAATAGACATTAGTCACCATGCAGGCGACAAGGTCGATAACTTCAAAATGATACACTTTCAATAGTATATCTTAACATGCTGCATTCTGTTTTGGTACTTAAATTATTCATTACATTGTAAATATTATCCTCATACCTGTGTAGTAATCATGACTATTTTTAAAATCTGCACCATTAGCTTCCATGGTATTTGTCGTCGAGATTTGTATTTTTCGCAGGGACTCATGAAGTAATATCTGAGGTCATCTCTTAGCGTTTCCTCCGCTGTCCGGTCAACAGTCATAGACATGGTGTTGCTACAGTGAAACAGACACTCAGCAGCTGTTTAACGGGTTATTACCGGCACGTAATAGTGCTAGTGCTTTTAACAAGAACGGACATACACAGCTTGTCTGACTGTTCTTGTTCTGGTTGCAGCCAGCCGCAGACTTTCAACTTAATCAGATCATAAACAAATTTATAACAGGCTTTACTGTATAGACTATTTATTTCCATGTGACAGTTCTATTCTGAAAATGAGGAAGATGATTCATCATACAAGAAAGGAAGTTCGGGGTGTGAGGTATTAAATTCCAATTTAAACTCTTTACATTTAAATCTTTTGAGAGTTTGTTTGTCACGTCCCTTTAAGAGCACTGCCAGCACGCTCATACGGGAAAAGTCCAAGGTTATAAATTAACCATCAAAACATTGACAATGTTTCTGGTCACATTTTAAAACTCAAATACAACTCACCCAAACCATGAAAAGTGATTATCTTCATAAGAACGATAAGTACATCCTGGATAAATACTTAACTTTAAAATATGTCATGATTTATTCTAAAGTCTACTTTATATCGTGTGACAAATTCATGGATAAAACTGCTCTTCATTTTAACGCTATTTTACTTACTTTCTTGAATCGATTTTGTCTCTGGCAAGCAGTTCCATGACAATTTACATGCGACAAACTTCGTCGTTCTTCAGTAGATGTTTTTCAAGAGAATAAAAAATCCTTTACAAATCGTTCCAATAAATATTAAACTACATTAGTGAGACATCACATTTTCTTTCCAAAATCAAAAGCACATAAACAGTTTACAATTTTATTTTCTCTAGAAATGAAATCACATGATTCTCAGAGTCGTAGAAATTATACACAAATATTTATTCAAGAGGTTTCTTTAGGGATCAGCGGGGACACCACACAGCAGGGGGATGGATACATGTTCCTCAACGTCGTATAAGCCAATATGGTGGCACAGAAACCATGACGTAACGAACTACGATTATTATGTTGCCTTAAAGGTGGCCTCCTGCGTGAAGTCTCTTTTAATATATGCGACATTCTGCAACATTTATAACTAAAAGTCTATTTTATCCTCTACCTCTGGTTCCCTCAGTGGGAAGACAGGTTACTGTCCAGCCAGAACTATTGTAAATGCCAATTGACAACCCCTTGGAAACTGCCCTTGAAATGCAGTGCACAACCACACGAAGACGGTAATTGGGGGTGGATGTCATTTTTGCAGATAAATAATAGGGTAAGAATTATATTAGTTGGCAAAAAAAAGTACTGGGACTTGCAATGAGATTTCTAGTGTTTTTAAAGCCAAAGAGATATTCCAGTATTCAACATCATAAAAAATATTTCTGAACATGTGAACAGCTCATTGTAAGGTAGCTGCTAAACACTTGCAGGAATTACATTTATTATTATCATCAAGTCAGCACAAAACCTCATAATTTTGATGCAGTTGAATTCTTTTGCTGGAACAACAGTAAAATACTTCACATGAAATAATAATTGTAAAAGAATCATCATGTGTCCTTTAAAATTCAAAACTAAGAAATGTACTTTAATGTCAGTAGATTATTTTTTTTATTTGGGAGATCTTTTATTAAACAAACAAAAACAAATTAGTTATAGGAACCTAATTTCTCAGACATTACAATAACTTAAAAACGCCAAGAAACCACAAAAGGTATATACACTGAACTGCTTTCATCCATGACAGAGATCATAAGCTCCTCACATAGACACAACAGAAGTCAATTCAGAAAATTATGATGAAGATGCAAAACAATAAGAAAAACAGCTGGTTCTGAAGCAGGACCATTACTGCACCATTTCTTGAACCGGAGTCTCAATAGTTTCCACATTTTACTCTTTGCTAGAAGCTTCCAAGACAGTTGTTGATACTTCCAACTACAAAATAGCACAAAAATATATAATAATGAAACAATTAAGACAAAAAGTTTAGATATGGTTAAACAGCAAGATAAAAAGGAATAATGGACAAAGAGAAATGGTGAGTATGAGAGAGACATGGAAGCACAGGAACAGTGACCTACCACACAATGTTAAAGGCCATGAAATGCGGTCAACAGTGTTTGAAGCACTGCATGTAACATGCTGCAACATACTATAAGAGACACAACTACTTTTGAGGCAATGCCATGATCACTCTGTCTTTTCATGCTTCCCTGTTCAGCCTTTGTATATATTTATCCATATTGTATACTTGTACCCATTGTGAGGTCTTGCTCATTGCTGTGAGCAGCAATTCTAAGGATCCTTTGTATATTGTGTTTCCTTTGGTTGTGACTACATTTTCATTTTCATACTTATGGCTTACAGTTTTGGATCCTCCCTGTCTCTTTAGTTTGCTAGGTTTGAATGGCCTGTTGGATTACTTGACATCACATTTCCCTTTTGAACTACAAGCTGGATTCTACCTATTGTTCTGATTACTGAACATGTACTATTAGGGCGCGTGTGACTGGGTCTGCAACTCTGTGCTGTTCTTTGTTACAGCCATGAGCTTCCTAATTATTTGAGAGGCAAAGAGGCTATTAACCTAATACTTACATCATTCCCATTATGAATACTTACATCTCGTGATGCTTTGTTATTAGTGTCATCACTTTTAACACTTGGCCCACTGAGTGCAGTTCTTAAATGCTCTGGATTCGTCTTTGCGTGTGTTGATGCCTCATTTTCCTCCTTTGCAATATCACTGGTGAAAGGTTCATTCTCTTTATGCTGCGATGACTCTGCAACTCTGACCACCTGCTGGTTGTCTGCCTCATCTCCACTGTACAGATTCTCTGCATTCCGTAAGGTTTCCACATACACTCGCTGTCTGTTTTCTTTTGGCCTAATGTGTCTCCTCTGGTGAACTTCAGGACTGCTGTGACCTTGGTTGCACATCTGATTGGTTCTATTGCCCTCCTGGCCTGGGTGCACTCTGGGCTGCAAAATGCGGTCAGCGTCACCTCGTGCCCAGGGGTTCCTGTCCTCCACTTCATCTACCTCCCTCAGTGGAGGGCAAGGAGGGTGCTGCACAGCAGGGAGTGGAGGGTCCCTTCGCCCACCTCGCAGTGGTCTAAAAACAGCATGCTGGATAGCTGCTTGGGTACTGCCATACATAAACACCTGAGGAGGTTAAGAGTTATTCACTTTGCAGTTGTACTGAAAAATTCATGAGCTAAGTTGCAATAGCTTGACCAAAAAAAATGTACCCGGACAATTGACTGAGTGCTGAAATCACATTGAAATTTGTACATCCACAGAAAGAAAGGGTGTGTGTTACTTCACAATTAAAAAATGTTTTGTTTAATGGTGCCCTATTACCTAGTGTGACAGTTTGCAGTGGTCCAGGAATAAATCAAAAAAAGCATTTGTTATTTGGAAAGCTTACTGGAATGAACAGTTATTGCTTACACAGTTAAATACAAAGCCAGACAGCATTTCTGAGCACTTCTTACCAAGATACTGAGCACAATAGTGACAAGCACAGGTATTTGGAGAGGGAGAGGGAGGTCTTTAAGCAAGGCTCTGAGAAATTCACTAATGCCTTGTCCAATGTGCTTCAAAGGGTCTGTAATAAATGTGATGATGGTGATAGTGATGGCCTATGAAGACAGAAAAATCAAACAGGTAGGTATTTCATTTAGTAATGTTTCAAATAACTCAAACAGCATAACTAAAAAGTATGAACCTTGGTTGGAGGCACCATCAAGATGGGGTTCACCATGAGAACTTCGTAGTATTGCTTACAAGGATCATCCTGAAGAGTCCATGTGGTTCGAAACCACTCTAAGAGGATACACAGACAATAATAAACCACAAGCCACAGTAAACCTGTACTTTTTTTTTTTACTTTCAAAAATTGTTCCCAATTAGTCACCAATTCCCATTCGTGTAAGCCTGCACAATACAGGTGATAGCCCCACCTATTCTAGGAGAGTGAAGGCCAACACACCCCCACGTTTGAAGCATATGAAGGGACCCACTATATCTTTAATAGTGCTATTCACACAGCACTGCAGAGTAGCACAACAGGGGGCTGTCTACCAGGGCACCAGATCAATTTGGTGATTTGCACATTGTATTACCAATAAGTAAAAATGAATCATGTTATCCTTGCCAAGACAGAACACTCATGCATGGTGAGTTTCAAGACAACAAAGGCAAAAACACACAGTTGTCTCCTGTTCTCACCCCTGAGATTATCTATCCAGTCAATTTTCTTAAGTCCAGTACACTTCTCATTCACATTCTCCATCTTTATAATATCAGCCTGGTGTTTAGCAAATTCGATCTGGAAAAAAGCAAACGCACAAAGCCAACACAATTATTTAAAATCAATGGCTATAAAAACACCATTAAACTAAAAAAAAAACCCAAAAAACATCCATTTTTTATACAAATCTGTACAAGTTATAGTATATATTCACAATAATAAGCCATGAGCTGGATACATATTTTAAAAGTGTACAAGGAAAGTAGTCATTCTGGTGAAGTGTGAATTAATATAAATAACATTAAGTTGGACTCTACCTTGTAGAGATATAGCCAGTTCCACACCAAGCTAATGACAAAACATACGGCAAACATTCTCTTAAACTGCACAAACCAGGAGACTGTGGACCACATCTCAGTGCAGATAATGAGCACAATAATCAAGATAAAGAAGGAGACCTGTATAAGAAAAAGTGTGAAGTGTCAAAATATTTAATTACAGTGGAGTTAAGATTGTCACATCAACAGTTACTGTAAAGTTTTGTTCACAGGGCAAATGTGATCTTTTCATCAGGTCTTTTTTCACCTTAATGACAGTTTCCAGCTCCACACCAAAAGTATCCTCAAAGCGCCATTTCCAAGCCTCATAGTCATGGAGTTTAAAGTTGATCAGTATTTGACTAAGAGCTTCATCCAAAGCCCCTGTTCTCCAGGTTCCGTCGTGATTCAGAAGATTCTTGATCTCTGTGACCCCTTGCTTTGACAGCTTTACTTCAGCATCGTAGTGCATGACAGCATTAATATCAGTGGGCTGCAAGTTCAAACAAACAGTGCATGAGTGGTACAGAAATATGGCAAGAAGGGAATGGTTTATAGCTCCTATGGTATTATTATACCAAGTCAAGTTTCTCAATTTTCTTCAGAAGCTTTTTGAGAAAGCGCTTGAACACTGGAGAACATATTTGCTTTTGGGAGGAAAATGCTGCACTCCTTTTGTGCCCTTCAAGCTAGAAGAGATACAATAAAGGAAAATATGATCAGTGAACTAAAATGTTTTAGATTACATAAAATTGCTGAATTATACTAATTAGACTACTCCATGTCTTGCATTTGCACTGATTGTGCTTTTTAAGGTTACATATTTGTATCCGAAAGTTGTCAGCACACTTGAGGAAAACAGCAATCAAATAATAATTAACAAAACTTGCAGAAATCATAATTTCTCATTTCTCAGCAGACAGACACAGATCATTTCAGGTTTACATATTCACAAATGATGCTTTCTTCCATATAAGTATATACGTATAAATATATGTAAGTATAAGTATATGTTTCAAAACCTTTTACTGAAATTTATCAGTTAGCATTCCTTAATTAGGCTAAATAAAATTCTACACAAATACAATGAGCTTAATTTAAACATTTCAGTGGTTCTCCCAGATACATATACACATCTCCATTGCATAAAAGACTCACCTCTCTTTGTACCCTTTCCAACATGTTGGTACACTGTGAAATGTCCAAGCACTGTTCCACTTGACTACCATCTGAAACGAAGTCTCTTCTTTTAGTGGGTACATGACTGTTGCTGAAGACCTATAAAACAACAATGGTAGCTTCAAGAACATAAACTGGTCATCTGCTGTATGTTTCATAGGGGTGTGCATCTCTCCCTTACAAGACTATCCGATACGGAGATTTTATATATCTCCTCCGGACTACCAGCAGTTCAATTTTGTCCTCCAGAGTATTTAGATTTCTCCCACACCCGAACTAACTCCTTTTGTTCTTTAAAGAGGACATTTAGAACTTTTAAATGATACCAATGTTACGGGGGTGGGGTTTTGGCAACTTCCTCTTCAAAGAAAATGGCATCCATCAGCACAAGCTGCTTTTAAGGAAAGAAGAAAAGTAAGTGCTTATTAATTATCATTGAGCAAATTTTGTCTTGAAATGTTATGTTTTATATGAATCTCCTAAGAACACTTTAAACCATTTTCTAATGTAATATAACAATATATTACTTTGATAGGAGAGTGTTTAAAAAATGTCCTCCACAATGGACATTTGTACTTATTAGTTACATTTTGTTCTCTGTATTTTCAACTGAGAAGGGACCGTCAATGACCTTGATATTTCAGATGAGGACAAAAACAAACAGAGACCTCTTGTGGAAAGTCAGGCCCCTTCTGAACAAAGTGAGGCAAGGGTGTCTAAATCAGCTTAGAACAGGAAAATTGTCCATTGATGAGCAAATGATTCCATTTACTGGTTGCTGCCCAATTTGCCAGTATGTACCTGGCAAACCATACCTGACTGGATTGAAGGTGTTTGTCTTGGCCACACCAAGTGGTATGGTCTTAGAGTTTGTGGTTTACCAAGGTAAGACCACCTTTAGAGTCACAAAGGTGACACAATTGGGCATTGGAGAACAAGCTGTCCTTCATTTAGCTGAGATTGTTCCCAGAGGAACCCACCTATTTTTTGACAGATTCTTTACAACTGTCAATCTCCTGGACACCATGATGGAGAAAGGCTTGGGAGGTACAGGAACTCTCATGAAGAACAGAATCCCAAAGGAGTGCAACATTATAGGGGATCAGGCCATCAAAAAGAAAGGAAGAGGGGCATCTGAGATGGTGGTCAGGCGAGATCCTGAACTTGCTGTCATCAAGTGGTTTGACAACAAACCAGTGGTCATGGCATCCTTTGCCTATGGCATTGAGCCACAGGACACATGCAATAGATGGTCTAAGAAATAGAAAAGGTATGTCCAGGTGTCAAGACCAGTGCCAATTGCTGAGTACAACAAAAACATGGGTGGTGTGGACATGGCCAACAGGATGCCAAGTTTCTATAGGATGGCCACTCACACTCAGAAATGGAGAGTGTGTACAATTTTCCAGTTTTTTGATTTGGCATACACCAATGCATGGCTTCAGTACAAGACTGACTGCCAAGTTCTGGGAAAGAAACCGCTGAAGTTTCTTGAATTTAAATTGCTCCTTGGTAAGCAGATGAATACTCAGGTCCAAGTAGGAATCTCCAGTGAGAGTGAAGATGACTACACTCCCCCATGCAAAAGTGGAAACCTCAGCCAAATGCAGCTGAGACACTATGGGGCCATCCATCTCCCAAAGATGGTGGATGAAACACATGCATCACAGGTGTGGTTGCAACAGCAAAATGTATGTTATGTTTACAAAGTGCAAGATCTTCCTCTGTGTTTCAAAGAAAGTAAATTGCTTTTTGAAATATCATACTCCATAAACATAACTCCATAACATCAAAATACAAACATTAGACATACACTAGAAAAGAGTTATGTATAGATTAGCTCAGATGTCGGTAAATCTTATGACAATTTGGTATTTTCTTTGGGATTGCTTTACTTGGGATTGATTCAGTTTCATAGGTAGCATGTTCAGATGTCCACTGTAGTGGACACATTATATTTTTAAAATAAAAGATTTTTTTAAAAATAAAAATGTTTTCAGTATGCTCATTGCCTTCCAAACAATTGGGGAAGTTAAAAAAATAATTGGGAGACATACATACATACACACACACATATACACACATATATACATTATACGTAACGATTCTGTGTGATTCAAAGCGATCCGATGCAATCTAGTGCGGTTTTTAACATTTGTTCAATTCTATAAAAGTGCATTGAATACCTTTCATGTAGATATACTTAATAAATGAATCTCAATTTTTATAGTTACATCATGGCATAGAAAAAGGTAGACAAATTCATTTCAGACTTGTCATTATGTTTCTTTCCAACAGACCTAGTTGGACAGTAAAGACTTGCTATATGAAAAAAACATTTTGACCTCATAAACCGATGTGTCTCACACACTCATGATCAGGTTCCTCACCATGACAGTTAGGGGGAGAAATACGAAAAGTAGCCATTACAAATATTATAATATTATAAACACATAACTCTTAGCCCTTCAGTATATTGCAAATCACTGATTTGTGGCTAAATTGTGGTTGAAAAAAGTGATTACTTAAACGCTGCTTTAATCACCTTACAAGAGGTGACCAGACTTTTGTCCAATTTCCCATTCTTTTAATAAAGTCCAAAGGTCTTCCAAACTTTAGATTTTAAATTTGACTTAGCACCGCAAACGTTACTCACGTAGAAGGTCGACACTAGTTACAGTGCAAATTAATTAGCGAATGGTGGTCATTTAATTTTGAAAACAAGATGGCTTGTAAAGATAAATCAGTGAGTCTTCCGCAGTATCTTAGATTGTATTCAAGTAGAATTACATCAAAGCTTGAGTAAACCGACTCGTAACTTTAAAATCGAGTCATCGATCGGTTCGTGGTACTTTTACCAGTTGTACGATACGGATGGTGGTACGGATCCAGTTCTCCGCGTATCGATGTATCCGCATATTTAACATTAAAGCCAGTTTCCGGTTCATATCTGTGAATCATTACACCCCGAATGTTTCCGCAATATGCAGAAGCTTCAAAAATATCCACGGAACATTTTACCTCGTCGGGATCTTTCATGCTTTTTGAAGTGGCATCGTAGTTAAGCATGTTGTATGGGTCAATCCATTCATCATCGTTAGCAATCACAAAAAAGCTACAGACAGCGAGAAAACTGTAAGCGCCCAATAGCCAAACGTCTGATATTCTCATGATTAGCATCAAGTAAAAGGCAATGATAGTCAGCTAGTCCACAAACTACTCATTTTCATACGCCAACATCTCACTCGTATCAAGAAGCTACGATAGCGAGATATTTGACTACAAATGCTAAAGGCAGAATTTACTATACTGACTCCAAAATGAAACTAAAACTAAACTTTGGTCAGTTAAACTAGCTGTAGCAAATAGCTAGCTAGCTAACCTAATGAAAATACGCTAAATAGTCAGCAATTTCTCTAGCTAGCTAATTAAGCAACATTGCAAATAGATGCTAGTTGCAGTAAAATGTATTAAGATTTTAACCTAACTAATATAAACACTGAGTTAAAACCGCACAGCAAGCCCCATAACCTAACTAGCCGGTTAGTTAGCTAGCCAAGATGTAAACATTGCCGTAAATTGTTAACAGTGCCGCGAAGATCGGATGTTAATGTGAGTGACGCATTTCTTCTCTTGACAGCTGGGCACGTCCATCGTTTGCTAACGACGAGCAAATTATTGAAAGTAATGTGGACGTATATGTAGAAAATGTAACAAATATTTTTCTATTTAATCCTTTGTCTTTTGAATCAGATAAAACAAAAATTGTATCTTTATTGTCATTATTGCCATTTTAAAAGGCTCAGATTAAATATTCAAATGATCAAATAAACTTTACATTTTAAATCAGTTTTATTACATTCAGTGCTTGACAGCATGTGCAATGATTTTTTCTTCTTCATTTGATTGCTAATAGAGAGACCAAAATAAATAACCATACCATAAAACTTTCATCTACATTTGGATGAAGATAATCTAAACCTTCAGAAATATATCCTAAAAATTTACAGTAGTGGTGTTTATTTAAAAGACAAAACTGGCTTAATTTTTGCAATTGAATTAAATACATAAAACACTGTGTTAAACATTCACCTGTTATACTGTAATCTGTGGTGAAATTAATTTTAGCAGCATGCTTGGTATTTAGTAAAGCAAATATACTAGAAATGTGTGACAAGCCAGTACCTTGCTTAGCATTTACACAATTTTATAAAAGGCAGTATTACAACACACAACTTCATTAAGACTACCTATGGACCACCAAACTGAAGGCACCAAATATTTCACAACAAATTTACTTGTCCAATTTTCATCATGTAAACTATATGCTGTATAGCTCAGTAATTATATTCAACAAAATGTAGCAATTTCTTATTTATTGTGCCATAGACATAGATGACAACTTGCTCCGGTTAGCAGCAAACACGCAATGATGATTGCTTTTATTTAAAAGTGGCCAAATTAATTTAAAGTTACTAGGAAATTACCATTTATTTAAACAACACAAATATTAAAAAGAAGTGATGTTACTCAGGCAAGCAAATACACAGCTATATCCTTACTTATCTCCATAATCAGTTGGGTGATCCTTCTGTTTGTTCTAGAGTATAAGTGACAGCTTTAGCCTTTCCTTCTCCGAGAGATTTACGGGTTATGTGCCCACAGAGTGACAGTCTTGTCTGCAGAAGAGGACAAGAAGGAGAGGTCTCTTGTGTGCCACCGGCACTGGATCACTTTGTCCTTATGTTCGCCAGCCACCGTTACTGGGAGCGGCTTGGTTAGGTCCCCTGAGGACAAAAACACTATGAACTACCAGCTTTGAAACAACCAGTAAAGGATATATCTTTAAGTAGGTCAGCAAATCTCAGGGATCAATATGTATAAAGTAATCTCTGCAATTTCTGATATGCTAAAAAGGAAGAATAATTTGGAAAAAAATATGTTGCACTTTAGCATTTATAGTGTAGGAGAGGTGCAGCTTTGTTCATCACATAGCCAACTCTGAGACATAAGGAAGGGCTCTTGCACAATGCCGTACTACTTACCTTGTAGATCAGTGATCATGACTTTGTTGTCATAGGAACCAGTCAGTAAGTAGTGTGCTCCAGGGGAGAAACGAACCGAGCGAATGTCACTGGTGTGGGGGCGGTACGTCTGTACCGTCCGGCCACCTCTGATGTCATACAGCATGCAGCGGCAGTCTTCCAATCCCACAGCCAGGAGCCGGCCACTAGGGTCCACTGCCACCGAGGCCACAGCACTTCCTGAGTTTTGATCAGAACACAATTTCACTGTCTGCAGAAAGTCTTATGTTTTGCTGCAATATTCAAGGCAATTCAATTAAAACCAAAACATTAATTTACAGCATCATTTACAACCAATATTATCCACCCATCACACATAATGCACTTGCTCACTATAGATTCTTTTTTTCATTACATAAATACCCACCAGTCCCATGTAGGGTGGTCCCAATGACTTTCACACAGCTGGGAACACGCAGGTCCCAGAATCGAATAGTCTTATCCTGAGAGCCAGAAGCTACCAGCCAACCACCCCAAGTATAGAGGGATAGAATGTGCCCTAAAAATATAGAGGTTACATTTGTTTTCCAAGTCCTTTTTCACTAATAGGGTCATGTTACAGATTATTACATGTTATGATCATACCAGAGTGCGTATACCTGTATGCCCACTGAGTGCGTGCAAGCCCTGTCCTCTTTGGCAATCAGTGGTGTAGATGTTACAGTCTCCTGCTCCAGCACTGATGAGGATGGCCCCACCACTCTCCGGGCCCTCCATAAACACCAGGTCACGGATGGTCCCATCATGCATGCTGAATTCCAGATCTGGGCCTAGGAATGGTTACACATGCACAAACAAATACACAGTCATTAAACTGCCCCTGGCATCCACAGGGAACTAAGCAATGAACTGAGCAAATTTTGAAACACAGAAAACACTTGTGGTGATTACGTCAAAGTTAAACAAGTTCAAACAAATCCTGCCATGATTGTTTCACCCAGTTGATTTCAGTAATTAAGATTTCACAGCCTCGAGACACATTTTGATAAACTTCCTAAGGACTTAGTTGCTCCACGTGCTCCATCCACCACTGCATGGACTGACATATGGTCAAGTTCAGTCAGATGCCATCTCAGACCATTCCCTAATTTCATTTAAAATTACATGAGCCACAATATAGTAACCTCACCTCACTATCATACCAGACACACGATCATGTCAACCACTGCATCTAGATTTATTGCGAACCTCATTTGTGACTAGGATACCCTCAAACCCCACGGAAGTTGATCAAATAACAATGCTTAGAATCAGTATTCCGCTGCAAACTCAATGATGTTGCTCCACTTAAGAATAAAAAAAAAAAAAAAAAAAAAAAAAAAAAAAAAAAAAAAAAAAAAAAGAAGAAGTACCTTGTTATGAGCACAATCGCAATTTAAAACAAAATATATAAAAAAACCAAATAGAACGCAAAACATCACCACACTATGCTTGCATGGAAGGAGAGCCTTCTCAAGTATAGAAAAGCACTTACCACTCGACCCTAATAGAAAATAACAAAAATAATACTAGATTTCTTTTTAGTACAATTGCACATCTAACTACGAATAAAACTGACACCAATGCTCAGTTTAAACATCACACAATGAGTTCATGAATTTCTTTGATGAGAAAATTAAGTACATTAGAGATAACATTAAGAGTATTAACATGACATCAGGCAGCTACTTGGAGATCAGAACAACAAAGCCAAAGTTAACTCTAGAATCCTTTACACCATCCAAGAACTTACATCTCTGATCTCGTGCTCAAAATGTTCCACTTGCTTGCTAGATTCACTGCCCAGTTTCTTAAGGAAATCTTACCTGAAGTAATTGAACCTTCCCCATGAACCTTGGTTACATTCATAAAACATTCAAATTAGCAGTAATTGGACCACTTATCAAAAAAAAAAAAAAAAATCTATGTTTACTGTCAAATCACAGGCCAATTTAACCTTCCATTTATTTCCAAGATCCTAGAAAAAGCTGTAGCTCAGCTCAGCAGCTAAGGTCATATCTGAATCAGAACCAGATACATGAAGCCTTTCAGTCAGGGTTTAGGCCTAATCACACTAAGGATACGGCACTAATTAAAGTAGTTAATGACCTGTTGTTGGCTTCTGACAAGGGTTATGTCTCTTTGCTTATATTGCTTGATCTGAGTGCAGCATTTTACACTATAGATCACAACATTTTACTAGATAGACTCGAAAATGTTGGGATTAGGGGAATAGCCCTTTCCTGGTTTAAATCTTATCTAGCTGGTTGATACTAGTTTGTTAGCATAAATGGAGACTTCAGCATACAACAAGGTAAACTATAGTGTTCCACAAGGATCTGTTTTCGGGCCTTTGCTTTTTTCTTTATATATTATTAACTCTAGTTGACATACATAAACATTGTCCTTGTATCCACTGCTACGCTGAAGACACTCAGCTACATGTCTCAGCCAAAGCTGGGGACATATCATCTTAGTATTACTGACAAATGCATAAAGGATGTCAGACACTAGATATTGGGGAACTTTCTCTCACTTAATCTTGACAAAACAAATGCATCCATTAGGCTCAGAGACAGCTAGGTCCTCGCTCTCTAATTACTCTATGAACCTCAATGGTTTCCCAATCACATCTTCTCTAACAGTTATAGATCTTGAAATTATTATGGATCCCAGTCTCTCGTTCAAAGATCATGTAAATAATATTTCTAGGACTGCCTTTCTCCACCTTAGGGACATTTCAAAGATTAGGAACAAGCTCTCCTCACATAATGCAGAAAGGTTAGTCCATGCATTTATTACTTCAATATTGGACTACTGTAATGCCTTACTATCTGGCTGTTAATTGCCTAAACAAGTTCCAACTAGCCCAAAAATGCAGCAGCCAGAGCTCTTCCTAGATCTAGAAAATTTGATCACATCACTCATATCTTAGCTACTTTACATTGGCTCCCAGTTAAATTTCATATGGATTATAAAATACTTCTAATGACCTACAAAGCACTAAATGGTCTTGCCCCACAGTATCTCAGAGAACAGTGCATTACGATCCACCATGTCCATGATCCATGTGAAATTATACCAATACCTGTAGCATTGCAGGTGTTAGCATTAAAAGGCAGGACTTTGACATATTTGTCGTTGGAGCCAGTAGCCAGAAGCTGGCCACAGGCACTCCATGCCACACAGTAGATGGAGCCTTTATGGTGCTTGTTCCGTTTGAAGCAGATGTCTGGCTGCCTCACTGGACTTTCAGTGCTGAGTCAAAAAGATCAGAGACTGAATTGCATACACAACATATTTAGCATATTTCATATAAATTTCATGCCATAATACTATACATACTATATGTTTGCTCAAACTGTGCTTTTGTAGAAAAATACATATTATCTAGAACTGAATTATTGCGGGGGGGGGGGGGGGGTGTTCTGTTTGCAATAGTCTTCTGAATGCAGTAGTTGTGATTATAATGACTAGGAGCTAGAGAGCAGAATACCTGGCACTCAAGTTCTGAGGGTAGGTGCACACACGCAAGGTTTTGGAGTTGGAGCCCACAGCATAGAGCATTCCAGACGGATGAAACGCAACCGCTCGCACAGCTTGTGTGTCTTCCAACGTGTGCACCACTAAGAACCGTGACTTACTTTTCTCATCCTGAAATGCACTGTAACGTCATACCAACAGCTTACACACTCCACCCAGTTAAAGTGCTAACAGATATTACCAAACTATGCTACAGAACCAAATGGGGATGAAATGGAGGAATTTAATGTGTGGGTAAAACGGAGAAAGTGGATGGCTGCTGTTTAAATGTAAAATTTAAGGCTCATCCCACCTCCTGCTGACCTGCACTGGGGACTCGTCAAGGGAGGGCATGTACAGAGTGCCTCCCCTCTGTGGGGTGCTGCTGGTGACGGCAGGTCTGTCTCTGCTCGAGGCTTCTGGAGGGGTGCACGTCTGGGCAGCTTTAGCTGCTGGAGTGCTGTTACACTGGTGGGCCAAGGCCTGCACATCCTCTCCCAGGTCCCCCATGCCAACATTCAGTTCCTCCAACTTCTGAATAGACCTACCCAAACACAAGCCCCATGGCAGCCACTCATTTAGAATGGTATGAAGAACGGTTGGTTTTGAACATTTTAGAAGCATTCTGTGATATTCAGGCTGTGCCTAAAACACAAAAGGTTCCTTAAGGCAAAGTTAAAAATTAAACACGCTGAATATTTCTTATCATCTTTGTTTAGGTTACATTGCTTTTTTTCTCATCTGTTTTTAAATCTATTAAGTTTTGTATAAAAATCAGCACAGAGTATATTCCTTCTGTTTCCTCTGTTTGGTACTCACATAATGTGAATAATGTTTAAGAAAATGGCAGGACTTCCATTGAATATCTCATCCGTATATTCACTCAACAGTTCGAAGTATTTCTGACCTGCTGAGGAAGGTGTGTGTTAGGTTGTGCTGGCCGGCAGTGGTGTGCTGGTCGGCCTGCTCCACACCTCCCTCCAACAGCATCTGCTGGTAGAGCTGTGTCTGCTGTTGCTTCTGTTCCAGGTGCTGCTGCACTCTGAGCCGCTGTCGCTGGAACTCCTGTAGCTGCTCCTACATGCATATACACCCACGAACAGGCGCTGTCAGGCCATCACACTCATCTCGTCAACCACATAAGCTACTGCCTTAAGGATATTTCTCGTGACATGCACAAACACACTCTTAAATACACAAACTGTCAAATACAGTCTTTCAAAAGGCCATGGATGTATAAAAAGTGATCACTTTAAAGTTGGTGTAAAATCATGTCTTCATGTATAAATGAAAAGATCCACAGAGTTAATGGCATTTTCCCCTAAGGGCATTGCCCTATAACACTATTCAGCTTTATGAGTAGATGATCATTATATAGATTTACATTTACCTGATGCTTTTATCCAAAGCGACTTACAATTATGAGTGAGTACAACTTGAGCAATTGAGGGTTAAAGGCCTTGCTCAGAGGCCCAACAGTGACAACTCCGCAATGGTAGGGCTTGAACCAACAACCGTCTGATTACAATTCAAGTACCTTAACCACTGAGCTACCACTGCCCATGTAGATCTGAAACATTACCTCACTCTTCTCAACCGAATTACGAGGTTCCCCATTCATACCGGAGGCTCGAATGGGCTGGAGAGAGTTCAGCCCTTCTGAGGTTTTCAGTACTTCTTCTTGTGTGTGAGACCTGGACATACAGAAGCATTCATCAGCAAAACATCCACCTTGTGGTCCAAAGCCTGCATTTCTTAATGGCCTGACATGGATATGATCCAGTACAAACTGCAGGACTATAGTTAAATAGGTGCATCAGGAATAGACAGGTTCAGCCATATTGTCAGCTTCACTGAATAAAGTGACACCTCTGAGCAGCGAATATACTCACTGATCACAGGTGCAATTACAAGCATATAACAGCAAAATAAGAGAATAAAACAAAATCTGTGTTAAAATTTAATTAACCACCAATGACAAAGGGGCCCTACCTGTTTGGGGACCCAGCAAAGATGCTATTGTCTGCAATGCAACGGCTGCCATCCGCGCCAAAGTTAGCGAAGGAGTGTGACATGGGTGCCACCTCACCACCCTTTTTCTCCTTGCTGGCCAGGCCGTGTGATAGGCCATCTAGCGCTGGGTTGAGCGAGCGAGACATGTATGTATCTGCCGACTGTGGGCGCCTCAGCGGTGAGGTTGGGCATGGCGAGAGGCGGGCAAGCAGGGGCACCAGCAGATCAGCGCCCCTGGCTCGCACTGGCCTGTCCAGCCGGTCCACGTGCACGTGGAGTGTCTTTTGCTCGAAAGCACATGCGAACGCTGCCGCTGGCAGGTTCTGTAACCAAGACAGCACGCTCAGGTCAGGCTGTTCGCAGCCGGCGCCACTCAGCAAGTCGGCGGCCAGCACTGCCTCAGCCTGGGCAATCTGCTCGCCCGTGGCACGACTCTGGCAGAATTCCACACAGCACTCGTAGAGCACACCCTTGACCAGCAGCTGGAAGAGGCGATCGCCACTGGCACGGAAGCCCGCCTCACTCAGCTTGCGGTCGGCGGGGATGAACTCGGCAACCATGGAGCACGCCTCCTCGAAGCAGTGCACACGTGCCGTGCTCGGGTTCCAGTCGCGGAAGTCGGCGTGATGCGTGAGGCGCGGCAGTGTGAGGAGCAGACACAGCTTGCTGTAGGCCTCTTTGGATGGGCTGAACTCCTCCAGAGTGTGCAGGGACTTCACTGCCTCCTGCATGCTCAGCTCCAGCTGGGGCAAGGAGGGCAGGACAGTGAATAGCACTACTGTTCTAAACACTATGCTGAATGAGGGACACTACTGTAAAAAAATATTGGGACAAATCAAATATGCAGATACACCTACCCTATCTATATGTCTGTAAGGTGAATGTGTTCAGTGTGCTTATCTTTTGGTATAATGAGTGAGAAAGCTCAAATCAATGACCCTATTTCTTTTTAATAATACCCATTCCTTTTTCCTCATGTGCTGATATGCACAGAAAATTAACTCAAGACTGCACAATCACTTTTACACTATTCTCACTTTCACACATAACTCAACCAGACACACAAACTTACATTTTTAGGATCCTCTGATGCAGATATGGCATTATTCACATAAAGAGCTTCCAGAAATTTTTGCTTGAGAATGATGTAACGAAACCTTTGGGGGCAAAAAAAAAAGTGAGACAGCATTAACAACATAAATTGGTGGAATGCAGAGTAGCATGGGGGCACTCAGACTAGTGCATAGGCCAAATTTTATTGCTTCACCTCTTCTTGTCAAATTTGTCCAAGCATTCCAAAGGCTGAATGAACTGGAGAACTTCATCCCACTGGCCATCTAATATCAGTTGCCTTGGAGATAATTAAAAAAAAAAAAAGACCATAAGCAAATGACACACATGTGCATTTGCAACCCTTTTCAAATGGAACCTACCTAAGGAAGAGCATATCGTCTGAGTAGAGGCCATTGATGACACCACTCTCTTTCTCCAGAGCCAACATGCTGATGTGTAGCTTGCGGGTGTTGAGAAAGTCCAAGATCAGTTTGAGGATCTCTGCCTCTTTGATGTTAATAGTCTCTTCTGCAGTCATGGTGTTTAATTCCTATAGAATTCCATAAGCACAATACTGGTGAAAACACCCGACATACTACCACGCTATTACATGTCCAGTATATAAAGCACAGGATGGTTTTCATTCTTGTGAGGTCTTGTCAAGCTTGGCACATCTAATTAGAGTGGTGACTCAACTGGCGTTTTTCACAAGCTTGGATTCCCCACTCCAAATGTCGACTACTAAACTCGACAAACCAAACGCTTACAAACAAGCGGAACTTTCAAAATGGAAATGTACTGATTTAAAATAACTACATAACAAAGCATACCATACAGACCGCCATCATATACTGTTACCTCAGTCTGACCTCAACGTTGCTGCCTAGTGAGACTGCAACAACTTCAGTGCCATGCGGTAACGCCACCACGGCAGCTTACAAATGCTGTTACACTGGCTGGCTATGTAGCTAGCTACCTCTATTAAACAGCCATCGGGCTACTTAGCCACCGCCTGCTGAGCATGTTACTGAGACACTGTCATATTACTATTTTTTACAGCGACACAGTATGCAACTACAGATACGCAAGTCTTTATATAATTATAAACCTTTATATAATTCTGTTGTAATTTACCTGGACGTTAGCTAGCTAACTTTGTGTGCATGATTTGAACAACAGCTTGCTTGCTTGTTCTGGCGGTTTACTGTTTGGTTGTGGTTAGCACTAAGAGTGCGTTCGATAGCCATCACAAAACTGTTCTCCATAGGCGTTTTTAAAACCTTACCTAAAATCCTTAGCAAATAACATAAACCGTCGATTTATTCCTTTTGGCGCACTGCAAAAACCAGTTTTAATTCGAGCTCTGCGGTCCCTGACAACGTTGTATGCGTTTATCCTGGCAGTGCTGTTAACGTCCCCACCCACCAGCTGTCGGTTGCCAAACGGCTAACCGCAATCCACCAATCACAGCCAGGCAATAAACGCGATCCCAGGTACAGGATTCCATCTGGATTAGTGCGCCCGTACTGGACCAGTCATCTATGTCTGTCCATAAAGTGTGAAAGTAAAAGCGATTACACCATCACTGCTACTATGCTCACTAATCGCGACCACAAGGCCATAACTAATCTATATAAATACGTTCGTAATGTCTTTGTTATTGAATTATTGTCCAGCACCTTGCATATCTAGCCTTTCTTGTAAACAAACCAACAAAAGACTTATCGCACAGTAGGCTACATGAATCCATGCGAAACTTTATTCAGTGCTATATAAATCAAACATGTTAGACTAGTTCAACAAATTAGCTACGACTGCAGTGTCTTAAAAAACAGGGAAAAAGCGATGCTTCATTACAATAGGCTGATGACCGCACACTGTACAATATTAAACTGTAGTCATTTACAAATACATAGCCACTTCGTTTTTTGGCTTTAAACAACCAAATGAACCTACTTTTTAAAATGTGTTGTTTTGTTCCCAATATGCGTTATACTGCTGGCCTGTACAAATGTATTCCTTTCAACATAAATTACTTCCATTTCAGTAATTCAATATATTTAATAGGGATACAGCTTGTTGATGGTTGCAAAAAGGCAAATCTGCCACATAATGGACTCAAAGAGAGCGGAAAAAGAAACGGCTTTAAATAAAAGAAGGTACGTGCTCATATTGAACACATCAAAACTGGACCCGTAAACAGCCACATTCCGCCCTTTGACAAATAAAAAGCAGTGTTACCATATCCGCTCAAATAAAAGCCACAAACCTCATACAGTAAAAAACGGCATATCTGTGGCAGGATTTTAACATCCCAAGACAAAATATACTACTTATCAATAAGCACATTGGTCCTCAGTCTAATCCATGCAGTAGTAATAAAATGTTTGGCACATTGCTTTTTGACACATTTTTATGATTTCAAGACAGTGTTAGACAACACAGTCCAAATCACTGTCACCCATGGTACATAGCAAAATTTATTTTTCAAATTGTAATGACTGTTGCTGAATCAACAAATCTGATACCAACCATGAATGAGGAAAAATAACATGGGAATGGCTACTGATACAATGAGACTTATCAATAACAAAGCATTTCACCTATGAAGCTGACATGGAAAAATCACTGATACAGCATTCAGTATAAGATTATCAAATTAGCTAGCTTGATTTTCACAACCTACACAATAATGCAATGCGGGTTTGGTCTTCTAAACCTCTGTGAACTATCATAAATGACACATAAGTGATACACTGATTTGAACAAATTGTTTTTTAACTAAAACAATTATTCTGTTGTGTGAAGGTGATAATAATAATAATAATAATAATAATAATAATAATAATAATAATAATAATAATATGATAAAACACCTATTTGTACTACACTGTAAAAATTCACAAACCTGCTGTGAACCAAAGCATTTTAAGCAAAATAAGTATTTTAAAATGCAAGGATAGGAGAGGGATTCTCTATGCAAGCAAAAAAAATTAATAAATAAATAAATTTCTACATACCATACTGATTTGGTTTAATGCACAAATACAGCACTGCTTAACAAGAAGAGCTCTCCCAGTACACTAAGTCTAACAAAACCATTTCAGTGATGATTCCTTGTGGTGTGGCCTTACAATCACTTCAGTACACTACTTTAAAAAATGAGGAGTAAATGAAGCAATTCCAACATAAGGCCACATGTCAACATAAATATATGCAAAAGTTGTCTTTATACAGACAAATGACATTCAGTGCTTTAGCGTACCAAACAACAGCTGCACTTCTTCATTTCATTATCTACCATTTTTGGCACACACAAGATAAACACATTCACCCGCTCACACGTGCTTTAAAAGAATTTCAAAGAGACATGTAATAAATACAGGAGTGAGATCCACTGACAAGCCTAGTGTCTTTTACATTCCAGTTGTGCATATATATTCTGTTTTAGTAAAATCATGGTTCCTGCTTGAATGTAGCAGAGACAGAAACTACATGTAGTGTTCCATGAGAAATGCAGGCAGACCTCAAATCTGCACTTTAAGACTGAGTTTGTAAGTAGAGTGGAAACCAGAACTTTGTGGAGAACTGCAGCACTCTAATGCAGGGTAGCACCGAGAAGTACTAGGACTTGGTGGGTGCTACTTTCTTAGGTGTTCCTGGCTTCTTTGTCTGCCATAGGTGGCTGTGGATGGTTATGGCGTCCACGCTGGCTGACATGGTCTTGGCTGGGATTTGGCTGAATTGCTTCCGGTCCGAGTTGTACTTGTAGAGGCCATCAACCATCTTGCGGGAGATGCTCTTAGGCCCAATGCCTGCCAGCTTGCTCATTTCCTCTGTATCGGGGCAGTAAATGTAGAGAGCTCGGAACTGGCAGCCAGAGTCACGGAACAGGATCAGGAAGTTGTTGGCCTCTGATTTCTCCATCTCCTACAGAAAAAAAAACTCCAAAATGTGACATGATGTGCTGTGGGAGCACTGTGCCTCATAATAAACTCATAATGTCCTTAACACAGTCGTTCCCTCTCCTTGACTTTCGCAGAAGGTTAGGTTTATATATTATGAATATTGTTGGAATTTATGAACTGTACTTCAGCATAATATTCCCCTAACTGATATTCTTACCTCTAAGATCTTGTTCTTCTGTGCCTCATTGACCTTCCCAGCCAAACAGCAATAAGCCAGGGCATTCTGAATAATATGCTTATTTGACTTGGCACTTGGCTCTTTGTACAATTTGGGACCTGCAAGAAAAGTTGTTACCTCAAAGTTTTTAACGGTTTAATGCCTTTGGAAGGCTGTATAATAAGCTATATTGTTTGGCAAACACAAAACAAACTAACTCTAGCTCTAACCTGTGTATTCCGTGTTAGAAGTTACAGAGGATGTGGTAGACCCATTTTCCCAGTCCTTTTCTCCATTGTGGCTCCCAGACCGAGTGGGAGACAGGAAACCATCAGCTGAGTCAGGCCTGCTGGGACACACATCACACAACTTAATACTGTCAATCAAACATTACCAGCACCATAGCAGCTGGGACTCCTTCTCCTGCTCATGTTAATTTAAAGGCAGTTAAATCTTTTGATGCGCACAACTATCATCATAATCCTTATAGGCTTTGCTTTGCTGTACAGCACAGGTAAGTGATCTCAAATGTGTACAGCACAGATAACTGATCAAATGCACATATCAAATGCACATTTTCTACCACTCCTTTAAGAGACCTTGAGACCATCAACATCATATGGGCCACATTTCTCAGGCCACTGTGATGCTGTGGTTGAAGAGGACTTGGCATGCGGTATGAGGGATAAGCATGACCATGGGAGGTTAGTGGCATGACTGCACTCCCTTGCCTGCACCGTCTCATTATGCTGGACACATAATGAGGGCCTCCCAAAAGCAACTGTGAAATGCGGCACTCTGGATGGGCATCACGTTAGCAGGAACAGACAGGCCCCGTCTGTGTCATAGTCTGAGTAGCGAAGGGTGGGAAAGGTGACGTGGCTTATGCAACTAGGACTGACCTTCTCTTTCTCCTTACTTGAGAGCTCAAGTAGTATAGGCTGCCCGATGCTAAGCTATTGCTTCTGAGAAGCCAAAAAGATTCAGCAGAACACAAGAATTCATAAAATAAGGAAAAGCAGGTAACTACTGGAGAGATATTACAGAAGATATGGGGGTAAAAAACTAATTGGTTTTGTAATTTTGCTGGAATTCTAATGCTGTAAAAGGATTTTTAGGAATGTGTGCTACTGTAAAGAAACTTTGCTCAACAAGGCTTCTTACCTTGGGGTTCTTTTTTCTGAGCTCACACTCTCATTGTCTCCGAGACTGAGGGATGCCAAAGAGAGACTGGACACTGAAAAAACACGAGGTCGTGAACCTGGATGCAAAACATAAAAATGCTTTACTGTTACTCCAGACAAAGGACAAGTCCACCTGCTGTACTTTGGACTACCCTCTTTTAATAAAGCCCACTGCTCAGAGATTTTGTCTCACTTTATCTACTTGCTTATAGGTTTATCTTGGTAAATACTTAAAAAAAAATACTTAAAATGTAACACAGCAATAACAGACTTTGTGACTAACACATACTGAAAGCAATAAATTCAATACGATTAAAAAGATAGCTGCCAGTAACTTGAGGTCACAGTTTGTGTTAGTCCTGTTGCAGCTGTGTCAAACATTTATGTTAGTCCCGTCGCAATTGTTACAGAAATTCATTTGGAAGAATATTGGAGGAATTTAGTAAGAAAAAGTATTAGTCTGACTATTAGAAAATGCACAGAATAGTTGAGTCAAAGCACAGAAAAACAGTGTCTATTTTTTGTTATTCTTTTCTGTGATGTTAGGGCTGGAGCACCTGCTAAAACTGGTGTGTAATCAAAGATGCAGTGAGCAGGAAAGCAGAAGGTTGAGGGCAGCACAAAGCGAGCAGCGAGTTGGTCTTGCCGGGCGTAGGGCTCTCGCCCCTTTACCTGCTGCAGCCCTGATTGGGCCCTTTGGTGACTCCAGCACATCCCTGTGGATGGACTTGGGCCGTGGCTTCCTCGGTTTGGCCCCAGTGGGCCGAGCCTTTACCAGTGCATCCATGTCCTCCATGAGTTTGAGCTGTTTCCTTCGCAGGTACTCCTGCTTGATGAACTCCCGTCTGGCCTTCTCCTCCTCCTTCTTCTGACGATCTTCCTCTGCCTTCAGCCTGGGACAGGAGGCAGAAGGTTGAGAGAGCAAATCGAAGGTCGAGAAGAGCAATGCAGTAAGTCGGAACTGCTGGCTGGAGACAGGCTTCTCAGCCCACTCCTGGAGTTCCACCAGACTACCCCATCTCTAGCAGTAGCCTAACTGTATCCCATCTCCTGCAGAATCATAACAATATATCTACAGCAGTGTCCTGGCTCCCAAATCACCAGAACCATGCTATACAGGACATCACACATTTGTTATGGGTGTACTGGGAGCTAGTTGGAGCACAGATACAGGACCTGGTCTGATGAGCACTCACCTGGCCTCCTCTTTCTTCTGCTCCAGTTCGGCCTCCAGCTGCTGCTTCCTCTGCTGGCTCTCCCGCTCCCTCCGTAATCTCTTCTCCAGCAGGGCCTGCCGCTTCAGGGCCATACCATCCTCACCCTTCATATCATCCTACAGATGCAACAAGAATGGAAGCACAAAGACACGGGAGCCCAATTAGTATTTGATAGTTCCATTGTTGTTGTAAATACTGTAAATGCTCAAACATCTCAACTAGCATTTGCCAGATACTAATATTAAAAATTATTTTAGGGACTACAAGTATGCTAGTATATGACCTCTAGTATATGTCCAATGTCATCAATTGTTTTAAATGAACACAAATAAGTATATAATTCACATTATTACAGATTGTTACATAGCACACAGCTGTCCACTCAAAACAGCAAAATCAACAAAAATGTACGACTGTGTATTTCAGTTTAGCCAAAGTAAATCATATTTTTATTCATTTCAGTTAATTGATATAGGATGACATTATCTGTCTTGGAATTGTTAAGAATGTGAATGAACCAGAAAACATATAGTCGGTGCAAAATATTCACATGTAAATAATTTATTAGCTCCAGTTTTCTGACCTAGATCAAAACAGCATTGCCTACTGAGCTAAAAAATACATCTGTTTTAAACCAACTTACTTCTGCAAAATGTATGTGTCTGTAAATAGCCTAACACTTTTGATGTCATGGAAGATTATTAAAAAGTACTATTATTTGTACTCTCACAATATATCATGGTGACTTGAGACAAACTTGAGACAAACAAATGTTAATTTTAATTTTTAATTTTTAAACCCTTTATGAGACATACAAACATGAACATACACTAATACTGGCATTGTCTATGCTTTAATTGACAAGCTTTAATAGTAATATACTGATAAAACATTGTGGCATTGATAAGCTTTAATAGTTATACATTAATAAAACAGTTCAATATGTGTTCTATCTCCTTGATTAAATGTTATCAGAACTGATCATGCATACAGAATGTACATACCTTAAAGAAGAATCCACAGCATATTTTCTGTTCATCATCCAGATTTTCTCCTGCTCCTAGTTTCTCCCCATTTTCTTCTAGCGCCTGTCCATCGAGAGGTTTTAGGACAGATAATGGTACCTCAATCAAGTTTCTATTGTTCGTGGTAATGAAATCAACTGGCTTCTCTGTAGGTGTGACTATGACTGTTTCTTTGACAGCTTGTGATAGCACCTCAGAAACACTGGATTCCACTGTGGGCTTCATTTGTACTTCTGGCTTTTTTCGCTCCTCCTTATCTCCATCTTCTTCCACTTTGTTCTGTCCATGTTTCTCTTCTTCTACTTCATTGGCCATGACTACGTCAGTTTCAGGCCATGATGTGTTTTTGGTTGGTGAAGTGACATTAGTGGAACCCTCTGTGTCCAACACCTCAGAGGCCTGCATACCGTCCTTCTCTGCAGATGTGGTACCTGCAGGTTTTGCATCATTCCCCAGGTACGCGAAGGAGCTGGACACAGACTGAGAGGGGGAAAACCGTCGCAGACGAGGTATGCTGTCCACGGACTGGGGAACAGTCAGGACCCGGCTGAATGGGGCAATCTTCAGCTCGCTCGGCCTGGGTGTGCGAGGGGTTTTGGAGTGGAACGAGGCCGACTTTCTCTTGAGGTTGGTTGGGGAGCGATGGGCGGCACGTGGAGACTCAGCGGGCGAGGGAGAGCCAGAGGAGCGAGCCCCACTCCCTCTGAGCTCCCACACCTGTTTCTGGGGTGATGGATGGCGTGGGGACACAGCCCAGGTCTGCTGCTCCCGCATCTGCATTATGAGCTCCTGCTGCTGGGCCAGCCGCTGCATCTCTGCCTGCAAGAAGCTTAGTGAGGCATTCAGCTTTTCGATAGAGCGCGTGTACTCCAAAAGGTCTGCCTCAGATGCACCCTCCTCGCCAGGGGACTTTACTGGAGACTTGCCCGGGGACTTAGTGGCCTGTGGGGTGTCAGCTGGTACCTTGGCATCCTCTGAACTTGGGGTTTCCTCCTGGGCAGAGAAGGCGCCATCACTTTTCTTTCTGACCATTGTAAGGAAGGCATTGCGCCCCATCTTCTGCCTGTGACGTGTGAAGGCAGCTTCCACCTTCTTCTTCTGCGCCTCAATGGCACGCCGCTTCTCCTCCAGGCGCATGCGCAGTTGCGCCATTTCAGCAGCCATAGCCTGGGCCGGATCCTTCGGCGGCTGGTGAACAGGGCTCATCTCTGGCGAAGGAGCCCAGGAGACCGAGTGGGGAAGGTTGAGGTCCGAACTGTCCGGCGTGGTCCCCTGAGAACTGCAGCCCTTGGCCTCCACATTTGGGTGGAGCTTTTTGAACTTCTGCTCAGCGAAGCTGGTCATCTTAACACCAGGAGTGAAGGTAGGAGTGGGAGGGTAACCTGTGGGAGACTTGGTGCTGATGCTACTGGGGCATGGACTGATGGAGCACTGGCTGTGACCTGCTCTGGTTTCAGAGTCCTGGTCCGTGTCCAAGTCCATACTCATTGTGCAGTCCCTTAGGGACGAGTCCTCATCCAGCATCTCCTGGATGTCTTCTGTCCTCACATGGATGCCAGTGTCCACCTCTGTAGTTGATGTGCTCCAGGCCTCTTTTGTCTCTGATACAAAGTCTAGTTCTTCTTCTGTTTGGGTTTTGGAGGATAGTTCTCCTTTGGTCTGCAGATGAAGGAAGAATCCTTCACTTTGTGCCTGAGCCACAGGGCTCTGCTGTTGCTTCTCAGAGTTCTGGATAATGTCCAGGGCCTCTTCCATGTTAGGTGCCACCGCACCATTCATACGCTCAGCTTCTGCAAGGCTGTCTGGACAGCCCTCCTCCTCAATACCTATGTTTTTGCCATTGACAGGCTGGAAGGACAGGTTGCGTTTCATTCCCTTGGCCATGTTAGCTACTTTGAACCCAAAGCCCTCAGTGCTCACAGACCTGGTCATCCCCCTGCTGGCTAGTGCAGGGGTCTGGCTGGTGTCCTCTTTATCAAATGGAATGTCAAAGGACACTCCCTGAGTGGCTGACCTGGACAAAAAGAGGCTTATCAGCACAGGTTTTCAACCTTTTCATCCTAGTTCTAATGCATACAGTAGCATTGTAAATGCTCACCGTTTCTCCTTGGGCCAAGTCCCTATAAAGCTGTCCACAAACGACATGGAGGTTGATCGCTTGATCTCACCTGAGCAGCACATAAACAATGGTTAATGTTTTTCTAGTACACAGTACTGCATTCATAAGACAACAAACAAACTACTTTACAAATATAAAATGGCCATGTGTTGTCACCTTACCTGAGTTTAAGGTTCGAAGTTGTGGTCGCAGTGGTAGGCTAAAATATAGAAGCACAGATTAGTAGGATACCAAAATACAGACAGTGATGTTTTTCCTTCAAGTACTAGCTCACAACTATCTGGTTATGAATTCTGAAGACAGTGAGATTTAAAATGTGGATTTAAAAAGGTGGATTTAAAAATATTTAACCAGTGCATTATGAGGCTTCTTTCCCAAGTGAAATTTTGTCTTTATACCTCGGCCTGTTTGGACTGGGAGGTCTTTCCATGAAGCTTCTCTTTGTGACTTTTGAGATGGGCACATATGGCACAGTCTTTATTGATGGAGCTGGTGCTGAAGGTCACATTGATGAATGTCACTCCACACATTTACAGCTAATTTTTCTAAAACTTCATTAAGAATACAGTAGCTTTATTTGAATACTAGTTTACCTTCATTGGCCAAAACCTGAGGCTGCACAAAAGATGGCTTAACCACTTCAAACCACCAGAAGAGCTCAGCCATAAATACAAGGTAGTTATTCTGTTGAAGAAAAAATATAAGAGAGACTTCAGTTTTTCATGAGGTGGTCATGTAACAGGACATTTTTAGTCATTCTTCTATACGTTTCTGTGGTCTAGTGCAATATTTGTTTTGCTCCACAAGATGTCTCTGCACTTCTTAATCAAGAAAATTTCATCCCGTGAGAAGCAGTGCTTCGGATATCCACTGCTGGAGTAGCCCTGCACTGAGCATACCAGATTCATTTCAGGAAGGGCTTGATATTAATTAAATTGTTTCAACCAGGTCGGTTAAGGAGAAATACTAAACAGCAGAGCATGGATACTCCAGGAGTGGAATATGGGGAACACGCAAGCAATGAATAAAACAGACAGTTCATATAAGATTATTTGTCTAAAGTTGACAAGTCATCCACTACCAGTAACCAGTGGACAACTAAGCATAAACAAATCCATAACCAAACAAAAGCATGTAGAAAAGCATCTCCATCAGATTTTGCACTATGAACATAATTTTTGATGATTGCTTTGCATGACTATTATAAAATTATGCAATGGCTTTAAGATGTGCTAAAAGATATGCTTACACACACACACACACACACACACACACACACACACTTATACCCAGGCTAAAACTTTTACATGTAACCTTGAATACCTAGACACCGTGAAAAATGCTTTAGTCATGCAGAGTGGTTCAGAATATGCTGTTTGCCCTGCGGCAGTACTCATAGTTACCCATTTAAAGGCATAGCCAATGAATCAAGGGAACTCCCAAAAGGTGTTAGGTCAGAATTTTAAAAAGCCTTCCTTTGCCGCATGTGCCCGACTCTTTCAAGGCTACAGGCGTTCCACGGAACCATTCCCAAATGCAGTGCTTATCCAATGTGGCTATGTGATTATTACCATTACGAAACAACTAATTACGTTCTAGCATTCTGTGGCCCCAAAACCCCCAGAGTTCTGCAAAATGTAAAATAACAAAACTTTCTATTATATAATAATATAACAAATTAGATATTATTTAATAATAAACAAAAGTTTATTAGCATGCTAATAGAAGGGATTGAGGAATATGCCAGTATCGGTGTGAGGCAGACCTTTCACAACATAAGGGCCTGAGTGAGTGAGCATGTTTGAACCCGGATGGTGTTTGGCTCCAGTTCCAGCTCCCCCATCTACTCACCGAGACACAGCACTTTCTCATGTACGAGGCATGGACACGTTGGGCTTACAAAATGAACCCTGTTGAAAAAAGTCTTTGACATGAACTGTTTTCTTAAGTTGACCTTCAGTACAATCAGATATCTTTTCAGAGGGCTGCCCGATGGGATTTCGGGAAAGCGAGTGACCCGACTGGACTGCCACCTTACAGCAAAAGCTAGGAAGCTAATCCTTTTAGCGTATATTCTTCAGCTAATTTCGGGCTGTGTAACTTTTAGCAGCGCCAATGTTATTATTTTGACAGACAGTTAAAAATAGGCTTAGAAAAAAAAAAATACGCTGCCAAATTTTGCATGCACAGAGGGAAGTGCTGCAGCAATAACCCATGTGTCAAAAGGATTTTTGTCCTTATGAGCACTTAGTGGTACAACAAAAGGTTAAATTATAGAGATGGTGAACACTTCAAAACAGTCTAGTCACAGCAAATGGATAACTCCACTCTCCTCTCTATGATGGCAGTGAATAATAAATGGCCTGAATGGTAATATACCAAAGTTATAACAAAGCAGCAGGCGATTTGCCATTTCTTAGGCACAGTAAACACTCAAAACAAGGAAAGTGTAGGTGAAATGCCCCAATAAACATGCACGTCTGAAGCTGTCTGGCAGTGTCTTTGTGGGTATACACGGTTAGCCAGGATAAGTAATGGGTGGGGAGGCTTAACTGTGTGGTCTCTTTTCAGTATGGGCAGGTTTAGCAAACTGCGCAACTGTGTCCTAGTGAGGAGAATTGAGCAACAGAAAGTAGGTCAAGGTTACAACTCCTTAACCTACTCTCAATTCCACTCACATCTTAGAGTCTCCATGCTGAAGCCAGACAAAGACACACACCAACTCTTATATGCTCAGACCTGTACCAGTGGGGCATTCACCAGGAATGATTCACAGAGTATTCACTATTTGGGAGGTAACCATGATAATTTAAGGGATTATATAGAATAAAATAATTTGGACAGATGTGAGCATTCATTAAAGGATTTACTATATATCTGGCTGGTTATGTCTTCTACTTGCAGTATTTCATGAGTTTGACAGGTGTAACAAGGAGACAGCAGTTTATGAAAGGACAAGCAGACAGCTATTTTAGGAACAGAAGACACAGCAACTATTGCAGCTAATTTTTAAAGACCAAGTACAGATATTATTGACAGACAACCCTACTTCTGCTTCTTTTAAGAGAATCAGGTCTAAATGAAACTGAGCCGTATCATAAAGCAATAGTGGGAGACTGTAGTCCCTCCCAGCATTAATAAATCTGTTCTAAATGATTCAGTACACTGTGGTAGAAATAAGCATGGATTTCAGTTCACCTTCCTGCCTCCCTGAAGCAAACACAACTACATTTTATAGGACTGCTGAGAGGGCTGTCTGTTCCTATGCACATTTGACTATGCAGGAAACTGTTTGCTGTCTCTAGGATTTAGGAAACTGAGCAGCAAATATGTGCTGAATGCAGGCTACACAGGATATACAGTCAGGAAGGCTCAGGCAGGCCACACACACTCAGTGTGTTCCTATTCAGTCTGCTTTTAATGTTTGGAATACCTGCTCACTCTGACCTGACCACAATGGCTCATGAAACAAATCAGAATGTAGGATATTTAAACAGCAGCAATAACAGCAAAGTGGTAAAAATAAAAAGACACACACACACACACAAGAAAAACTAACAAACAAAACCAGTCATATCAGATTGAATCCCAGAGAATTATCACTCTAATGACAAGATTTAACTGTTATATATCAAAGTTAGCATGCCAGTCTAATAATATACACACACTGTAACAAACACAGAAAGGATTCCTCCATTATGTGTTCACAATTTTCACCGTAAGAGTAATGCAGAAGTTATTTATTCATATTCAGTCAAAAATGAACATAGCTGAATCATCAAGGTTGTCCTCGAGTGTGTCTGATTTTCTGATCATATAATGAGCTACATCAGTATTCTAAACATGGTCATGCTTTACATGTCTACTTCTCAAATGAGTGTATTTTCATTTTCACAGTATCTTTTTACTGCGTGTGAGAATCTGTTACCATGACAAGTCTCTTCCCAGTGTTGGCTTGCTAAAGCATGACTCACCACTCTGGCAAATGGACTAAACCAATGGCCTGCCACTACAGGCACACACTGTGCTTCTGCTAGTAAAAGTGAGCTGTACCAAATTCCTGGAACAACGGTCTTAACACCACTCATCTCCCCAGCACCACAGGAGCTCAAACTCTTGTCCTGCTTTCCACTGGTGATTTGGCTCCAATTCAAATCAATCTGTTAATTTCCACGCAAGTTCAAAATCAACATAATGGTGTATTTTTTCATGGCAAAGAGTGAACTCTTAAATTCAGGTTATTGTGGATGACGGTGATGTCAGCCATGTGCTTGCATCCAACTGGGACTACTGTGTTCCTGTATTGGTCCAGATTGAAGGCTTACTTTGATGGATGAAGATGCGAAGAGCATGTCCTCTAGGCTGAAGTGGCAGCAGCAGTTCAAGTGCTCGCGGCAGAAGTCCTGGATGAGCTGCAGGTTGTACAAGCTGTCTGCCAGTGACATGGTTTCTTTCAGGCATATGTCTGTTGAGGAAACACCAAAGTGCTGTACAAACCAAACAACAGAGTTTTACTGTGTTCGAAGTATGCTGGAACTCCACCAATCAGAGATAAGGCTGTTAATCACTTAAATAACAGCATCAAGCAACAAACCATGTGACAAGTAAGATAAATAGAGCCATTTTTCTTTGTGACCTTGAGAAGTAACTGTTTTGCATTTTATGCATGGACTCAGTGAAGAGTTGATAAAACTCCCTCAGTCTACAGTATCTCAGTTTGACGTGATCACACTAGCATGAAAGATGATAAACATGAATGGATTAAATGATTATGCTGCTTCTTCAGTAAAATTCTATATGTGCTTTAAAGAAGGTACATTAATTCTGTAAATATTTACAAGGCAAAACTGTTAAAGCTCTTAATTCCTTATTTTTTTCTCACTTATTTCTCTTTGCAACATGCGCAAGATAAAGTCATTATAGTCATACTTTCTGAAACAAAAATACATTCTAGGGTAACTTCATGGGCAGGCGCCCACACACAAAGAGACTTTTTTTTTTTTTTCTGTCTATACCAGAAAATGTCTTGCCTAAGCACACAAACACATGGCCTCTACCCAGGGGAGGCGAGCATACCCTCCAGTTTGACGAGGTCAGGGCAGTAGAAGTGCAGCAGAGCCGCTAGGCCGCAGCCGTCTGTGCTGTCCTTCAGCAGATTGTCCACGGAGGGGATCCATGGCGCAGTCTTAGACAGAGGCTGCTCCTTCCTATAGCGGGCCTGCGACACCATCACAGAGACGCAGTGAATTCACCACGGCATCTACAACACGGTGCACAGCCACAGCTGAAACGTTAGGTCAGCTCAATAACGTGTCTGTCTGTACACACAGACATTCACCGAGGCGTACTAAAATCTGGTTTACACTATTTAATACATTATCAGCACGTACAATGGGGATGGACACATGCATCGAGGTATATGAATACAAATGGATGCCACAGGATGAGTAAATGCTGACTACTTGTGTGAACTCTAAACATTTTTCTTTCAGGTGAGTTAGCAGTTGTGGCGAACTGCATGATTTCTCATGCACTGGTCTCATTGTGGGAAGTTGTCAGATGTTCTGGGTTGTGAGATTACTTTTGCCTTGGTAGAACTGATGTTGAACAAAAACAAACAGGTGACAAAATGATGGAGGGGAACAGAAAGTACATCCATCTTTAAACTTACAGGAACCAACTTCATATACCATTTGGTTGGAGACTTCAGTCAGAGAAAGGAGAGAAGTATGGAGGGAGAGGCGTAGAGGTGTGTGTGTGTGTGTGTGTGTGTGTGTGTGTGAGAGAGAGAGAGAGAGAGAGAGAGAGAGAGAGAGAGAGAGAGAGAGAGAGAGTTCAGTTAGGAAGGGTTTATCTGATCCAGTCAGAGAAGGAATGAGAAAACAGAGCAGACTCTGTGATGGGATTACCAATGTCATCAATAACTGTTTACTTTAACTAGTAAACTGAGATACAGAAAAAATGCATTTCTCTTCTTAGGAGCATCCAAACTACAGACAGAAATCACCAGCATGACTCTGGGTGTTAGGACTCTCAGGTTTAACCCTCAGGGCTCCAGAAGTATTCTTTGTTGTTGTAATTACTATATAGTTGGTTGTATACAGTATTGTATTTTCTAATTACTATAGTGTTTTCACTTTTTTAAATACTTTACATGGTGATCCACTGACCCACAGGTCAACTCAAGAGAAAGGCTAATATTTGGCTCACATCAGCGTCCACAATGGGAAACCTTTAGAACCATTTCATCCTTGAGGAACTGGGGATTTCACAGCTTCATTCCAAACCATATGAACTCTCTGTAAGGGGTTATTTAAAGCCCTAGGTGAAGTATAAGTTCTAATTTATTGCCTTGATCTCTGACCCCCCCCCCCCCCCCAAGACATCTTTCTGGGATAAATTTTCTAGCCACGTGGTAATTTACATAAATGCAAAGATCAGGGATTTGGTTTTGTAGAACTCTACTAGGCTTTAATCAACTCTGTGGTATAACAAACAGCTGGCAATGTGAAAAAGCATGCTCTAAAATGAAATATATATATTAAAATATATAAACATAAATATATATATAACTCTCTAATTGATCTAATTCATGTTAATAACAAAATCTAGCAGACTGACCTTCCACTACTTAGCACTAATGCTATCCCTTTGACAACCGTCACATGACCACGCGCTAGTGAAAGAATCTTCTCTCAAGGTCTTTTGTAGGTATCTGCCTCAAATTGTGATAGTGACACAATCTTTCATAAAATTCTAAGGGATCTGTGTGTCTATAATGGGAGCTGGGTTTGTTAGTCTGCCTTTTTTGTAATTTCATTTATTTCTGGAGAGTCAGTGGTGGTGCGCAGATGCCAGGAGACCAGACACCCTGACTCATGGCTTTCTGTTGGAATGAATAACGGGGCTGACTGGATGTCAAGACAGAACTCAGGTGAACAGTATTTTCCTTGCCCTCCTGAGACACCCGTGCTGATCAGGCTACTGATTCAAAGCTGATGTTAAGCCACATAAGGCCACTTTGGTATAACTTTTGTATTCTGGATTTTGATTGTTATCTGACATCTTGTTGGTTTTTTTTGTTTTTTTTTTGACAGTTAATATTTAAAATCTGAATTGGATTAACCATATTTAGAATTCATTTTTAATAACTTAAAATTGGATATGCAAAGATATTAAACAGAGATTATTTTTGATCCATTTTGTATCCATGGCTTTGTTTCTTGACCTGAAGGCCAGAATAATTATCCTGGACTGATCAGTCTTATGTTGCATTCCACGTTGAGACTGGACATAAACCTCACTGAGCTAAAAATTCACATAGAGGACAATGGCACTGTGCCAGGCACCACTGGCCTGATAACACTGGGAGTGGGGGAGGGAGCTAAATGGTGACACGCTAGGGGAGCATGAGACACTTGTGGGTCTCTTCTGCTTTCGTCACACACAGAGGAGGAAGAGAATGCAGAACAAAAGAAGGAGGAACCAGAATCAAACTGAGAGATTCCAGACACCAGGACATGGCATTCCCCATAGAAGAGCCTCTGATTCAGCAAAGCCAGAAAACCCTGACCAGGCAACATGACACATATCACAGTAGCATTTGTGCTTCACAGCGCATGTTGGCAGATCACTGTAGCAATAGTTTATACAGCAGTGTTTGAACAAAGACAGGGTACTATAACAAGAGATAAATCTTGAAGGGAACAGACTGTTTGCTAACTATTTATCAATTACCATTTATTTACACAGATGACATACTGACAAGCATTCTCACAGTAACAGGCAATTAACAATGTTTAATTTTGAACAGGCTATAAATTTAGTCACATTTCATCTTGTATGTAGTCACATTTTTATCTTAAACTTAAAGGTTCTGTGGCAGGCAGCATCTAATTCCACTTAAAAAAAATTATATATATATATATATATATATATATATATATATATAACAACAAACAAGTAGAGTAGTAAAGCACTATCTAATATGAAACATTACTATTAAGTATTTTTCATCTAAAGTCGAAGTCTATGTTTAACAGCTATGGTAGCCTAATTCCACACTGAGACCAGACTGAGAGCAGGCCAAGGAGAGCCATACACTCACCTTTGGGCTCTCGACAGGCTCCGCATTCTGTGCCTCTCTCCTGCTTTGCTCCTGCATGATGATCTCTTTCAAGTACTCGTTTACCTTTTTTAATGAGAGAGAAAAACTAAACACAGCATTCAATCACAATGGCTACCAATGCATAAAAAAGACATTCCAATCAGACAAATGAATGCTATGACCTTTCAATGTTTTGCTGACAGGGCATTTAAAACTCTGTCTGGTAACTTCATAGTAATGTGATAATCTATTACAAATCTCTTAATCCATTAAATACACCTTTTAAGTGCACCTATTAAAATATTTTAAATACATTAATGAGGTAAAGGTTTTTGTTTTTCTAAGTTGTAGAAATGGCAGACTGTGTCTGTGTAAGAGTATGTGAATGTGTGTGTGTGTGTGTGTGTGTGTGCGTATGTGGGGATGGGGGTGTGTGTGCGTGCACTGTAGAAGCACAGTTGACTTATACAAGAATGTAAGCAGTCCAGGCCCAGAAGGGACATCCCTTAGGCAAGTCACAGAGATGCCAACGCAAATGGCAAATGCCAGCCAAGTACTTTAACTGTATTTAAATCTAGGGAAGACCAAATAAATTTCCCATTTTTGACCTTCTGGTTCAAGTTTGTTCATGGTACTGATGTTAAGCCAGACTAGTTATATCAATTATAATGATTAGGCCTCATAAAGGGACAATATTGTAATTTAGAACCAAGTCTGGGGAGGACTTTGAGTTTTATGATGGCACACAAGGAGGTCAACAGGGACTACCTTATTCATCCAGCTGGTGACTGCATCCTCCGTGTCGTATGGTACGTCTCCTTCGACATAGTCTGTGGAATACTGCTTCATACACATCACCACTTTCTCCACGCTTACCGTCTCCACTGTGTAGGCCATCATGAGGGTGTCGATCATGGCAAGGTGGGCACTCTGCAACCAGGAACCAAGACATACAGATCAGTGGAGGTCTGCAATTGGTTGCGCAATCAGCAAGTCAGACCCATCTCTCACCATGTACAATATACTGATTGTTACAGTTGGCCATATCCCCCTGTGGTGGTTGCCCTGGTAACAGCTGCGTCTGTCCCCTGTTGCTCGACCCAATTAATATAATCTCTGAGACCAGACTACAGCTCCTACCACTTTATCTTGGAGCCATGTATTCATTCACCTCAATGCGTCACACTATATATATCATACCCTCATAAACGAAAACTGAGAATGCAAAGATGACAGACTCTTGCCTATATAAGACAAGGTTCACACAAGAAGAGGGAAAGTCGTTAACTTTTACCTGCCACTCCAAAATCCAATATGTCCAGCAAAACAGCAATAACAAACAAACAAACAAACCCCTTTTTATTGTTCTCCTTGCACAGTGACAAAAGACAATAAAGGAGTGAATGGACTGTCCATTGGGGACAAATAAACTATGACTGGACTGAACTGAAAGTGTTAAGTGACATGGACTACTTTGCTATTCAGACCTAAACAAAAGGCCTGTTCGTATAAATGCAAGAACAACTATTCACAGGGCTGCTTGCCTGGATAGCCTTTAGAAAAGGTTCCTCAGTGAAAAGCCTCTTAGGATGCAGGACTAGATGCATTTGTCTCCTTATAAGATATAAAATGCTCTAGACTCTTTTCAGAATCCAGGCAGATTTTCCCTTCACTTGAACTTGTGGGGCAAGGGAGTCCATCAGACCAAACCTAGGTTTAAGATTTAGCCTACCTGCTAATGCGAACCTAGAGAATTACCCAAATCTCATCTGCAGCCAAGCTGCAGCTGGCCACTGTAGCCTGGGCAGTGAGTAGATAAAACGTGACTCTAACCTGTCGACACCTCAGCACCCCCTATAGGATGCTTTCCTTAAATCAAATGACATCCTGATGCACAACCGCCCATATTGCTCTCAATTTATTGGTTTCAATTGTGAGGCTCAACAACTCATTACTCATTTCCACAGCATTCATTACAGTGGGGTGCATCTTCCCAGTAACCGAGTAGGTAGTGTGAGGGAGAGAGAAAGACAGAGAGGTAGAGAGAGAGAGATGCTGAGCAAAGGGGATTTAAGGGTGTTATTGATTCCATTTTGCTAAAAACATGCTGGAGCTAAATTAATCGAAATAATTCTTGTTTATTACTCTGGAACACTGTGCTCCGGGGGAGGGTTAATAGAGCAGAGGAGGGGGGTTTATAAGGCATGGGAGGGGTTTACAGGGGCACACTGGCCCAAGAGAAGTGTGAGGCTGAAATGTACACATCTGAGTACCATGCCAATATTGCTGAATTATGAGCTTAACTGATGCCAGGTTGGCGCAGCTGGGAGGCCAGCTGTTTCTGGCCTTTACACAAACAAAGGCCAATATGAGTGGTTTCCACTGAAATGTAACTCTCCTATTGTGCCAGCTATAATTAATACCCCACTGAAAAAAATACTAACACTGAGGGATATTAGAGAGGCATAAGAGTCAAACATCAGATTTTGGTCAACTCTGCCCTATTGAATCTGATGTTTATTGGCGAAGAGAAGCCTCCACAACAGAGTGTCGTACTCATGCGGATTACACCAAGGATCAGTGCCTCTGATCCCCTCGTGATGAACTCCATGTGTCTGGTGGGTCGAAAGTGTCATCAAAAGGTTAATTTTGTTTTTTCTATATGTTTTAACATATTTAGTTATGGTAAAAACCAAAAAAAAAAACCAAAAAACGTATGCCTTTTGAATTTAGATTTGGAATCAGTAACCATGTCACAAACAAAACTGTCTATTACTTGCAAGAGATTTCACGTCTGATGCCTACCATACATACTCATAACAAGAATAAGCACTTACATCATATGTACTCCAGTGAAAGGAGAGACCCTCTTGGTAATATTAAATAAAATCCTGTTTCTACTTTCTTTTTTTTAGATTCTTTTTTACGATGCACCTTCTGCTCTAATACCACTTTCGTACACATTTACGCAAACCAGTTTATTCCCACTTTAGAGTAAAAGGCAAGGTAAAGTAACAGGAAGGCCACATGCTATAAAAGCAAAAAGTTTCCAAAAAGAGAAACATTTAATAAAGTACAGATAATTGTAAGAAGCACTTAAGCACTGTTGAGATTTAATAATGATTGAATCCTTTGAGAAGCCAAGAGTTGCTCTAATGATTTTCAAGCTTTAAGTTAGGCTGTACAGAATGTCCACTCCAGGCCTCTGTTTTGCAGTTTGCTCACTTGCCATGACAGGTAGACATAGAAATGCAATCAGAGTTATCCTCTGATTCAACGCCAGTGCATTAAATCCAAGGAAACAGAAGTCATCTCCTTCTGAACAGAAATGTTTAGCTTAAAATATTGTAGACTCTGAGATGCTGGTCTGGGTTTATACCCATGTTTTCGATGTGCTCTGCACTTTAAAACTCACTTTATGGGAGTTTTTAAATTACTGAAAGGGGCAGATTCCCACAGTGTTTAGTGTTTGCTCTGTTCAGACACACCTACTAAATCTGGCAACTCATCGAGTAGTTGAATCAGGTGCATTTAATCAGGTTTATCACCAAACCACAGTGCACTCTTGCCCTGCAAGACTGGATGGTGACGGCCATGGGGTACACCCCTGTGGAAGAACACACTTCATTTGACACCACAGTGCTACATTAACTAATATTACATCTAGTAATGTTAACTGGAAAAATCAGCCTGTAATTTGATAACATATTCATTCTGTTTGAACATATATAGCATATATACTTCTGGGCAAAAAGGGTTAAACCCAAAATTGCATAATATTAAGATTTTAGTGGTTTCAACAGTGAATAATTTAAAACCCCAGATATGTGTTAGTTTGAATTTTTCATCAAACAATTAAATAATTTCCTGATTTTATCTTTGTGTTTAAGACTATGGATGTGAATTTCCCTGTTTCCATCTTGTTAATCCAACAGCTCAACACAGCACGAGCAGGGACGAGCAATGGTGGCACAGGTCTCAGGAATCCATTTTTTTTAGTTCTTAACAATTTTCTGAATAATTATTTGTTGTTAGGACCGTTAAATTTAATTTTTAGTTTATACTTTTTTTTTTTTTGCCCAGGAGTACATACACTATAATTGCACATTTTGTTTTAACCCAAATAATTAAGAGTTATTTTTTAGCTAGATTCACTTCTTTTTATATCATACATTCAAAATCGGTCTTTAACTTAATTCAACTAGTACAGTTCATCAGATATGGTGCCTGAAGGATAAGAGAATTTGGGATTACATCACCTGCCACACAGCTCTAATGTAGTTAACATACTATTCCTATATCAAATCTTTGTTCTGGATGAGAGAGAATTTCTTTCAAAGTTTTTTTGTGAAAAAATGTGCTCTGTATTTTGAACTTTGTGTAGGTGTATGTTGAACGTCTGGACAAATGTTCCACAAATGGACAGCTGCAGCTTATAGAAGAGCAGGTCTATGCCATTCCACTAGACAATTACCTAGAGTACATGGTACACAAACTAGAATCAATGCCTAAAAAGTCCAATTATTTTCAATACTGATCATACAATGGGTATTTTGGTTTTGTGTATTTTTAAGTGAAAAATGTTTCCAGGTATGTAATGCCCTGTCAAATGCAAAGAGGTGAAAGTTCAAATGGTGGGATACTTCCAGACAAGGGGTGAGGGCATCTATCCAGGCACAGGTGATGGTAAAATCATAAAGGTTTCTATTAGCTAATCAAAACATACATAATATGACCTGAAATTCTTCACAGAAAGAAGGGTAAGGCGCTCTATTTTAACCTAAAAATCCAGCCCCCAAACAACCAGCGCACAAACTAACCCATACACTCTATCACCAGGCAGCTCTCTTTCAGCTGTCTAACAGACATTTCAGTACTGCAGGGAAATATTTTGGAGGAAGTACAGAAGGTAGATTTAGCATGCCTGCTGTGCAGAGGTGTGCACCATATGCTGGATTGTTTGGTTGACTGCAAGACTGCAGAAAATCTTATGCAAACAACTACAAACATGATTTACACTACTGTCCAAAACAGTGCTACTGAGCCCTTGTTAGCAACACTGACTGCTGACATTGCTTCAAGTGAAGAGAATGATTTTTCTATTAAAATGTAAACCCTTCAGTTTGGGGAATGTGAGAGCAATGGAACTGGTCCTGCATGTACTCAGCATTTCAGACATCCACCCTGACCGCACATGCACACAGCCACATACACCGCACACACACAGCGTCACAAAACACACAATGTATGCAAACACACACACACACACACACACACACACACACAATGCATGCACGCACATAAATCTAGACACACACACACTCACACACACCGCAATGATCACCACCAGCCACCTGCCTTTGCAGGCCGTTGCCATGGTAATGGCGCGTGTGTGAACAGCGGGGAGAGTGGAGTGGCAGGCTGGGAAGCCTGTGTTCCATGCAGCAGTGAAGTGCATGTCTCAGCTTCCTTAGTCAGCCTGTCAATATAAAATATGTCATCTGTTTCTAAAAGCACTGGCCCTTTAAGTGGCTGATGGCCAACATAAACCTCTCACATTGTGATGCTATAGCCAGGGAGGAGAAGAAGGCTCTTAAAGTCATAGTCTGGGATTCATAAAGATGAATTATTTCCTGTTGAGCACAATGATCACTCCTAATGATTAGCCACAAAAATGAACAGATACAAATCATTTAAAGCTGGACTTTATTGTAATTCAGTTCAGAGCTAGTGTAACTTATAATAGCACAAATTAATTGTGTGCATTTTTATTTTTTACCATCCCTTAAAATAAAGGTCAAAATCCAGTGATGTATGAATAGGCTCTCTACCTCGCTCTTTACACACAGATGAATGTCTTTACAGGAAGTAGGTCAGTGTTTATGTTGCATGATGCTGCATTGGTTTGTGAATTATTTGCGAATCAGGTATGTGTCTGCGGGTGGGTGTTGCCCACCCAATGGAAAAATCTGCCCACCCAGTGAACAAAAAAAAAAGCCATTATAGCCATTTTGTAGCATTCATAGTTTTTGTAATTTTGTCATTGGTGATCAAAAATGATTTCCTATTGGAAGATGTGCTTAGTCAGCAATCCTCCTTTACATTATTGCCAAACCATCACTTTTTCACACATGCTGTAAAGAAATGGGCTGTGTACAAAATAACCTACTACATATTTCTTGTATGCTGATTGGGTCCTAAGTCAGTATGTCATGCAGTATGTGACCAAAATGAATTTTTCAAATACTTGAAAGATACCTGGATGACATACTACTCTGTCAAATATTATAGCATGCAGTCAGAGTTGTCTTCATGGTGTACAACATCCCATCATGTAACAGTGGCAGAAACATTTTCACAAGTTGGTGGAACGTTCATAAGTTCATGTGACCGTGTAATATGTTTTTTGTATTGTCGTATACTGGATACTATGCTGCAAACTACTGTGGGGACCAGTATGCAGTATACCGTATATACTGAATGCAGTATAAGGTATGTAGTAGGCTATTTTGAACATGAGCCATGGTTAAGTGAACTGCTAAACTTGATTTTACCAAGCTGCTCTCAGCAATCCAACCAAAACTGGCAATACCATTGATTCTTTGTTCTCTTCTCTGATTCTTATAAGTTATATTAGTAGTCTTGCATAGTTTCACAGTTAAGTTCACACATTTTGAAGCTGTTTCTTTTAAGCTACCAGATCATGGTGGCCACTGGTTTGTGCTGGACACTGGACACTGGAATCCTAGCTTCCCATAGAGGTGACTGCACTGAGCTGTGTTTTCACCAGCTCCCCCACTGTTGTCACATAAGCTATTCTGATCATTTACTTAACACCATCTTAGAGCTATATACAGCATTTACAAAGCAGCCTGTGTGATTTAATTGCACTCCGTAGGCAAACAGAACATTTCTTTATATGGTCTCTAGTCTAGCTCACTCACCTTTCTCTTATTTTACCTTTGTTTATGTTTACCCTACCTAGCTATTCATTGGATTTTAGGAATTTTACATTCCTTTGTACACACACACACACACACACACACACACACACACACAAATAAATAAACAAATAAATGAAGTAAAATAATAATTTAAAAAAATGTTTCAATACATCTGCTAATCACATTGGGCCTAGCCATGGTTCTGTCCTAAGCAGAGCTATAGAAGTTCATCATACAGGTACGTCTGCTAGACCCTGTGCATTCTAGTCTATTGTAGCGTACTGAAGATCCAAAACAAAGTTGCTCACAAGCTGTCCTCTCTAGTTCATCATACAAATACGTGTCATATAACCCAAAGCAAAATTTTACGTTTAGTTATTTGTTTGCTTTTTCACAGTTTAATGGCTCCAGAGCCCCCCCCAAAAAAATTTGAATTCTGTAATGGTATTTATATTTTGTCACCCCTTCACTGTGGTTACATGCCCTATTTAGGAAAAGCAACAATTCTGTTGCTGCCCACTACTAATGGCCTCCTACTAACACCTCTGTTGTGAAAAACTTTAATCCACAGATTAGGTCCTGAAGATATGATTAAATGAAACAGATGACTCATCTTTCCAGAATGGTAATGTGTACTCTCACATAAACCCTCATCAAATGCTTGTTAACAGCTGGTATGTACCACAAATACTAAATCACTGCAGTGTAGGTTCAACACCTATAATCTGAATACACACTACAGTATGGTCTCCATGGCAATGGAGGGACCATACCTGCATATAAGCAGTAATACATGCTGATGAGGCAAGACCATAAAAATACATCTAATAACTCTAATGACAACTGTATATGTGTATTTGTTTGTCATTATAGGTTTGCCCACACACACATCCTCAAGTCCACTATGTTTTCTGTTCATGTTAGTGTGGACAAAGAGATGAAACTACCCAATTACTAATCATGAATGCTATAAGCCAAAGAGTCATATTCCCTCACACACACACACACACACACACACACACACACACACACACGCCCACGCACACACAACCTCTATACAGTACTTTGATAAACTGCCCTTTTTATTCATTGTTCCCAGCAGACTCACTCTGCTGCCATCTATTATTCATGATAGCTAGCTTTCCTCCCGGCACTATGAATCACTCAGCTTTGTTGCTGTCCGTCTCTGTTTCTGATGCCATTCGGCGTTCGCATCTGCACTACAGGATGGCTGACTACAGGGCAAAGCAAACGATCCACCGGCTTTCTGCTCTTTTTGGGGACAGTAACATATTCCAGACTGGAATGCGAAAGACTTCCATACCCCCCAGCAAGTGAGAATCTGTTGATGCATCATAAGACATTCTCAGATCTACAATCATCTGGATGGATCACTGCCATAGCAGCAACAGTAACTAAACAACAACAGCAACAACAGTAAGAATGACAATCTGATCTAAAGCAGGCCCCAAGTCTCTGATGCGTCACCCATGCCAGACAGGGTATGTGCTGCATCTTCTGATAATGAGGGCAAAAGGAGTCCCACAGGCTCTGTCAAGACTAAAAATTACCCTCTCCTCCAAAGGCCAGATCTTACACTACCAAGAGCCAAACATTAGAAAGAGAAAGCAGAGATATGTGCACTCAGAAAAAGGGACTCGCTTCCTAGAGATACAGATTAGGTACCTTCTAGAAGCTCAAATGTAATGCAGGGCATACATTTACAACAGCATTTTATTAGATGTTAATGTTAACACCTTCATTTTAGCACATTATATTTTGGTACTTCATAGATTCTCTGACATAATGATTAGCTATTTTTGTTAGTTTTGCTTCGTTTTACTATACTTCTTGTATAACTACAGCTATTTAACTATTTAACATCAGTCTTAATAAAGCATGTACTTAATCATTAGAGTGGCTCTGATAGTCTTTTAGACACTGTAGTCTTCATCCATACCATACAGTCAGCATGAACAAGGACCCTTTTAAGATTTTTGGCTTGAATACTGCATTATAATTTAACATAAAAATGATCAAGCAATCAAATCATTACCCACAAATGCATACATACTCACAACCACACCCCCCCCACACACACACACTCACACCCACACTAATGCAAAAATACATTTTCTTAATTAATGCAAATTACATGCCACTTGCACATTAGTAAACACATTGTAAGAAATATTTGTAATTTCCATTTAAATGCCTGCTCCTGATGAGGGAAAGAGGCAGATGAAACAATATGGAGTCTGGTGCACGTGATTCAGTGTTGGCAGAAGGATTTCACACCTCCGCGCTACACTCAATTAATACCGTTTATGAGCAACTACCTCTTATACTCGACCCAGTCATGCACATAAACCTCACACCAACACCAGCTCACGTGTCAAAGCTGACAGCATAGAATCACACTAGCACAGCTATTTACACTCAAGTAGACAGCATACCAGAAAGGCACATCTTTATACAGTACAGTCTAATACTACTGCAAAACCTTCTTTGATATATTATTCAGCTTTACTCACATTTAAAACATGAAATGTAAAAGGCAGAAAGGGATTTGTTCAAAAACAAATGCTGACACTACAGATCTGTGTGCTTCCATGCCATCCTGCCATCCAAGGGCAATGACTGGAGATGCTGTGAAATGTCCTCTCAGTTATTTATGCGAAAGCTAAATGCTAGAGTTCTGCCCAAGACCTTTCCATGTTACTTATAAGAAACAAAATTTAATGATGTCATCTGCTTGGCAATTTGCATATTTTCTGAAATTCAATTTTATGTCTTCTAATAATATAGAGAAAAAAATTCTGTCTCATGGTGAATGCTAAAGCAATTATAGTACAGGTTTGGCAGGGAGGAACAATGAGATTATTTATATTTCTGACATGCCTATGGATGTGTGTGGGTGAGAGGGTGTGATGCAGCGGGTGTGCTTGTGGGTGTTTTCTTGTGCCTGGGTGTAATGAGAATTTTTAGGTGGGGATGTGTAGATGGAAGGAAACTACACACACACACACACACACACACACACACACAGAGGGACAGAGAGAGAGAGAGAGGAAAAAATTACTATATCAGAAGAAGTACAAACCGCTGATACTGTAAACTGTTTCATGTTATTTGAACTGTGTCTCTAATGAGACATTCAGACAATCACTGAAGCAGATTTTGATGATCCACTGCTAAATGAAACTAATGAGTGCTAATGCCAGTGAGATTTGTGAATGGTTAAGACATATTATCAATGCTGCTAATCAATCAATCAGCTTTACATCACTGTTACAGCAGTGTACAAGAGGGAGCCTAGCTCAATAATACATCTGTCTGCTAAGAGAGCTAGACTAGCAAGGTGAGTTTGAACTTTGAGCTTGGTTCAGAAGCCATGAATGACTTTGTGCTGCTTATTTGGACAAATAAATTTCCAAACTATCAAAAACCTACAGTCCCACATTTGCAGTGTTTCAGCAGTTGGCCAAAAGGTATACTGTGTGGGACGGTGAGGGGTTCTGGTGTGGACAAACAATACAAGCCTTGACAGGCTTCGCTAAACACTTTTAAAGATCTACCTGTCCTAATTACTGTTTATGCATATGGCAAACTATTAGTATGTATACTTACATGCACATTTAGAACCCAGAATCATTCTGATTATATCAATGCACCAATTGCAATGGATACAGCATACAACCAGGCTAAACAACACCTACGAGAAACTTGAATAAAATCTAGTCCAAAAAAAAAATCAAAACCCAGACTTATTGTGCCACTGCCACAAATATACTTTCAATTCTGTCAAAAGACCACACATGTGAACAAGGCTAATACAATTAAATCCACATAAATCAGTCTAATTTCAATGCATTCAAGTAGTCCAAATCATCTGAATGCTGACGGCAACACTTGCAAAGAGAGAGGTGTTGCTGTTTGTGCTAGGATGGAGTCAGAGCCACAGCAAATGAGGGTAATTATGAATCAACAGGGCATAACTCTCACAACAATCCCCCCCCCCCCCCCCTTAGAGAGTGGAACACAACAATACTGCTATCTGTGGGAGCTCAACCACATCACTGAGAGACAGAACTAAAGACAAGAATTAGAAACTGAAATTAATGCTTGTTCATTTGAAAAGATTTAAAGAGCCAAACATGCTGATAAACTGCCAAATATTTGTACCACGAAGATTGCAACACAACACTGATCTTACTTAGATGTAATCTTATCCATTTACGACTCATATGTTCATCTTTCATGTGCACGTTGGTGTCAAATGTGAAATCTAATACCAATCTTGCCAGTTTCTCAACAACAAAACTCATCAGCTTCTAGAACCAAAAGGATAACAGCCTTGATCAGTTAAACATTTTGGAAGACTTCAACAGTAAAAGCATGCAGAAGCAAAGGAGACTTCTGTGAAGTTGGGAGCATGGGTCTGTGCAGGAGCCTGTAGGAACCTGAACAACTTCTATACACCCAACTTCTATAGACCCTACAGAGTAGACAGGATCCCTTACCATCTGAATGGGTCTTTTGCACAGGTCTCTCTCGGTGACCAGCCGCTCTTGGTCAGTGACGTACAGGCCTTTCTGTGCCAGGGCCTGGATAACGGCATCGTGGCCGACCAGGGGCTTGGCTGCGTCGCTTTTCAGGATCAGGCTCCCTGCGCGGCAGTACAGCTCAGCCGACAGCAGCAGAGCAGCCACGGGTGGCTTTAAGTGCTCCTGTTCATACTGGTCCATATAGAAAGGCTCCTTCAGGTCAGCCGGGACACTCTCTAAGGAGACACAGGCAGAGATGGTGGCTGTAGCTGGTGTTGAAGGAGTATTAAACAAATGGAGGCACACTTTTAAACTGCAAAGCTATTTACACAGAAGCATTTTTATATTCCAGTTTAAACTAATATGCTAGCATTGCATTTAAAGCTAACAGGCAGGCAAAATAAACACATAGGAGCATAGCTCTTGTGATCCATCATGTTTGTTTACTTTGACTATATTATTTATGGTGTACTTTATTATAATGTAATACAAGTACTTTAGGTATCTGCTGTAATTACCAGACTAGCTGAAGCTTTTGACTCAGTCATTAGATCTGCAGCGATGTCTGAATCGAGTATGTTGTCACTATGCACAGCATGGTGCTGATTAGTTGCATACACTAAGTGTGTCAGAAAACTGTCTGACATACTGCTTACAAATCTTATTTTGTCATGTCTCAGTGGATGGTTAGGTTGCTGGAAGAAAATGAGAAACTTGAATTGCAATACACCTAGTTATCCCTTTCTTTTTAAGCATACCTTTGATATATCTCTTTGATCATGGAGTACAAAGAAAGAAAAAAATGTGTAGCCCAGTCAGCTCAGTTCATATGATAAAGGTCCAATTAACTTCATGAGCTATAAAAGACAGTCAGCACTACATGCATTTACACCCCGCCTCTTTACTTAGATGTGTGGCAAAGCTGTCTGAACACACCTGCCAACACTTCTGGGACCCAATATTCATGCCCTCCCCGGTGCGCTCCTTGGATCAAATGTTTCCTACATTTTCCCACACCTTTGTACAAATTTCATTTTCTTTCTATTGACATGAAATCATAACCAGTAAAACCTGGACCTGTGCAATAAAAATAATTTTTTTAATAAAACCAGACTCTACAGTAATGATTTCCACAGTGAGCTATGACTTAAAAGCTAAACTGTGTTGCACAGTCCTAGTGGAATAATACTGACATCATCTTGTCCACAGAGAAAAGGAATATGTTCTGCTTTCTATTTTTGGTGAGTAGAGTAAGTCTGATACAATTTATACAGTGATAATTCACTATATGAGCAAATCATACATTCAGTGTATTGGAATCTATTGATATAATTTCTGATATTAAGAGAAAAAGAATACTAAAGAATGATTACAAAATGCACAAGATTGTATAGTTGACCAAAGACAAAATAGTAACCTTTAAGTATCTGAGGAACTGAGTTTTGACAACTTTGATATAAAACATAACCATCTCCTAGTTGGATGTTGGTTACTATGGCAACTATGAGATACTTGATTGATTCTCCTGCATCACGCCTCTGCCCAAGAGCTCCTCGAGAGTGTTGTAAAAGACAGACAGAAAGAAAGAGAAAGACACAAAAGAGGAGAATGTAAGACAGAAAAAGAGGAAGAAAGGTGGAGAGAGACAGAGAACAATAGAGAGAAAAAGATAGGGAGCGAGAGAAAGAGCCATTTCAGAGCACAGCTGAAGGAGTCGCGGTGCCTTAAAAGAAACCAAATACAAACAGTACTTTTAAAGTGCTCTGAAAGCCCTCAGTCTTTTAGAACACTAAGACGCTGAAGTGCCATTCATACTACACATATCCCGTTCAAACTATACAACAAAATTCAGAGAGCTATTAGAACTAGTAAACTTGTGTTGAATTTAAAGCTAAAGCTTAGAACTAACTCCTGGCTGGAAAGCTGGAATTTGTTGTGTGGCTGAGAAAAGAAATCCTGCATTTGTGTACAGTTGCATCATGCTGTATTTTAATTACTAATGGAGCTATTGTGTTACAGTTTTCCTAGAGCAGGAATACAGGCATGGGCACTGGCCTGTCTGTGTTGTTGGTGCCCCAGGAATCATTTCAAGGATCAGTGAAATGCAGAACATTCCCATGAGAGTCAATTAAGGCAAGGGCAGTGCGGAGAGTAATGCAAAATCCCACAATCCTACAAAAAATAGCTTAAGTAGGTGGTTGTGACCACACAAAAACCAGTGCAGTGGGCTATTTCAGTCTCTGATAGTCACGCTGAAGAACAGCATATTTGCCTTAATTTGGCGTTCTTGAGTACTATGTTAGAAGAAAAAACACTAGCTCTTAGGTACATTATTCATGAAATAGACTATGGTTCTGAAACATTCCAGGTGTCACTGAAATTTACCCAAAATGGTGCAATAAGGACAAAGGGTTTTAAATAAGCCAAATTCAACTGAGGCCTGAAGAGGTAAAATAAATCCTTGCCAGATGGGAAATCTGTTGTGCTAGAGCAATTCCATAGTAATTCACTGAATTCAACAGTCCTGGGTGCCTAAACTTGTGTTTATTGTAAATCATGCTGTTCACTGTTGATGCATCTGGTTAGTGTCTTCTAACACTATATGGCCAAAGGTGCTCACGAGTTGCACTTCTGGGCAGAACCTATCACTGGGTGGTCCCTCAGTTGGTGCCCATCAGTAAGCACAGTGTCTGTCAATTAAGATAAAAGCTTTAGCTTTCCACAATCCTCCGGTTCAAGGTCATGCCACAGCAAGACACTACACAAGCAGCTGTCTTGATCGGAACTGCATGTTTTCTGTACATTCTAATGAGGGGCTATGAAGCTATCCAGATGGATGTCTATGCCTTCATGGAGGAAAAAAAAAAAATATATATATTTTTTACACATTCGATGAGAAATGCATATTTACATGGGCATCATGGCCGTTATCCTAAGCAGTTATGAGCTCTGAAGCAGTTCTGACGATTCAGTATGTGTGGCTCAGTTCACTGTTCAATTTATAATTAAATGACTAGTACCAGTTCTATCCAGGGTGTTAATCAGCATTTTTGTATGTATCTTTAAGTGCCTTAATTGAAGTATAGTCTATTGTTTCTCTATAAGTACACAAAATGATGTGTCATGTACTGTGAGATTTCTGTATATTTATGGGAAAAATATTTTCTTTTTTAACGGGGTGTAGTTCTGAGCCTGGATTAGCAGTGATTGTTAAATTAGACAGTGTGGCCTCTTACCTTTAAAAAGAGGGAAATATATAACAATATAAGTATAGCTACGTTATTGTTTCTTAGCGTACCTCCGTGCATTTTCACAATTTGTTATTGTTATAGTCTAACGAACCAGGCAAACATCGACTTACAATACTGGGTAATGTATGCAAAATAATGACATTTTGCCAAATGACCTAATAAACCAGTGGCCTAATAAAATAATAAATTTGCCTGAACGTAAAATGTGTATCATATAATTTTGTTAAGCAAAATATATAAGCAAAATATATTTGATATGATTTGGAGCCATCAAAATAAAGATTTCTCAGACAAAGTGATACAACAAATCAACAAACAAAAAAGGTTGCCTATAAGGAAAAGAAAAGGACGCCACCTACCTGTACCAAATGCTTTGGCCACAAGCCATGTGAGACTTGCACGGATTTTAGCTCTGTTAAACTCATAATGCTCAAAAGATTTAATAGCAGGGACAATGAAAGTCTTTTTCCAGTCTTTTGACACCGTCAAATCCCCCATGTTATCAGTATCAGTACCAGCCGTGTGACTGCCGTATGGTTTCCTACAAGTCCAAGGAAAACGATGACATCCTTCCTAAGGAATTCAGTGCACCGAAATTGTATTTATGGTTTGCTTTCAGTTAATGTTGCACATATCGTGTTCTGTTCGTGTAGTTTAATTCGAGGATAAGATAAATTTCATGAATTGCGGACTTCTATTCAGGGTGTTCCCATTCGATCCAAAAAGTGGGGTACAGGCGTAAGATTTTCACCCATTCTGGTCCCTCTATGACCTATATGAGAGCGATCGATTCCCTCTTAAAGAAACACGCCTTATCTGTTTCAGGCAGCTTAGAAGCGAGAACCAAATTCACTAAGTCTTTGTCCTCTTCATGAACTCGAAGTGGCCCTTCGTGTCCACATAATCCCACTTTTACGGTATTCCCTCCTCTAGAGGATCTCTAATCTATTCATCCACGTTCGCTGCGGTTTTCCTGCCGCACCGTCTAGGACGGCCCCAAGTGCGCTTGCGCGATCCGCCCAACATAACAACAATCCGGGCTAAACAGGCAGTGGGAATCTGTATGACGCTTGGGGTTTGTTTCCCCAACAAACTTGGGCCGAAGATGTTTACTGAACGACATTTTCTATCATACAGTCAATATATTTTTTTTAGTAATCTCTCTCGCTCGCGCTCTCTCTCTCTCTCTCTCTCTCTCTCTCTCATATATATATATATATATATATATATATATATATATATATATATATATATATATATATTCTGAAGAAACTGAGTTGATGAAACGTTTGTATTAAGAATTTCGATAGATGGGGGAGTAGGGCAGCGGAACGTATTCTCTCGAGCACCAACTACATCACCCATGATGTCAACAGGCAATTTCGTCATATTTACGCGACCACATCAGAGCACTAAAAAAGCGACAATGTAAACTGGAATATGTTGTTTTAAACCCTCTGATGAAACTAAACAACTAAAGACTGGAACAATAAGCAATCGTAGTGGTCTTAAAAGTTCCTGTTTAAACTGATAGACGCCTGTTATTGCAATTGGCTTCGGTCATTGTTGGGTTATGATCTTGATAAAAAGATGTTTATGCCGAGATCCCTGAAATTCAAAAGAGCCACTGACAGTCAGCGGAACGTAGACTTCAAGAAAAGTAAAACGAGCTTGAATGATTCTGTTTCTACCTCGTCGTCACTTGCTACAGATGTGCCCGGTGTCTCTATATGCTCTCCACTCAAAATGGACGGTGAACCTGACGAACCACACAAAGACATAGATTCCACGGAATTACAAATCGACCAGAGTAATTTATCTGGGAAAATTGAGGATATAAAGGCAGAGGATGGTCATGATGAAGAGCCAGTGAAATCCTTCAAGAAAAGCCAAAGGTGGCCTGAGCCAGGGGAACCTGTTTGTGTCATGTGCGGCCGTTATGGCGAGTATATTTGCGACAGTACCGACAACGATGTATGTAGTCTGGAGTGCAAGGCAAGTCACTTAGCAAAGATGTGCATGGGCCTTGGACAAAAGCTCTTCTCTAAAAATAAACAAGAAGACACAAGCATTCCTTCTATATCAACAGACACTGACTGCACTATAGATGTTGTTAGTGACTACAAACTAAGTTACTCTTACAAGGAGGATACCTTCATAGCAGGACTGACAGAAGAACAGGTTGAGAGGGTGAAGAAAGAGTTATCAATTGTCACGCATGGCCAGGAAGTCAGCAGACCAGTCATTGAATTTGAGCACTGTGACTTTCCTGAAGCTCTCAGGATAAACCTGAAGAAGGCTGGCTATGAGACTCCCACCCCCATTCAAATGCAGATGGTTCCTGTAGGTTTAGCTGGGAGGGATGTGATTGCCACAGCTGATACAGGCTCTGGAAAGACTGTTGCATTCCTCCTACCAGTTGTTCTTCACTCTTTGGAGGTAAAATCTTTTGCGAGAAGACACATAAAAAAACAGTGAATGACCAAGTCAAGTATTCAGCTGGTTGGGGAGAGTTCATTCATATGTTATTACACTGGACACTTTTGGTAATTATCATTGTATTGGCTTTTGCAGTGATGATATTCCAAAAGCCTGTAATTTTGCAAATAGGTTCTCTCGGAAATCATATTTTATTGTTTACTGTGAACATTCTGACAACTTTCAAAATCATAGATGGTATGTAAGAGTGTTTCTGTAAGAACATTCTGAGGATGAGTGCATCATAATAATGGCATTCATATGATCCAACAAATGTAAATTATTTTAGCCAAAAATAAAGCAAGCCCAGCTTTAATCATGTCACATAGTGAGTTCACAGGTATAAAATAAATTGGCAGTGTAGTATTTTGTGTGAACAGGTTAAAAAGTCTGGTTAAAAAATTGTCCACCTGAGGAAGGCCCCAGCATTAGTTGGGTATGTTAAGTTAAAATTGATTTCAAGCAGTATTGCACAGTGGACTCCAGATTATCTATTATTATTATTATATTATTCTAGGATTTGCTCTGGGAAAGGTCATGTGTGAAAATATGCTGCATGTGCACTTATTAGCTATTGATACATACAGAATAATGGAATGTTTATTGAACTGTCCATTCTTCAAGCGTTGATGTAAAATTGATCATTTTCTATAAACCTCTTTTCTATTAGGTGTGTGATTCATCTGCACGTTTTGATTAAATCTTAAAATCATGTTTGGTTTACATGAAACAAGGTCATTTTTGGTGAAATACTAGCAAGCCAGCTGTACAGTATTTTATTAGATGAATTGATTACATTATTCACAGTTTATTGTGTATGATTGTGCTCTCATGGATGCCTAACTTTGATTTTCAGGGTGGAGCAGGTACTTCCTTTGGTCCTATGGCTGTTATTTTGACTCCAACCCGAGAATTGGCTATCCAGATTGAGAGGCAGGCAAAGGAGCTGATTATGGGCCTGCCCAATATGAGGACTGCTTTGCTTGTAGGTGGAATGCCCCTACCTCCCCAGCTCCATCGCCTTAAGCAGAAGATCAAGGTAATGTTCCAAGCCACACTTGTATCAGTATCATTGAGGAGTCCAGTGAACAGTTGGCCTCTGCTAGGGTGTTTCGCCTCTATTTTATTTATCTTTGACTTTACATAAATACACAAATGAACAGTATAATGGAAAACATATTTGACTTTGTCTGAATAATACATTAGAATATGAACATACAACATGTTCATGGAGACAATACACTACACTCGTATAAGACTACAGCAAGTGTGGCAGATAAAACCAACATAAATAAACAAATGACAAATTCTATAAATTGTGCTAAAATGTTGCAACTTAATTTTCAGCATCATTTACCTGTTTCCTGTGCATACAGCTTGTGATTGCAACTCCAGGCCGCCTCATCGAGATTCTGAAACAGAAGGCTGTCCAGCTTGACAGTGTCAAGGTTGTGGTTGTTGATGAGGTACTGCTTAGTTTGTTCTTTGGTGCAGTTTGTTTCATTGTTTAGGCTGTTTTGAGCTTTATGCTCCACTCTGTTTTAAAGCTTCTGTTTTGTTCCTGGCTTCAGGCTGACACTATGCTTAAGATGGGATTCCAGCAGCAGGTGCTGGAGATTTTGGAGCAAGTTCCTGATGAGCATCAGACTCTCCTAACATCAGCCACAATCCCAGCAGGAACAGAGTTGCTAGCATCTCGTCTGACCCAGGACCCCGTGCGTATCACGATTGGTCAGAAGAACCAACCCTGTGCCAATGTTCGTCAGATAGTTCTCTGGGTAGAGGAACCATCAAAGAAAAAGAAGCTCTTTGAGATTCTAAATGTAAGTAATGAAGTAACAAGAGAGACCAAATTTAATATTCATAAAACACCAGTATTTATTGTTTCTTTTGTTGTGGAATATTGCTTAATAATTGCTGACATAGCCTTATTTCAACCCACAACATGTTGGTTTCAGCCAATATGGGGTGGGGATACCCTAGACCATGTATAGATATCTGTTGGGATTCTACCCCTACTTCAGAGGAAATGGGAAGGTCTTCTGCGTTAGTCCTGATCCAGGAAATGAGTAATGGCTCATGCTATTCATACTGAACAGGGAGCAAGAAATAGCTCAGCACTCAGACAACCTTTTTTAAAAAACCTACCATTACGTGAATGCACACATTTGCAAATGTCTTGTTTACAAAATTGAATTTTAGAAAATCTCTTATATACAATCTATGATTTTGATATAAATAAGTTTTGGGTTCAGGTCTAAGGTTAGACATTATGCGGAAACACTCAAAATGTATTTTCCTGTTTTTTTTAGAGCAATGCTGTGAACCCCAATGTGTTTACATCAGTCAGTGTAGATTCAAGAGATTCCAGAGTCTGTAGTTTCAGGAGCTTACAATAACTTCCTTTTTGCAAGTCAGTTTATGATGGCTTTTTTTTGTTGTTTAAAAACGTATGTAATTAAAACCATTACAGATCCAAATAATTCTATTCTCACAGTCTTCTGATTATTTATTCACACATTCAGCTTCATGCAATCTTATTTATTGAGACTTCAAAACATGTGATAAAATGTTATGTCTGTTTATGTAAACCCTTGTTTATCAGCATCTTAACATGAACTGGTTTTCCTCTCCACAGGACAGAAAGCTCTACCAGCCACCAGTAGTAGTGTTTGTGGACTGTAAACTCGGAGCAGACCTTTTGTGTGAGGCTGTGCATAAGATTATGGGTTTAAATACAGTTGCTATCCACTCTGACAAGACACAGTGGGAACGCAATAGAATCCTGAAGGTAATGTCTTTTTGAAAGTCAGTCTACTTTATAATTTCTCCAGGGCAGAGTGCTGTATTTAATAGCAGCAGACAACAGTGAAAATAGAAAATAAATATGATGGATACAGACAACAGTGCAACCAGACAGTAAATACACTATGTATATGCAGTAAACTAAAACAAAACTATACAATAAATTATACAGATCATTATTAAATGGATTAAACTATCACTAAGCAGGGGACAGGATAATAGACTAGACAGTATGTATTGAGCAATGGGGTGGATGGGGGGATTACTAAATTTACATGTATTATCCAGTTCACATTGATAGCTTGCTAATGATAGAAATACTAATACTGAATATACTTTTGTCTAAGGGTCTACTTGAGGGCCAGTTTGAAGTGGTGATCAGTACAGGTGTATTGGGCAGAGGACTGGACCTGGTCAATGTCAAGCTGGTGGTTAATTTTGATATGCCAACTAACATGGATGAGTATGTCCATCAGGTATGATAGGCCTATATCTTAGAAACCACTGCTGGCAACAGCATCATCATCACTGTTTGTGGTGAACATGATATTATGTAGTGGGATATAATGACTTCATTATGTTTTAACATGAACCTGTGCTTACAGATTGGGAGGGCAGGAAGACTAGGACACAGAGGAACAGCAATCACCTTCATGAATAACAACAATAAGCGCTTGTTTCTGGACATTGTGAACAGAGTCAAACCCACTGGCTCCCTGCTTCCCCCACAACTCCTGAACTCACCACACCTACACGAACAGCAGAGGAGGGCCAGGCGCAGAAGTAACCAAGGAGAGGATAATGTCGTAACCAAGAACAACCTCATCGATATAATTAAAAAGCATGACAGGAGCTGTGCCAAAAAGTGACAAGTATCTTATTTACATTTACAATTTTACCTTTTCTTTCACTGAATAAATGTAATGGGCTGTCCTTACCCCATTTAAATGCAACTTTTTAATCAGTATTTTCATTTACTCTACTTATTACTCTTACTCTGCAGTCACCTACAAATCAGTGTCTCAGTGACGTTAAGTATCTTTAGCAGGTGTACTCAGTCACTACGTTGTGCTGCCTCTTTTACTATTAACTCTAGAAACGCTTAAGCATATGATAGAGAGGTTGGACTGTGCTGTCAAAAATAGCACTTTGAAATTTAGCACATTTTCTTGTTTGTCCAACTAAAAACATCGATATACCGCCACCTGCCGATAGATACATTTTACTACATGAAGTGATGGAGACCCTTTTACATGACGTAGTAATTTACTGTGAGCCAGTAATATTACGCCAATGTTTTTTGAATTGAAGCGGCAAGATGGCGGTGTAGACAGTTTTGCGTGTACAGGTAAATAAAGTCTTGTTTTGTTTAGCTAAGGTGTACTTGCTAACGAACATGACAGGTTTTTTTGTGTTATTTTAACAGTGACAGCCGGTTAATCCTGACGTTAAATGTTTTGCAGAAAATAACTATCACTAACTAGACAGACGCGTGAACACGTTAGGTACAAAGTTACATTTCTCGACTTACTACTTTTAAAACATTCACAATTCCGTACAATCTAGCGTCCGTTAACTAGCTAGCTATCGCTAACCTACCTGGCCATTTTTTAGAGTGGTGAAAGGCAGTGGAGAAGAAAATGGATGATTGTAAAGGCGAGGAAGCAGCTAATAAAACTACACAAATGAACAAGACATACATAATATCTGCAGAGACAAGTAAATGTGGGGTGAAGTCAAATAGTTTTTCTGCTCGAGGTCGTTTCACTCTCCAGAAAAGAAAAACAAACAGCAAAGGAACCGTGAGCCGTGAGCACACGCCACTTGAAAATGCAGAGAACCAAAGTGAAAAACATGGGAAACGATTAACTTTACAACGAAGAAACAGAGCAAGCTCGGTTGAAAAAATCACTTCATATACAGCAGCGACGCCAGAGAAAAGAGCGTGGACACTTTCAAAAATTCTATCAGAGCCAAACAGTCAAGCCTCAAGTGGTTCAGCTATACTCCACTCAGCTAGTTTTAGAGAAACGGAATTTAAAAGCACAGACATACTAAAATCGATAAACAGACCTTCCAAGATTACAGAGAAAGGAGAATGTTTTGCGCAGAATTTCTTGGCCACTGTCAAAGGAGATGCCGCTGACGAGCAAGGCAAAACATCAACACCAACGGGAAAAACTAAGTTCGAGAAAGTAAGTTTAAAGAAAGAGGTCTTTGAAAGATGGGCAGTGAAAGATATTTCAAAATCCGTCTCAGCAAAGCACTCTGGTGTGGAGAGACGCCAGCAAAACCAACTCAGCGCTGTAAATGGAAAACCGGTGCCCGCGGGTACAGCCAATAAAAAGGTTCCTATTAATAATCAAAGTAGAAACGTGGTACACACCCCGCGCTCAACGCCTGCTAGAAGACCAATAAGTCAGGTGAGTTCCACTCCTAGTGGAGCCTTGAACACAACTAAAGCTAGACTGCCTGTGGGAGGTGAAACACCTGCTTCTGCTGAAGTTGGGAGCCAAGCTTCATATATACAACCCCAGGAACTGAAGATGGAGAACAGTGCAGTTACTGTGGCTGTGCGAGTAAGACCTTTCAGTCCCCGGTAATATACTGTCTTTTTTTCTCCCCCCTCACACTTGAACTTGAAATACCTTATGTGTGACTGCATAAAACCTGCATTTCAAATTAATAATACTTTTTTTTTCGTTTTGTATTATTTTTGCAGGGAAAAGGATGAGACAGACCACCAAGTGATTTTCATGAGCCACCAGGAGACTCTAGTGAAGCATCCCGAGACTAAACAAACCTACACATTTTCTTTTGACTTGTCTTTTTACTCAGTGGAGAAAACAGACACAAATTTTGCTGGCCAGCTGATGATTTATGAAAAGTTGGCTAAACCCTTGCTTGAAAGAGCCTTTGAAGGGTTTAACACTTGCCTTTTTGCTTATGGGCAAACTGGTTCTGGAAAGTCCTACACGTTAGTATAAGTACTTTTCCTCTTTCAAAAGCTTTCTTTAGCTCATATAATACAGTGGATATGATGGGAACAGTATTTTCTGATTTTTCTGACATCTTTCAGCATGATGGGGTTTGGTGAAGACCTTGGAGTTATACCAAGATTCTGTGAGGAACTTTTTATAAGGGTTTCCAAAGTTGACAATAGTAAGGTGAGCTTAAGGATTCTCATTCAGTCCACATTATTGTTCTACTTTTGCTTCTAATATTCATGAGTCAAGTATTCAAGTGATTAACTAGCTTAGGTCTCTTAAGAACCTGAATGAAACAAAACATTAGCTGACTGTTTGGGGTATCACTAGTTTGGATAATAGTGTATGCATTTATAGACATTTTACTTGAAGTTAATGTTAATCATGCTTATCTATTACAGGTTACTTGTCATCTGGAAATGAGCTACTTTGAGATATACAATGAAAAGATCCATGATTTGCTTGTAATGAAGGATGAACAAAACCAAAAGAAGACACCAGTGAGTAGAATGAAATGTAGAATGAAATGTAGTCTGCAATGTTTCATGTCAAATTACTGTGGCTTACTGTAGCACCATCCATGATAGCCAGTGTATAAGATTTTAACCATTACAACACAGCTTGGGCCACACCTGACCACACATAATTACTGATTCACTGATAACACACTTCTAAAATTACTGAATCAAACTGGAAACCTCAAAATAATCCTGATGACTACTAAAAATATATTTTTTCTTTCTACTCAATAATCACTTGTGCAAAAAAACATCAGTGCAACACAATTGTTACCGATTTTATAGCTTCTTTGCTGTAAGAACATAGCAAGTGGAGTTGAAACCAGGTGACTTGACAGCTATTTGTAATTTGGGAGCCATTGCTTAATTTTATGCGCTATACATGCTTTGTCCATGCATTTTTAGTTGCGAGTTCGAGAACATCCAGTCGATGGGCCTTATGTTGAGGATCTGTCAACGTAAGCATTTATAGTCATTTGAATGTCTTTATTGCTAGTTTGCATAAATCAATGTTTGTGAAAGGTTTGTTTGTTTTCTAGAAATGTGGTTAGCTCCTATGCTGATATTCAGGTAACGTGGACTTGAATTGCTTTCATTCATTAATTCAGCTCCAGTAGAATGTAAAGATATCTATTTAGCTATTTTCTAACTCTCTTGTATCCTATCAGACCTGGCTTGAGCTCGGCAACAAACAACGAGCTACTGCTGCCACGGGCATGAATGACAAAAGCTCCAGGTCTCATTCGGTCTTCACTCTGGTCATGACTCAGACTAAGGTTGGTTATGCCTGTCCAAAGATATCCATTTGGGAGAAGATGACAATATTTCTTACATCTTCTACTAACTCAACAGATTACTGCTTCATGTTGTTTCCCCCTGATACATGCAGACAGAATTAGTGGAAGGAGAAGAGCACGACCACAGGATCATCAGCAGGGTCAACCTGGTGGATTTAGCAGGCAGCGAGCGCTGCATCACTGCTCAGACCACAGGAGACCGGCTGAGGGTATTTGGCTGTTTGTACACACCTTAACCCCTCCACTCGTTTCCCCTTGGAGTTGCACTGTCACTGGGGATACGTTTTAATAATAGTAAAACCTAAAATTGCCTACCGAAATGTTGTGTTGCGTTGTAATGCAGCTGTCAGATCGATTTGCAAGTTGAAGAGACCTGTGAGCAATGCTTTTCTTTAAGGGAGCATGCATGGGCCAAATTAAAGCTTGCCTTGAGATGGAGCCTTGAACATGGAGAGAGAATTTTCACTGTCTTTCTTCACTTTAAGCGTACAAGTAGTCTGACAGTTGTATTATTCTTAGGAGGGTGCAAGCATCAACAAATCTTTGCTCACTCTGGGAAAGGTGATTTCCTCGCTCTCCGAACAAGCACGGAGCCGCAAGAAAACCTTCACTCCATACAGGGAGTCGGTCCTAACATGGTAAGTAATACACTCTGCCATCCTTAACTTTTTAACAATTGATTGTTTAGTTGTTTTTTGGTCATGATACATTGACGTGTAATGACGTCATGGGATAGTGGAGTTCGTTTCTCATAAGTAATAATGCTCTTGCTGAAGATATGGAAGATATTTGCCTTTTAACTGCATGTGCATTTGCCGACATCTTTTTAGGGATTCGGTGAAAGTGACTCTGTCTTACTATCCCCTCTCTCACACCCAGGCTACTAAAGGAAAGCCTGGGTGGCAATTCAAAAACGGCCATGATCGCGACCCTCAGCCCAGCTGCCAGCAGCGTGGACGAGAGCCTGAGCACGCTACGCTATGCTCAGCAGGCCCGTTTGATCATCAACGTAGCTAAGGTCAACGAGGATACCAACGCCAAGCTCATTCGGGGTCAGCACCTTCACGATAACCCCCCCCCCATGCCGAAACCACCCACTTGGCTCCCCACATCACCTAGGTCAAACTGGGCTGCCGAGAATTGTTCGGGGTGAAGTGTATCTTACCAGCCTGTCAGCAGAGGCTAGATTAACAGAAAATGTACCTTGGCGTGTAAAGCCTTTGTGTTCCGTCATGTCCTGTGAGCAGAGCTGAAAGCAGAGGTGGAGAAGCTGCGGGCGGCCCAGATGAGCTCTCAGGGCATCGAGCCGGAGAAGATGAGGCACTTTCAGCAGGAAATCACTGCTCTGAAAGCTCAGCTCTCTCAACAAGAGAGGGAGATGGCCGAGGTTCACCGGTAATCCCAAAGCACAGTTTTTGGTTGCCTGCTGACATAACCGATGTGCACCTGCAGAACTTGACCATGTTCTCTTATTTTTATCATGTGTAGAGCTTGGAAGGAAAAACTGGAGCAAGCTGAGACAAGAAAATGTGAAGAGACCAAAGAGTTACAGGTGTGTGTGTGTGTGTGTGTGTGTGCGCGCACGCGCGCGGGGGGTTGGTTTTTTTTGTTTTGTTTTTTGAAACACCCCCCCCCCCCTTCATCTTTCGTTCTATTAGCATCTTAACTGTTTAGTATGAGCTTTAAGGGTCTCTTGTGTCCTGTTCCCACATCTTGTTCTTCCTCACACTCAGCGTGTTGGCATCACATTTAAAGTGGATAACCGGCTTCCCAACCTGGTGAACCTGAATGAGGACCCTCAGCTGTCAGAGATGCTCCTGTACATGATTAAGGAGGGACAGACCAATGTTGGCAAGCACAAATCTGAGTCTGCCTACGACATCCAGCTGTCTGGTGCACTTATTGCTGATGAGCACTGGTAAGATGCCCTTAGCTTAAATGCATAGTCTTGGTATCAGAGGCCTCAAGGACTCCTGGCTATAATAATAATTTTTAAAAAAAGTACTTAGGAACTGTAGTATCTGCCTGGTTGCAGTGGCTTCTATAGCTTATAAGTAACTAATGTGTATTTCTGTAGCATAATTTAAAAACAACCGATGTTGCTCCAAAGTGTTTTACACAAGATGGGTATATCAGAGACCAGCATGAATACAACAACAAAAAAAGTCAAATTAAAAAAGAAAGGAAAACAATAATATGCAACACTCCCACCACATAGCTTCACCTGTTTTCAAAGGCTGACCAAAATAATGTTTTGAGCTTTGGCATAAAGAACAGCAAGTAGAGTGGGGCTTGGCGTTACCGCTTAGCTTTTGCTTTGAAAGGACGGCCTTAAAATAAAGATGCCTTTTGTGCCAGTGAGCTTTCCTTTCAGCACGAAGTCCCACCTAATTTAGGACTTTCCCTCAGCCACTGAAATAAGGGGTGTTAGCTAGCCAGCTGACTATTCAGTAGTCACAACAGAAGCTAGACATTAAATGATAAATGATAAATTTAAGTTTCATTCAGCCAACTCAGATCATTAGGCGTGCAGTGGTTCTGTAAATCAAGGTGATGTTAACTCAAATCTGATGTTAGTTAATACCATTCATTGCTTTAGTTGTGAATTTTATGTTCCCAAATTAGTGTCTGAATTTGTTAGGGCGCTCAGGAAATTTATGCTGCTTATTTCCAGTTTTACAAGAAATGCATCTCTTGCATACAATTTTACTGTATTTAAGTATAATTGACTAAATTACTTGTTATTATTGGAACAGCCAAGTAAGGCATACTCTGACCTCAAATTATGTAGACTAGTTATTATGTGGAATTTGTTTTCAGTGATATTAAATACTTGCACTTTTAATTGAAATACTGATTGGTGGTTCAAATATTCTAATGACCAGCCTGTTCTGTTAACTCAACCTTTGACTTCTTCTTAGTGTCATCTCCAATACAAATGGCACAGTCAGCATTATGCCCATGGACAATGCCAAGACGTTTGTGAACGGAAACCTTGTGTCTGAAGCCACTGTTCTCCACCACGTAAGGGAGACACAAAAAGCCATTCTTCAAAACCATCCATACTATATACCAGTGGTTGTTAGTTATGTGTTGACTAAGCGTGGCAGCGATGACATGCACAGCCTAGCCTGGTTTGGTTTCCCCAGGGTGACAGGGTGATCCTGGGAGGTGATCACTACTTCCGCTTCAACCACCCAGCTGAGGTGCAGGGTGGAAAGCGTGCATCCTGCTGGAGCATTGGAGATGGCCAGAAGGACTTTGAGTTTGCCAAGAATGAGCTGCTTTCTGCTCAGAGAGCTCAGTGAGTTCATTTGCGGCTGTAATAATAATTACCTGATTGTGCTGCAACTTATAGCAATATAAGGATTATATTGAATATGATAGTTTACTGTATTTACACAATCTGGTGGCAGTGTTGGGTTATATTTGTTTTTCCCCCCATTATGCTCTTGGTTTTGTCTCTAGGCTAGAAGCAGAGATCGAAGATGCCCGGGTGAAAGCCAAAAATGAGATGATGCAGGGAATCCAAGTGGCCAAACAAATGGCTCAAAAACAGCTGCTGGACCAAAAGTTGCAGTATGAGAACAGGATAAAGGCCCTGGAGAGAGAACTTGTATGGTTAAAGACAGTCTGAGCAGGAGTTATTCTGCTGTAAGTAGTTCACATTTGCATTTGTCACTTTTGAGCACTGAGAGACTGTCCTCTTCACAGGAGGAGGAGACTGAAAGAAAAAGAGCTGAGGAAACAGAGAGGAGGCGAGTGGCTAGCAAAATGGAGGAGTTGCAAACCGCCAAGAGCCTGCTGGAACAGGAAATGAGCACGCACAAAAAACGGCTGCAAATGGAGGCGCAAGCTGCCAGACAGGTACTAACCTTTTTGTTGTTGTTGTTGTTGTTGTTGTTGTTGTTGTTGTTGTTGTTTGTGTTTTGTTTTGTTTTTTCTTTCTTAAAAGCCATGGCACAGCAATAGAATGGTGTTACCTGAGGTTTGAAGGGTGTTTCTCTTTGTTTTTATAGGCCATGGCGGATAATGATATTCGGCATGCTAAGATTCTTGAGGCACTGGAAGCAGAGAAGAGGAAAGTTTCTGAAGATCTAGCTGAGATTCAGAGGAAGCGTGTCTTGAGAGTGAATCAGACTCCAAAAACTGGTAGGTTAAATGTCAACTTACTTTGTCTCTATTTGCTAGACATGTTTTATTGCTTTGTTTACAACAGTGGTATATAATATGGATTTGTCTATATGTGGCTATACTGTTGTTTTTTTCCCCAGATGACAGATTTATATTAGATTGCTTGTAAATGTAATTAACTAGGCTAAAGTTGGAGATATTGGCTATAAGTATATACAGTAGCTACTGTGAAAGTGAGAAGCATCTGAATCTTCTGGTCAAATCAACTATTGTAAATTTTAGCAGTATAGCATGTTCCCATTTGCACAAGAGAATTGATTGACGGGTAAAGACATTATATATAATTTGTGTGTGTGTGTGTGTGTGTATTGTCAATGCTTTAATGAAAAAAGGTTGTTGAGTTATGATTAAAGACTAACCGAGGGCATTCACACACTCATGGCTATAAATGTTGGTGCTGCTTGGTCTAAGCTATAGTTGGACATCAGTTGAAGGCACAGTGACACAACATTGCAGATGATGCATACCAAGTTTAGCAGTTAGATATTAGGGTCAATCTGAATATTAACATTCACATAAAATGTTCCCAAATAACAACGATAGTAAAATATTTGCTATACGCCCATGTGCTATATGCAGCTCCTCCACAGTGGGATGCCATGAAGTTGTCCCTGATGATTGAAGAGGCTAATAAAATAAGTGCAAAATTCAGGAAGCACACAGTCTTCAGCAGGTTTGCAAACTTCATTCAGGGGTGTTGTTGTTCTTGTTCTTGTTCTTGTTCTTGTTCTTGTTCTTGTTGTTTTAATTAAAAAAAAAATAAAATAAAATGAATCACACTAGTCACTGAAAGGGCACCCACACCTCCCTCCCCTTCATTTTCAAATGCTCTTTACTACATCGCAGGCATGAAGTGTCAGATAAAGAGACGGTAGAAGGTGAGGAGGTGCAGATCCAAGTGCAGAACACCAAGCTGAGCATCTCTACATTCTGGAGCCTGGAGAAGTTCCAGAGCAGCCTGGCTGCCATGAGGGACCTGGAGCAGGTAGTCTCATATGGAACAGTGCTGGCCATATTTAATACATATTTAGAACCCTGATGAAAACCTGTGTGCCAAAAAGTGTTGGTCTAAAATAAAGCGTTAATCCTCTAGTCAAGTGTTGCTGGTTTCACTTTCAACAGTTTTGGGATCTTTCCAAGCACCTTGGTAGACATGCTTCAGCAGATCACTTTTAACAAACATATTACAATATCTTGCCACCTAGCCATGAGCATATTGTATGTATCTCTAATGTAGATGGAGCACAAAGTAATGCATAGATATTATAATTCGACCTTAAAACAGGACGAATTCATGTTTCCCTGTCACAGTTTCCACTGCATAAAGAATTAGAATATTTTAAAAAAATTTGGCATTAGTTAGAATTCATTGTACCTTTTCTTAATCACCCTATTAAATCCATGAAAGTGGGCCATGCAGTCAGCATCCAGAGTTTTAACGTGGTGCTTATCGCAGCACAGACAGACATGCAAGCAAATTCCCCTCTCGTATAACCTGTCTGTTATCCTCTTTATGACCTGTTGTTCATATGTCCATAGGAACCATTCTTGAACATTGACAGAATCTTGTCCACAGATAAAAGCATGCAGCTTCTTATATTTCTTGCTTATGCAGACTGGTTGCTAAATAAATTGACATTTTATTGCTTATAGGGAAATTGTGCCTCTAAAGATGATGACGTGTTTTATGACCCCAATGACCAGTGGGAGCCAGATATATCATCAGCCTCTTCATTGTCGTCTTTTTCTCGCAGAAGGTACTTTTACTCCCCCTCTTAGTCATGTCACTGTGCTTAATCATGCTTTACCTCCTCTTGGCCCATGGCTTGTCTGTGTATGTATTTACACTGCACTGTAAAAATGCCTGCTTTTGGATGAAATTGCACAAAATAACTCTTGTTACTGTGAAAAATTAATACGGGTGATTTTCAGCTCTGTAATTATGAGATTTTATAAACCCAAATGAAATGGGCGGGTTTGATTTTTTTTTTTTTTTTTTTTTTTTTTTTTTTTTTTTTTTCTTTCTCTCTTCTCTATCTCAGACCACAGACACACAGCTTACACCCCTAGCTGCTTCTGCATTTTTCTGCTTTGCTGTGTTTATTACCTTGATGGTAGTACAATCATAGATATCTGGCCAAGCACAGATTGGCAGATTGTCAGACCTCACCCTACCACTGCCCAGCGCAGTTCTCTGGAGCATGGCCCACACCCACAGCTAATTTGCCTTCATGCCGCTTTCCTCCTGAGAGCTGCCTCTTTTCAGAGCATACTCACTCCTTGCTCTCCTAACTGTTTCTTCTCTGCAGTTCAGTTCTGAGAAGGAATGGCCCATGTCCGCATGCAAGGCTTGGCTTGAAAAGCTAGCTAATAAGTGACTTTTATGCTTGGGATAGTACACTAGGCTCATTTATAGCACACAATTTACCTGATAGAATTATGTTGAATGAATGAATGAAATGGATACTGTAGCTTGGAAGCAAACTACTGTATGTTGGTCTCAGGAGTTTTAGAAAGAACAGTGCAGACTGATGGATGTTCCACACATGCCTGAATAAAAGCACTAAACATGATTAAAGAAAATCATGTTAAATGCAGTGTCACAATTGCAGAGAATAAAAGGAACTATCTGTATTGATTGTGCTTGGATGACTGGGTAAAGGATTGGCCATCTGTTACTGAAATCCTTCCAGGAGCAGGAGTCTTCTGAAGAGCAGGCGTATCTCTGGACGACTCTATGAGATCCGAGTGCACCCTATCCAGAGCTTGCACTGCTCGTCCTCACAGTCTGCTGGTAATGTAGTCTTTATGTGGGTGGCTGTTCTGATTAAAGAGACACTCATTTTTAGCGATTTGTGCATCATAATTAACTCTCCCACATCTATCAGAATTTTCTCATGTTCTTTTTAAAGTTCAGTTATGGTATTGCTCCTGTCATAAAGAGAATGTATTGAGCAACATTTGAAAATCTGCCAAAATTGTGAATTGCAGCCACACTTTCCATTGCTGCCCTGGGTAAATTATAATATCCTATTGTCTGTTTTTCATTTAGTTTGTTGTTGTTGTTGTTGTTTTTGTCTTTCCAGGTCTTATAGGTGTAAATAAGCCTCCTTCACTTCACTACAGCAGCTCAGACTCTGTACTGCCCGGCATCTGCAAAGATCTGATTGCTGCCACTGTTTCCCACTTACGTGGCATCCCATCAGCAGTGGAGTGCGGGAGTCTGGCAGACAGACTAACCTTGGACCTGCTCTCTGTTCACAATGCTGCAAACTCCATTGCAGGCTTATATGAGCAGCTTGATGACGACAGTCAGGAGAACCGTAAGTTTTCCCTTGTTTAAACAGCCATATATCACAACTCATTCAACAGTGTCGGTACACATGAACACCAAGGAACTTCAGCTATATTACACTTTGCACTGTAGTTCCAAACATTGTGCAATAGTTAACTGTGTGTGTGTGTGTGTGTGAACAGTGTTTGCATGCAGCAGTGAAGCACAGGCTCATCTTGTGAGGGCCACTTCTGCTATTGAAAGATCTGTGTTCATTACCATGCACTGGCTCTCCAGCATGAAGCCCAGTACGCTCTCAGCCTCCCAAACTATGGAGGAGCTCAAGATAGAAGTAAAGAAAATTGGAGGCTATTTTCAACTGCTGATTCAGGTACATGGAAAGTGAGAGCTTTTGCAGATATATTATAAACCTTTCAACACTGAGTAGTTACTTAGCCTTGTGGAGTTTACATTATGCGGGTGATTTGATCTCCCGCTGATCTGTCTCTTCAGGGCTGTGACTCTGAAATCTCCACTATGGTGCATGAAGCTCAGAGGAAGACTGGTAGGTGTATGGACACTGCCTTGAGTGCCATTGGTCTGCTGGCAGCAGTGACTGGGACCCATATGACTGAAATGGTGTCAGACCCCATAAGTAAAGTGAGACTTTGTTCATAATACTCGGTTCCTTTTATGACACTTGAAGTTAGGGGTACTCATTTCATGTGTCAGAAGTTGGTGTGAACTGTAATATCAGTTATAGTACCTTTTTAATTCATGTGTAAACAGTATTATGATCTTACTTGTTATTTTGGCATCATATGCTTCATTGCTTTAACTTTCTCTCTCTCTCTCCTTCTTTCTCCTTAGACACCTGCTATGGTTTCTCTGCAAAAGGGCATGTGGCGAGGCATTGGAGCTCTTCTAGAGGAGGGCATCTCTATCAGCACAGAGATGCTCAAACATGCTCAACTAGCTCAACCTAATGCTCAGGTTGTTTTGCCAATTCTGTGCAGTAACTCCTCATTTCAATTATTTATGCAACATGAAGAAACAAATGTTTTTACTGTTTTTTGTTTTTTTTTGGTCTGGTTTTTAAATTCAAATTATATTAAAAATATAAAGGCTGTTTTGCTAGAGCTATGGAATGTGTTTCTCATGCAACTAATCATTTCATTGCTTTGCTTTCCAGTTTTTACAGAGCCTTAAAACAAAAATGCTGCAGGTGGCAAATGCTTTGCTAAGCTACCTTAACTGCACCATGCTGGTACGTATGAGAAATACTTGTTGATCTTGACACTGTAGGAAAAGGTTTTAAATTGATGACCAGCTCCCAATGACTTTGAATTAGTGTTTTACAGCACTATGAAACAATGTGCACAAGCAGGCTTATCGCATCTGTCTTGGGTTGTATTGTCGTCAAGATAATAAATGTTTTGAATAGTGTCATCCGTCACCACAACGTGGTTGTTTTTGTTATCTTCCATGTCCAAACTACAGCCTCATTGTAAGCATTCAAAAGGGTGCCATTATCTCCCCTCCCTATCCTAGCCTAGCTGGAACACAAAGATTGGACATGGCATTCAACTTCTTTTCCCCTGTTAGATGTTACTGATTTAAATACATTTACATATACAGTACACACTTTTTTTTCTCTCTCATCATAACATCAAGAATATTTGCCACAGAGGTTTTTCTCGATTCATACCAGATGATGTTATACATACAATATAAATGTGTAGTGCAAATATGCTTAAGTAGCAGGTTATCCAACAAAATAAGCATAATCCTACACTCCCTAGTGTCATCAAGTCTAAGTGTCATTTAGTCTTGAGTATAATTGTACTTGAATTACAGAGACAAGTGTAAATGTTTGCAGTTTAAACTCAGTGTTGCATTTTCTTTTTGCATTAGGTTATTGTTAGATTAAAATTGGATTACTGAACCTTTGTGTGGGCATGTTTGTATGTGGGTGTAGCAGGAGAAGCCAGTCTCTTCATGGAATGGTTTTGAGGATGTTGATGTCCTCCACCTGGGCCGTGTGCGTAATACAGCTGATAAGCTCTCTCAGCTAAACAAAGCTCTTCAGCAGCTTCACACCACCTTGTCTCGTGTTCTCAGAGGTAACGTTGTTTTCAAAGCTTCTGTCAGTAATCAGAAGTTAAAACTTTATCATGGCATATACTTTTTCTCTTTCATTTACAATGTAATTTTGGCAATTGTTCCCACAGGAAGAGGGAGTGATGCTGGCCTCCGTTCTTTTAAAGAAGCGATCAGGTCTTTGTCTAAGACTATTGGTGATATTGTACATGGACTACCAAAACAGACAGATGTTGGCTCTGCTGGGAGTCTTCAGCTCCCGTGTTCAAAGAGTGTTCTGGCTGCACGAGATGAGGTGCACTCCACATTATGTGCTCTGGCAGCACTGTTTGATGAGAGAGATGAGGAAAATCTGGAGCTATCCAACTGTAAGAGTTCCCTTGGAAAAGCAGAGGTTCAGGATCTGGGTCATGGCACCAGGAATCGAACTGTACCTAAAGTAGTGTACTCTATGTCCTCTGGGGTCAGTTCTTGCTCTAGAGATGTTCGCTGGGTATGATGTGTCCTCAGACAAATGCGGTAGTAGTCTTTTATGCACTAGTTTAAGGACATGTCTAGTTTGTGTCGATGGATACCCATGTGCACATTGTCTGCAGTACTGTATGATTTGAAGGGAAAGATTTAGCTTGGTTTCATGTTAATTGGGGGGGGGGGGGGTCATATTACACCTGTGCAGGAGGAGAAAAATGTTATCAACCTCAGCTAGCTTTTGCTTCTATTCATGCATATGAATAAGGGTGTAAATTCTCTGTATGTTACCAAGGATGTAGTAATAGGTTGTAATTGTTAATAAAATTGTTTTTAGTAATTTAATTATATACAAATATTAGAAATATTTTCCAATAACTTGCTCACTCCCAGTTTGCTATTTTGCACCAAGATATTTTCCACATGCATTCAGAAAAGACAAATTATATATTGTTGCCATTATAACTGTTTCTTTTATCATGTAGTAATGCACCATTTCCCATAATAAACACTGATAATGATAGATAAGCTGGTGTTTTCAATCAATATTTGGTTTCAGCTATAATGTACTTTTGCCTGTTAGTCTACATTTCCTGATTAAACCCAGGTTTTTATAGATAGATAGATAGATAGATAGATAGATAGATAGATAGATAGATAGATAGATAGCGATATATATAGATAGAGATATATATAGAGATCTCTCTATATGTATATAGATATCACTATAGATATATATATAGAGAGAGAGATCTCTATATATATAGATATAGATATCACTATAGATATATATATCTATAGAGAGAGATTCTCTCTCTCTCTCTCTCTCTCTATATATATATAGAGAGAGAGAGAGAGAGATCTCTATATATATATCTATAGATATCTATATCTATAGATATCTCTCTCTCTCTCTATAAAGCATAAATTGCAATGTATGTAGCAAATTCTACAAAATGTGTACGCTGCAGGTTGGATCTAATGATCTTAATGTGTGTTCCAAATACAGAATCACAGAACTGACATTTACTTTCGCAGTTTCTCTCGTTTGCAAAAGCTGAACGCGCGCATACGCCCTCCTCCACGCTGGCGTTGCAGCTTGAAATTCTCTCAATGAATTCTTGGGTTCTGATATCATTAAGGAGTTTCCTTTGTCGAAGACGCTAGTGACAAAAACTGTATGCTACGACTGCGGTTTTGTTTTCAAGAACAGAAATAGAAGGCGACGCATTTGGGGGAAAAAAAATATTTTAGGTACTTTGTGAGGAAATCGTATCGACTTCGAAAGGTATGCAACAGGTAATTATGTAACAGTTCGCTGTAGTTCTAGGTAGTCTAATTTAGTCTAATTTAGGCTGTTCGAGATATGTTAAATTTTTTGTGTTTACTGCAGATTTTACCGAAGATTTCCAGGCTAGTTCTGTATTCCTTAACAAATTTCTAATTAAGCGAGGTCTGTCTTTAGTAATCTATCTCAGACCTGTTGTCCTATGTTTTTTTTTCTTTGCAGGATGCATTTGTTGAAAATGATTTGCTCAAATATTATTGTAAGTACCTTCGTCTTTTTAAGGTGTCATTCTTATAACTTCATATTGGTTCATGTAATGACTTCTGTATTTTCCAGGTGTGGATTCATCACTGCTTTGGAAAAGGTAATATTAGCAATAAAAGAAGGCTTGTCTATTTTCTAATGTCAAAGACATTCTTTTAATTGATGGAACGCAATGTTATTTCTAATGTAACCAAATCTGTACTTAATGACAACTACTACCTTTTGTGTGATTCTCCCACAACTATCAAAAGCAAAAAGGAAATGTGCTGTAAATACTTTAAAATTCAAAGGGCAGGATACACCATCAGTTCTTTGGCTATCAATGATGGCACAGAATCTCTTTTTATCACCTGACAGCTCTTGAAATTGCTGCGGAAAGCGGAACCTCATTGCCAAACGAGGAGGTGTACTATGAATATGTACCAGGCAAGCTGCAGTGGCATGCTGTCCATAGGTTGTGTAAACAGCGGTCCAGCACCTTGGCAGTGATAACCAGTGTTGAAGAGCACCAAGAACTGACCAACTTTCTGCAGTCCTTGAACATCTCCCAGCCTGTATGGATTGAAAAGATTATTGTTCCTGAAATAAGTGGTGAGATTCATATACAATGCTGAGAGAGGTTACTTTCAAACCATGCTTATTTTTCCCCTAATAATTTCTGATATTAAAGTGAATATACTGTCTCACCATATGAGAACGACATGGTGCTACAGTAATCACCTAGTGTTTTCAAATGACCCAGCTAGTTACATTTTATAAATAATAAAAGATTTCTTTTAAATAACCCACCAATAAGTGCTTATTGTCCTGTCCATTGTCCAAGGTACTTCAGACTCCTTAATTCTGGAATTTTTTAGGCGAAGTGACCGCCAATCTGCTCGACTCCTGTACAGTTTCTCCAGAATGCCTACTGTGACCGTTTGTACTCGACTTCGCTTTGATCCCAACTGCCATGGAGAGTCCACTGTATTCTCTTACTCTGTGCCCTCAGTCAAAGATGAGTTCCAGCTCCGAGCTACAGTTACCCAAAGCGAACCCATCCAGCTTGCCCTGCTTGTGCATGGCATGCATGGCTCCTACCAACCAGGCTTTGCCAATGATGCCGCTTGGCACTCCTTGTGTGTGAGCTGGACAGGTAAGGGTGGTGAGTGGTCTATCTCAGTAGATGGCCTGGAGGTTGGGCATGGGAGTGGCCTCTGCTCAACTGACCATATCAGGGGGAATGGTGTTTTTATCATCGGCCAAGATCAAGATACGTTTGGCGGATCCTTGAAAAATGAGGAGGCGTTCTGTGGGAGCATCACCCAGCTCTACATATGGGATCGGGCGTTGGACACCACTGAAATCCAAAACATGGAAAAAGAGTGTTCACCCATTCCTTATGGCCTACTTTTCAAATGGAGCGCCTCTGGGCTGGAAATGGAGCCCTCCCTACCGAAGCACTGGGGACATGTTCAGTGTCAAGGTAAAATGTTGGTGGTAGAAGTGATTGGGGGAAAGGGGGCGTTGGGTTGTGGCCCATTTAATTTAATTGAATGCTGGACTACATTTTGCCTTCTGCAAGCAGTAGTTAATGAGTTCCACCTCTGATGAGGTTCCCCTGCTGCTCTCAACCAACATGAATGCATGGACTTTCGGCCAAGTTGTATTTGGCAAACTCAGCCCTAAATGGTTGTAAATATTTCATGTGTGCTGTAATTCAGAAACCCACCCATCAAAACAAACGCTTTGCCTCTGACACAGTCCAAACTCATGGGAAACTGACTCTAGGCTCTTATGGACTCTTTAAACAGTATGCATATGACTTGATGATCTGTACTTGCACCAGGCTTTGATTAGTTTTTCTGTAGATCTTAGTAAAGGTAATATACAACTCTGGGTCTGGTTTAAGTAGCTTATTATATTCACAATGGCAGTGTTTAACATCCTTTTTGATAATTTTGCATTAATGTTTGTTCCCAGGTATCAATGGTCAGTTGACTCAACAGTTCATAGTCCCTTGGTTGAATGCAAGTTTACAGTATCACAATTTTTCTCTAGAGGATTCATGGATACAAAATAATGATACCTGTGTAATGTTTGACCCTACCAATGGAAAGTGGGGCTGGGATTACTGCAAGGCACAAAGAGGGGGTGTTTGCCAGATTCAGAATGGTAATAACTCTATTTGCATTTATATTTACAGCATTTGTCTGATTGCTTTGTCCAGAGCAACTTAGAGAAGCACTTTGTAGTGTCTATCAAATGCTGTGTGCATTCTCTGTGTACTGATTTATTCCCTGTTTAGAACAACGGTGGCCACTCAAAAACACAGTGAAAAATAACACCACAAATACAAAATAAATTTGTCATACACAGATAGCAAAGAGGAGAAGAGACCTGTACTTCTAACAAAAGCTTGGTGATTGTGTGTAAATGTCTTGTATTTGTAAAATTGTGTTTACTTTTGATTGCAGAACACTTGGATAACCTTGGCTTTCCCAACACCCCGTTATTTACACAAGTCATTAATAGGAGTCATTACAACCCTGTGAGTGGCAGAGTTTCCACAGGAATAAAAGACCTGTGGCATAATAGATCTTAATAGACCAGCTCTAATTTTGCTGGATGCACAAATTTTATATTATTTGAATTTCTTATCCTTTTTATTCACTGATTGTTTTTGTTTCTCTCCACAGGAATTAGAAGAGAATAATTCAACTTTTTTCCCAGAGAATGAGCTAATTTGGTTGAGCTTCTTTTCTCAGTCTATTGTGAGGGTTATTGAGACTAGTCCAGATATCATCACCCCCTCCGATCTGCTGTACCTCATACAAACCATTGAGCTGGCTGCAGCTGCTCAAACCAATAAAACAGCTTTCTCTTCAGAAGTCCTCAAGACAATGGCTACCAACTACCTGAACTTAGCCAGCAGTATCATTGATCCTATCTTGGTCAGGCAATGGTTGGATCTGAAACCACTAGGGGTAACTGTTTAAAGCTTCAGGAAGTAGGGGTGGGACATAACTGCAAACATTCAAAGCATTTAAATACTTTTGGTATTCTTCCTAAATATGTTTGCTTTCTACAGATACACCTTAGACCATTCATGATTGTAGAAAGCATTGACAAATTGCTTTGGGCACTGGCGGATACAATCTTTTCAGAAAGGAAACCCTTTACAGTTTCAACAAAAAATATAGGTAAAGCGCTCTCTGTTGTCTGTTGACTTTTCTGTGACGTACCAGTAGTATACGGTTTACTGTGATGTGCTATATGGCATATCGAGCACATAGATGTAGTAGTACATGAAAAAATACATTTCCATGTTAATTTGGGGATTATATGGGTGTGGTTGTTTTGCAGATGTTCATATGGAACCAAAAAAGTTATCTCAGATGAGCTGCAGCTGTGTGTATAAACCTTCAGCACAGACTAACCATGCCAGCAACCAAGATGAAATCCTGATCCCAGAGACTGAGGCTCAAAGAATTTACGCCCTTGGTGGAAATGTCCCTAAAGATTTCTTGTTTTTCTTTAGACTAAGTTACTAGGAATTGCTTCATGCTTTTTAGTACATTTTTACATCCTGCACATAAACAGGATTAGTATTAATACTTAGATTTCTGATCATAGTTTTAGTTTTTTTCCTGTTTATGCTGATTATGATCACAAAAACAGATCTTAGATCCCTACACAGGTGAACTGGGAACACATGTGCATTAGGAGTGATATTATATATTTATTAATAATAATCATTCAAAGTACAAAAAGTATCCTGAATAGACCAAAGAGGTTCTTTGTTCTTGATAGCAGAGGGAGATTTGTGCTGGGAAATCCAGCTATATAGATGTAAAACTACACATAGTTGAGAAATGTTCGCTTTGTTTCTTCATCGGCAGGTCACAAGGATGTAATGTTTATTCATGCCTACTACAGCCAGTTGGTGGAGTTGCTTTCTAAAACTGCAGGTGACCAGCAGACAGAGAGGTTTGAGCCTTACTTTATGTAGCAAACTTTCAATTGTTTGATTAAATTGTGTTTATACTGTAACTGAAGCCATTTAGGTCTTGTTTTTTTTGTTGTTGTTTTTTTTCTCCCAGATCACCCTTTGATCATCTGGCTTCAGCAGTCATATCTGTAACAGTGCGAGATGTATCCAGGGTGGAGAATGTTCCAGTGTCTGTCCAGTATACTCTATCCACTGTAAAAGTGGTATGGATTATCAGGGTCTTATTTTCATTTTAAAAGTTGATAAGGAATTGTTATTTTGTAGCCATCATAGGTAACAATAGTCAATATATGATTTGACTTTTCACAAGTCTTGAATTCATAGCCATAATATTTGGAATCAGCTATACATAGTAACCTGCTTGATTTCTGACAGATATTCATTATTAGTTTAGATAATACTATTCCAGCAGTCTGAACTAATTTGACCATTTAATTAACCTATGGGCATTTTTGTTGATCTTATACCTAAAACATCAAAAATATTTGAGTATATCAGTGATGCTCTGATTTGTTATTATTTGATTTTGGCATTAATCTTCAGTAAACACACATGGTAATTTGCATTTTTCTACTGGTGCATCATCTGAAATGGACCTGTTTCGTGTGATCCTTGGCTTCCACCAAAAACATTTGCTTTTATTGTAGGAGAAGTATTCCAAGCTTGGTACGCCTGGTTGCATATTTTGGAACGTCAGTATGATGTAAGTAGATCACATTAAGGCCGATGTGTCTTATAAACAATGTGTCACATTTATCAGTTACCTCAGTGAAAATCCTGATCTAATTTCAGCTTTCACACTATAAGTCTGTAGTTATGAGGGTGTAAAAGGCACACAGACCCCAACATTATTTCTCTTAAGACATTTGATGAAAATGTCCCACTGACTGAAAGTGGTGCATGTAAATGTTCAATATCTGCCCTTTTCTTAGGGCTAATCATGCAAGTGATTGGTCAGACAAAGGCTGTAGAGTGTTGTACTCTGGATCTGAGGCCACGTCCTGCTTCTGCAACCACACCACCAACTTTGCTGTCCTTATGAATTATATAGAGGTCGGGGTATGTATATGGAGTGTCAGTGATTTGATAAAGAAATTATTGCGAGACGATTGAGAACCCTACACAGATCTCTAAAGTGTTGTTAATATATAAACTCAACTTTTACTTCCATTTTTAGATAACACAGTTGAAACATTTTGTTTTCAGTAAAATTGAAAGGTCGCACACACTGGAACATTTATTTGGGGCTTGTACTGTGACAGTTATATCCAGCAGAGGTCTCTGTTAGCTTGTAGAAAGAAGGATAATATTGGTGGACAATATGCTGATTCAATATAAGTTTATTTTATTTTCTATTACTTATCACTGGGAATTTATTAAGAAAACCTTAGGGCAGTGTACTTTGTATATGATGGCAATAAATTCTCTGAACTTATTTTGGAAGAAGATAATTGAAACGTCCCTTAACCAATGAACTTTTTTTTAAATTGGTTGCTCAGTGGGAAAATGTAAAACTTTTCAGAACAGAAACTTTAAATCACTTTTAGCAGCTGAATGTTACTAAATGTAGTATCTAGTCATATTGCTTGGAACTTCATCTAGACACTTAAAGAAAGAGATAATAGGGGGAGAGAGAGAGAGAAGATCTAGGGGCTGTTTGTTGTGACGGGTCTTTATCGTCTGTCTCTGCAGTGGAGTGCGGAGGAGGAGAGCATTTTGACCAAGCTGACGTTTATCGGGTCGGGAGCCTCACTCTGCGCACTACTGGTGACCTTGATGCTGTTTACCGTGCTGGAGTAAGTGGTTTCCACGGATACACTGCCACAGCAACAGCAGCGCAGTGAATGTGTGCTATTGTTTGTGTGTTTGTGGTGGGGGAGGGGTTGGTGGGTATGGGGCTGTTTGGGCCTGTGTGTGTATTCGTAAGGCCTGCTCTCAGGCCACAGTATGCGGGGACATATACATTTGATGTAATACAAATATAGTATGTGAAGATTTTCTATTTCATCATCTACTTCTATAGCAATCTTCATAATGCCAGTGTATTGCCACTTTAAGTGGTAGCAGTGCCCTTTTCACGTTATTGACTGCTGTCCTGCGCTTGTTATGCATTTGTGACTGTAAGCTATCAGACCTTCATCCAGTAGTCAATAAGACTAGGTTCTGAGGCAAAAGAAGTATTGAACATTGCTAATCTGGTAATTAGTGCTCTGTGCCTAAACTGACACAGTGCTCTGAACTGAGGTTTTATGGTTACACTGGAGTTAATTAAGCACAAGGGTCACACAGGGAGAGGTTAATCAGTGTGTCATTGGGCTAGCCTATTTCATTAAGAGATTTATGGCCTGTTTGCACCAGCCTATCAGTCCACTGACACTCAGCCTGTTAGATCTAGGTGAATATTTAAATATAAAGTAATTTATAAACAAAAAAATAATTTTCTAAATACTGGATGTTATTTATTTTTGCTAGATCAAGGTCAAATGTTAACAGTGTACCTTTTGATGATGTTTTGTGTATCTATACAGCATTCCAAAATCAGACCGGACATCTATTCACAAGAATCTTTTCATATCGCTCATCTTTGCTCAAATTGTCCTTCTCTGTAGTGGCTCTGCTATTCATAATAAGGTATGTGTGGCACAGCAATGAAAATGCAATGAATGGCATTCAAAATACCCCTTCCCACTAGTATTGTTAATGATTAAATAGCAAAACTAGTTTAACTTTTTGCACCATATATCAGTTAAGAAGTAAACAAATTAAAAGTAGAAGAGGATGCCCCCCCCCCCTCCCCCCTTGAGTCTTGGTTTCTTTCAAGGTTTCTTCTGGTCTCGAACATTTGTAAATCTGTTATAAAAAGCACTGTATAAATAAATTTGACTTGACTTAAAATGTACAGATTAGTAACATCTGTATGCAAAATCTTTAAGAATCTTTACATTCTTTACATTCTTATGTTGCAGTCTCCAATTAAATAATAATTACCACAAAAACAAAAATGACCCAAGTAAGAAGTCTTCCTGGGTCTTTAAACATTGGCTGTGTTAGATGATGTATATAAATTGGCATGTATGTGGTGTTTGAACTCTTGACCCCTAGCACTTGGCCTTTTGACCTGTGCCCTTAGGTGGCTTGCACCCTGGTGGCGGCTCTGCTCCATCTGTTCTTCATGGCAGCATTTAGCTGGATGCTGGTGGAGGGGCTGTTGCTTTGGAGCAAGGTGGTGACTGTTAACTTGAGCGAGGATCGCCACATGAAATACTACTACATGATTGGCTGGGGTAATACAAATGAGGTCTTTTGTTAAGTGATATGTTCACTGATAGGAATGGATAGGTAGGGGAGATAGGAAAGTAGGGCCCATGTCAATTAATGTCAAGTCAGAGGGTTTTTTTTTTATTTTATGCTGATTGATGTTATTTTATGCTAATTGATGTTATTTTATGCTAATTGATGTTAAATTGAAAATGTAAATATTAAATGAATTGACACAAAGCAGTGTTAGGAATAGTGTCTGGAATGTGTAGCTCGGATTTGAAGGTTTTTCCTATATCAGTCAAATGACTAACTAGGCATGCAACCTGTAGTGGGCCAGTCACCAGCTTTGCCATGTTTCAGTGAGACCCAAAAAAGCATTCCTAATGAGAAATATAAGGATGTTTGCAGGGTGTGGTAAATTGTCTTTAGGGCATGATATGCATATTCTCATCATGCTGGCTTTGCCCAATAGGTCTGCCTGTCCTGATAGTCACCATTACTCTTGCCTCGGCCTCAGGCAATTACACAGCGGATGGCCACTGTTGGCTGAGCGTACAGAATGGAGTCATATGGGGCTTTGCAGGCCCAGTCATCTTTATCATCATGGTGAGACTAGACCTCTTTTTCCCTGTCCAATTGTTTGAAACCATTGCTTTCTTATGTTCCTTTACACATTCCATCTTTATTTTTTGTATATTTGTAAGATTTCATAAAAACATGCATGTTTTTCAGTCTCGTATTATGTTATTAATGTTCATGTAACTCTTTAAAGAATTGTAACTGTTATACTCAAAGCTTTTTTTTTTTCTTTTTTTTTTCTTGCAGTCATCTGAAATGATTAAGATTTGAACTATAGGGGATGTTTTTTTTCCCAATTTCCCAGACCCAGATGAGTCTTATATCTCAATTAAAATGGAGATTTCTATCTGGTTTTCATATGAGGAACTTTTATTTTCATATGGTTAAACATAGCAGATCTATGTTTTCCTACTGAAAATGTCACTGCTGCAGAAATATATGGGCAGTGTAATTATCATTCATTACTGCATGTTGTATTGCATTTTCATAATTTTGGCCCATTGTTGCTACCATCTAATCTGCGTTCATAGTATGCCTTAATGAAAAGGCTTTACTGCTGTCCTGTAGGTAAACATTATGGTGCTGACACGTGTGGTGCTCATTACCATCTCCACTGCCAAGAGAAGATCTCTGATGCTGGCAGCTAACACTAGTCCTGTGCATCAGGTGTCTGAACAGATAAGGTGAGCTCTTCCTCTCTCTCTCTCTCTCTCTCTCTCTCTCTCTCTCTCTCTCTCTCTCTCTCTCTGTTTTATTCTTTCTACTGTGTCACCGACTCATTTAAACGAAGTCTCTTTGTCTCGTCACTCCTCCCGGTCACCACACGGAGGTGCCATTTTATAACTGTATGATTTATCATACAGTTCATACACTTGAACTGTTCTTTTAAAATGATCTTAAATTATTGATTTCTTTTAAGTTATAATTCCAGTGAGAAACTGTCAGTATGGTCTTTGATTTTTTTTTCTGTGGCCTGTTATTTGAGCATTTAACTGTACATTTGGGTGGTCTAGCAACCTCCTCTGCTATTACTGAGATAGAACTGGATTTTAACAGACCCAAATACTGTCAGTCCTGTTGGCTCAGAAATATTCCTCCTTCCTCTTGATATTATAAACAGCCATAATACAAATTAAGATGCCACAGTCAACCATAATTTCCTGACGTGAAAGTGAATTTTCATAACCTGAAGTGCCATTGACACAGTTAGTCCTCCTGTATGAGCAATATTGGTGCAGCCCTCAGTAGGTCTGTGTGAGTAAGTATCAATGCAAGCGTTGAAAGTTGGTGGTCAAACATGGCGTTGGCAGGGGAAAATCAAACACACACTTCCTCCCCCTGGCGAGCCTGACTTTTCTCACAGCTGGTTCATTTTAGTGGTCACCTGAACTGGAAGGTAATTTTATACTAAACAGAATTAAAAGTGATTTAGTGTGAAAATTGTCACAATGTGAGACTAAACAGTAGCTCTTGTTGTGCTTGGAATGACCCCCGGAGCTGCCAAACAGCGAGTAAGGCACGAGACCGGCAGGAACTGCCACGGAGAGTCTGAAAAGAAAAGAACAGTTACCTAAAAATCCATTGGCATGTGTGTGAGTAATGGAGGAATGCATATGCTCTGGTGCCACGAGGCCTGTCTGTGTTTCACAGGGCGGCAGTAAAAGCAGTACTGGTTTTGCTGCCAATTTTGGGCCTAACCTGGCTGTGTGGAGTTCTAGTCCCTTTCTCCATCATCATGGCCTACATCTTCATCGTTCTCAACTCGCTGCAGGTAGGTTTCATTCATTTCTCTCTCCCTCCCCCTCCCTCCCTCCCTCTCTCCCTCTCTCTCTCCCTCTCTCCTTCTCACCCCACTCTTGCTCTGTCATCAGATGACCTATAGTCAGTCAATCACATGTGATCAAACTTTGTGAAAATGTCCCAGAGTAACACTAAGGCCCATTTTAGGGAAAGGTTCAGATGTGGGGGCTAATAAACTGCATATCCCGTGATGTCTTTGGTTTTGCTACAGTCGTTCAATGGTAAGAAATAGTATAAGCATTTTAAGTTGGTTGACTCTGGAAAGTCAGAGTAAATATATAGAAGTTTTTTTTTAATTTTCTGTCCAGTTTCTGTCCAGTTCTGCTACTCATCTTAATTGTACTAAATAAAACCTGTTTAAAAAAGTCAGATTGAGATTATATATTATGATCCTGAAAATAATGTGTTAAAATAAATTGCAGCACTACATGTAGAATGTTTACATCAGAATAGTCAAAAATAAATATTCATTATTATTAATTCTTTTAATTCTTTTAAAATAAATTGTTCCTTTATTTTTTACTATTCAAAATCCACTTTGGGGGCTCTGATAACATGCGGGTGATTTTATCCTTTTGGTTTTTTTTGTTTTTAAATTGATTGTTCAGTTGCATCTTGTTCCTGTTACTAATTTGGTTTATTAGAATTAATTCAAAAAAGTATATTACTGTAAATATATTAAAATCTCTTGCAAGAATGGTGGAATTAAACAATTCCTTATTTTAATTTTTGGTTTTACTTTTGTTTGGTTTTGTGATTTTGATTTATGGTACAGAAAATGTGGTAGTTAAGCAAAAAAGAAAAAAGTCCTGAATAATAAGAAATTGCTATTTGTATCTTTATTAGTAGATTATTCATCAAAATTAATTTAGTAAGTATGTGAATGATGATGATGATGATGATAATTTCACTCTTAAAATAATCTGAAGCATGTTTTTCTAATTTCCATTACAAGCATAGGAACATGAACACAATGCAGATAAAACTCAACTGTTCTATAATTCTGAATTGCAAGTTTGATGTAAGAGACAATATATGAAATTACATAACTGCCATATTTCTAACATTTAACTAAATTCTTTAGTTTATGCATGTGTATTCTTTTTGCTGCCGTTCAGTTTAACAGTAAGCATTAGCTTTTTGTATGCATGCTACTTGGCAAATTGTGTTTCTTAATCTGTTTTATCTACAGTTGAACTATACATTTATCAGGAAAAAACATTACAGAGCTCTAGTCAGATCATTAGACACCAGACTATAAATAGTTTAGTTTCACTAACATCTAATTAAAAATGTTTTACCCTAGTGGTAATTAATATAGGTGGTTGTTGAATCATGCTTTTGCTGGACCATATTCTTTTAAACCTGTTTGAATAAAAATTAGGATTGTGTTTATTTGGTTGGTTGTTCAGGTAGAAGTAGAAATTATGCTGCATCTGGAAACTTTAAATCCTCTCCTGGCTTTTAAATTATTATTATTTTAATATTTATCTATTTTAACTTTTTTTTTTTGGATGCCATACTGTTTTAGTGCTTCTTCTGAGAATTGGCTTACATGCTAAACTGCTCAGTGGTGCAATCTCGCCTCTGCTTCTTGAGACTATGCTCAACAAAGTATCTTTTGTTGTGTCTTAGATAACTAGTCAGGGTTAGTAAGGCTAGTTATAGTCATCAGTGTATTAAATATTATTTTGTCAGTCATCAGTGGCGTTAGTTGAATCACATCTAAATAATTGTCATAATTTTTGGTGTGCAAATTTGGTATACATTCAATCTTAGAGTATCCATATCATGTGAGCTATTGCATCATCGGAGGCATTTCACTTTCTTCTGGCATCAGAGCATTGTTCAGACATGAGTGACCCCCAAATGCAAATGATCTACTTTAGAAATGACTAAGCATCCTTGGCTATCCTTAGTCTATAGATCAGCTGAGACCAGTGAAGCCTATACGTCGTGGTGTTAAAGAGAAAGCGGATGTTTGTAGCCATCAGCCAATGCATTTGAGATGGTTGAAACCAATCTGATTTTCTCTCCTGTCAAGTCGGTAATGTAACTGTAAATATAACTGATACATTTGAAACAGTGTTAAAACCAGTTTTAAAAAGGAGTGCAGTCAGAAAAAGCAGAAATGAACAAACAGACATGGGCTCAATTCCCAAGTGATTTTTGTTTTCCCAAGAAGTTTCAAGTCCTCATTTTTTTATGTGGCTTCTCAATCATGCATGTTGTTTATCATATGTCAAGATTAATTTAGAATAGTAAGTGAAAATTCCTAAAGTAGGAAATCATTAGAATCCTTTATGAAGCAGTTTAAATGCAGTAAAAGTGACAGTTCCTGCCAATGCACATGCTTGCAATGAATCTTGTTCTTTAATGATCATTTTATGGGATGTACATTTTTTAATGTGTATGTGGGTTGTGCATTACAACAAAAATTGATTAAAACCACAGTCAATGCAGCTGGCACCCATATATTGATCCAGACATGAATGTCAAAGTCTAAATGCACTATTGAGTAAAGGATACATGCATTTTGTACTTCTTGTATGGAGAGTATATCCTTCCCACTACATCTTAGGTTAATGTCTAAGGACAATCCTTAGAATTATGAGGGCATGATATCCATTCTTAATCTACAATGGAAGCAAAAACCTTAGATGCCCATTTATGAAATTCCTGTTATGATGTTTTCCTCCATCTGTCATTGTATTTTCAATAAGCAGCAAAAACAACATAAACCTTAGGCTAGAAGGTTTTATTGTTAAATCAATAAAACAGATAATGTTGACAAGCCCTTTCATTGCTCACACTTCTTGTTGGTTGCATGACAAAACTATTACAGTATTGTTGTTGTTGTTGCTTGCAGGATCTTTTATCTTTCTTAAAAATATCCATATTAGTAAACAGGTTTTCAAAAAATTATTTTCTTAGTAAATTGGGATGTGCGAAATTTGTAATGTAACACATTATTTGAAATTTGTGTAACATGCAAGAACCTGAGGTTTTTAGATGTAAGTGCAGTGTGTTTATTGTTAGGGCACTTCCAGAACTCATTGCAAAAAACGGGAGCCAAAGAACAGACAGGGAGGCTTATCCATAATCATAAATCCAACAGAGCAGCAGGCTAGCTCCATACTGGCAAACTCTAGAAAGCATTAGAAACAACAAACTGGGAGAAACACTGCCTACACACACACGCACACACACACACACACACACACACACACACACACACATATATATATTCACATCACAAATAGATGAGAAAATCTGGAACAGGGGAAGGACTTTAGCGATGTCAGGCCAGTAAGGTTTGTGAAGAAAGGGCTAGAAGGTTTTAGACGGGGCTGGCTTGTATGTGGACAGTACTGCATAGCCATGGAATCATTTCAGTGCTATCAATACTTGAATACAGCATGCTTTAAAGTATTTGAATCATTCAACCTGACTAGGAAAGATGGGCAGTATAATGGTAATATGCCTCATGCGGCTCCTGGGAAAAATATCAGAGAAGTGATAAAAGGATGGAATGGTTGGATTTGTGCCTGAATAGAACACCCCACACCCCCACCCCGCATTCATGAGTACTCCTGAAACAACAGGCAGATTAAATGATTTCACTTCTATTTATGAACCTATGAACCCCAGATATAGCTAAGACTTGTGTGCCCCTTTATCAAGCTGGAAATGGAAGGTTGAGGGAGGAGGAAGCGCTTGATTTGGCCATAAATCGCTCGACCCTCTGTCATCCAATCTCAGTGCAATGTCATTCAAAAGCTCGCCACTATCTATTACCTGCATATAATAGGTCCTCGCCATGCATTGGCTGATGCATTATTAGCCTATAACTCCAGTCTATCAATAACTTTGAGGATAGCAGGAGCAGAGGGAGGTTTGGGGTCACAAACTCAAGTCAGTTTTTTTGGGGGGGAGGCATGTATGTATTTATTTATTTTATTGAGTTTCTTAATGGTTGGTTATTGTTGTCATTGTTACTCATTGTTTTCTCAGCTGATTATGACACTTTGAGTACTTACTATTAATTCTTTAATATTAAATAATTATTAAAAATTTTAAATGATTATATATTGAGGTAAAGTCTGGAGTCTAAGATGTTTTTTTTTTTTGTTCAAGTTGTTACAGATATTTGTTTTTAATTGGTCTCATCTAATCCCATTTAATTGACTTGTGTGTGTGTGTGTGTGTGTGTGTGTGTGTGTGTGTGTGTGTGTGTGTGTGTGTGTGTGTGTGTGTGTATGTGTGTGTGTGTGTGTGTGTGCATGGATAGATGGATGGGTGTGTGTGTCTTGTTGTAATATTCAGATCCACCTTTTTGTCATCCATCTATAGCCAGAACTTGTAGTTAGCCCTTGTAAGTCACACTTGTGAACTACAAGCTACCCCTTGTAGGGTCTGTGTGTGTGGGAATCAATATGAAAGATTGACAGTTTTCATGACACAGAGAGATGGCATTTTGATGATATTTGTTATCCTCTTTTAAACTGTTAATATTAGTTTTTAAATACATAAATAAGGGAAATATTGTAATTGTTGTAATTATAATCAAACATTTCAGATTGGTAATATATTGCCTAAGGCTTTTTAAAAAATGTTTTTTTAAATATAGTCAGGTAAGCAACTGCAAAAAATGTAAGTAATATGCTAGTACCTTTTGTATGACACTTCCTATAAGTCATTCCAAGGCTAATGTAAATGTGAGTTTAAACATTTCTCTGGCTTTCTTTTTTCTTTGATCCGTTTTGTATTATTTTGAATGCTGTGCAAGAATGTTTATTTCCCTCCTTACCCCTTCTGCAACTTTGGTAATCAGTTTTCATAATTCTTTTTATAGTCTCCCCATAGTAGTCGGGCAACTCCTGTAGTACTATGTGGGAAATGCTCCTAATGTGGGTTTGGGGCTTTTCTTTCTTACTCTCACACAGCAGGCAGATTATTTTAAACATTTTGCAAAAAAGGATTAAAATAAGTAGACAGGTACCCAGTTCTTGCTACTCCACACAGGTTTCTGTTAATTTCTTATTAATTAATAGTGTTTAGGTTTTCAATTAATAGTGTATAAGGAGGCCATTTATGGTAATTAGGTTTATATCATTGGCTATAATTGGCTAAAAATCCACTTAATTGAGCTCAGTAATCTAGGACATGAGAACCATTTTATAATATAGACATTTGATGAACCTCCTGTGCTTCCTATGTTTAATCATGTTCAGGCTGATATTGATAAATAATGACACAAGAATATTTGTTTACATATTTGTGCCTGCTGTCCTGCTTACACAAAATTATTATCTCAGGGATCATTATACAATGTGCATTTAATCATTAGAAAGGCAACACAAACAAAACGCAATATGTGCCACTGATGTGTGTGTTAACAACCCCTGCACAAAAGTGCAAGTTCCATACTGGAAACTAACAAAAGGTAATCATTGTGAATAACATGCTTCCTGTCAAGAGTAAAGTGAGTTTCACTGTGATCATAGCCCACTAAAAGAGCTTGTCCTGCTTGGTACCCACCCGCATTTATTTGTTTTAGAATTACCTGCCAGGTCTATTTAGTAATAGTTTGTGTCATATGAAAGCAAACCATGCTGCTACCCTGGCAGAAGACTGGGGATCACATGGCCTGCTGGGTCTGACCTCATGACCTCTCTAAGAGCACCCCCACTCGAGAGAGAGAGAGAGAGAGAGAGAGAGAGAGAGAGAGAGAGAGAGAGAGAGAGAGAGAGAGATCCCCCCCCCCATGTCAGCCATCACGCTGTCATACAAATTGTCTATGTCAAAACAATGACTGTTCTGTATAGTTTAGTATTTTGCCATTTCAAACTGTCATGAGATTGTAAGATGGAGGGTTGGTTGCTGGTGGGGGGTTTATCTTGGGGTGGGATGTTGGGTCCATAACACACAGAAGACCTTTTAAATCTGTTTTAATCTAACTGACGAAGACTGTTTGGTTGGCTTTGATGTATACTTTACAGATAATTAATGAGAACTGGGTCAGTGTTGAACAGAAGAAGCTTGCTCTCTTTCTTTGTCTATCCTTTTTAAATTAAAAATTTGCAAGAGGGATCTTATAAAGGTTTGCAAGTGAGCAATTCCTTTCTGTATGGAAATGAAATCCCAAATAAGCATGTCATGTATGTATTATTCATGTGTCTATACTTTGTAAATCATTACTTCTTCAGAATGAAAGCTTAATTGTGGGGCCCTGTTTTTACTGACTTAAAATAACTAATTCAACAAATGGGCCTTGGATTCCCTCCAATGTGGATTAACAGCAAAGAGCAAAACAACTGAATGTTTGGTGGTTGAGATTTATTTATTAGCACAGAGGAATCCTGGGCATATGTGTAGGAGAACTGTAAATCCAAGGAAGGAACCAAACATGAGGGAAGAGAATGGAAGTTCACTGAAACTGTTTAGCTCTTCTGGCCTCTTGCCCTTCCTGCATGTCAGGGCTGTCACGCTGGCCAGAAAGTCAGCCGCAGACACGGCTGTTCACCTCCCATGTCCTTTCCTCCTGGGTCCGCCGTGCTGCTTGGCCCCTAACGAGTGTTTACTAGGACATGTTGATTCTTATTAATCTGGTTCTTGTCGACTGCATGTTGCTGGGAGGGGGCAAAGGGGAGGGAGGGCCATGGTTTGTGTTAAGGGTTCAGCACCCTAGGTGGGAAAAACCCAAAGAGCCTGACAGGTCTGTGGGCTGCTCGGGAGCGGGGCCTTTTACACTGTGCAGATGTGGCTCTCTGCTTTGTTATCCTAAGTAATTATCCTCATTAAATGAAAGCATGTGCCAATCACAGGGCTTTGAATTGGGCCCAGTTTTGGCCGAAAATCACCCTAATGCTGCCCGAGTGTGTGTCAAAGCCCATCTTAGGTGTGCTCATTAGCACATGAAGAAAGCCGAGGCATGAGATGGTGCAGTGTGTAGCAGTTGTGACACTAACTGCAGATTGTTTGGCTCTCAAGTGGGTACAAATTTGATGATTATCAAATTTAATAAGACTTTTCACCCCTTGCAGTTTATTCATGTGAAAGCATCCATGGCCTTTTTAAGTCAATATATATCTAATGCAATATTCTTTTCTTGACTAAATGCGGCCTCTATGGCAGGGGTGATAGTGAAGAAAAACAGAGCCAAAGCATTTTCACATTGATGAGTCTTCCAAGTGAAGAGACCATTTCACCGCTCGGCAGCGATAGGGAGTAAAACACTGACTGAGAAAAGGTAGATGAGAGAGAAACGAAGAGACTGGAAAACTAAGATGTATGAAGTCTTCATGTCAATGAGCAACCATTCGTTTTCACTTTGAACTCCTGTGATCCGTAGGCAGCCTTGATTGCTTGTGACGCTCGCACAGAGCAACACCTGATCAGGATTGATGGTGTTCGAGAGCAGTGCCTTAACTGCATGTGCCGTATCTCGGGCACATGTCATTATCCCCCGTCCACGCAGGTCTTGAGAGGAGAGTAAGGGAAAGCCATTAGGTCCTAAACATTTTCAGATGTTTAGTATTTTTGAATTCTTGGTGATACTAGAGCTAGTTATCATTATATACCATCATTTTGCTGATTATTAAACTTCTGCCTGATGGTTAGACTACAAGAAATTGCTTGATTTTGAAACTCATCTTTTTAATGAATAAGAAGCCTGACATGCTCTTGATTATGAAGTATGGATTTTAAGCAAATGAATATAAGAAATAGATTTTTTTTTTTGTGGGTAAGAGTAAAGTTTTTTTTTCAAATGATCAATAAAGCTCCTTGTGAAGATCACACAGTAAAATCCTCCAAATTCTGACTCTCTGTTCTGATTGACATCATTAATTAATACTACGTTCAGAAAAATCAGATTTTTTTATTTTAAAGATGATCTTTTAAATTCACATATCAAACCCTCTCCCCATGATTTTTACTTGTTTCTTCTCAACAGCTTGATGGCTCTTGGCATTTTAACCATCGGGTCTTTGCTCTTTGTCGGATGAGGTTGACATTCTCACTGAGAACCAGCCTGCTTTGGTCAGAGCTTGAGGCCCAGCTGGTCTGCCTTAACTGGCTAAATCTTCACATTTTTCCTGCTGTCAGTGTAAACTATGTAATTAGAATATGTCTTACACTGGTGGTACAATATCATGCATTTTGACAGCGGGGCACTCAGAAATGTCTGTTGGATACCTAAGTGTCTTTAATTAAACAGTTTTTTAGCTCTTGGGTATTTCTTTCCTCTGCAAGTTCAAAGAGTGTGGTTTGACCCATGTGCTAAAAGTTTGTATCAGTTGTCTGCAGGGATGTTTGACTTAGCCCTCCAAGTATGCAATGTGAAATTGTCTTGTTTAAAAGCTGGTTTGTTTACTGTTCATTCTTCCCTCTCTCTCCCACATATGTGCACCATGAGTTTTTTGGATGTATTCGCCTTGTGGATTTACCATGCCTTTGCTTTTCAGAACTTCATATTGCTATCAGAGTTTACATTCAAAACAGCTGTAGAAAAATTCACATTTGATTTGCCAGAATTATGTCTGTTTCTCTGATGTGTGTAATTTGGAACAACATACTAAGAATTATCTTTGATGATGGTCATATACATATGTAATATTTTGATTGGAATTGCCCTCAAACTAAAGTCCTCATTTTAAGTAGGCATGAGTCTAGCGACACTGGCATTGTAAGCCATGCACTATAAGTAATTTTTGTAAAAATCGCTTGTTTGAAGCACTGTTTTGTATACTAAACTCCATCCTCTGTCCTCACATTAGTCTCTATGGTATATTTCTTGCTACATTGAATTTTGTGAGGCTTGTGCTTTTACACGCTACAGTGTAGCGTGAGGCAGCTTCTATTCCTACATCTTCCACCCATTTCACCACCAGGACTCTTATGGATATTGAACCACTGTGGTGGTGAGTTTTCTTTTTCTTTGTGAACATGGTCTTTCTTGGATTTTGGTAACATATTGCCTTTGAATTTTTTTTCCTTCCTTTAAAATCTTCTATCCTCACACTGCTGTATTGCAAGGAAGTAATGAAGGCCGCTAAACAATAAAAGTGTCCATAGGCCAATAGTGTAATCTTAGGCTAATTATTAATATTGTATATTTTTCTTCATTAACTTATGGATGGATGGATGTATTGAAAGATGGACTGATGAATTGATTGATGGATTGATAGATGGATTTATAGATTTATAGTCATGTTATTGACTATGTTTTTATTATAAATAAGTAAATTTTATTCCATTTGAGTGAGTTCAAACTATTTTTGAAATGGTTTTGCAACTGGCCATATCTAATTCATCACATAAAAGGCATCTCCTAGCTTTTAAGCTTCATTGAACATGTGTAGCTGAGCAAAGAGATGAAACTGAACAGAGTTTCTGCTTTCAGGTATAAAATTTCCTGCAATTTACAGTTATTTGAATGTAAACATTACACTTGTTTCATTACATATCATGGACCACTTTTTCATGGCCTACACAGCAAATTTTTCCATGAGATCCTTTTCTCACCTCTGTATTAGTTATGTGCTACTAAAAGGCTGATTTGCCCTCAGAGTTAAAACGGTGCTGAAATGGAACAATACTCTATTGTGTCCTTGTGCCGCCTCTAAATGATAACCATATTTCCGAACATTCCAAAATATGCAGAAATGTATTGCATCCTTTTAAATATTAGGATGTCCTTACTTGTTAAAGGCCATATAAATGTGGATATTATTATGGTCATGATTGTTATTTTTGTCAGTGTGTGTCAGATTCGAGAGGCGGGCAAGGTATTTCTGTTGTATACACGGTTGCACCCAGTGGTAGTGAGAACATCTGTTTTGCGCTTGTTGTTCCTCTTGGCTGCTTTTCAATTGGATTTCCTCAAGCAGGTCCAAGAGCTGTCACCTCTGCCAGGCTCTGTTAGCTATCACTGCTGGCCCCTATATTAAGTAGGTGTTTCAGGGCTAAGTTAATAACTCTCCCCTCCTCCCCTGACTGCCTCGCTGGTGCTGCACCTCAGCTCTGTCTCCTCCTCTCCTGTCCTCAATACTGGGTGGCCCATGGATATCCTCCATCCCTCTCACTTCTTGCTGGACGTGTGTGCGTGCGTGTGTGTGTGTGTGTGTGTGTGTGTGTGTGTGTGTGCATTCTGACACTGGCATGCTGTAGTGTAAGGGGGAACCTTGTGAACACTGCTCACTTTCAGCAGTTCCCTAATGACTGCTCTCTTTCTCTCTCTCTCTCTCTCTTTCTCTCTCTCTCATTTGTTCACTCTCTATGCTTCTCTCTTCCACTTGTCTGAGCTGACCAGCTCTCTTAATTTGACCAAAAACATCTTGTGTTTGATGTTATTTCTGCTATGGATAAAACAACGACAAAAAAAAAAACATCCGCTAGGGTGAAGCTTACTGTTAAAAGCGTGACATCTGCACAGCTTTGGCCCCATTCCCACAACTCAAACTAATCATTTCAAATGAAATAATTTTGGCACATCAGCAGGTTAAACACCAGTAACGGATGTTACAGCATTATTGTTAAGATTACAAATGATCCAAATGTAAAATTAAATCAAGGATTGATTGTGGTACATGAGTAAGAGTGAGTTATGCCCATTTTAAGAGTGTAATACTGTCACAAAATAAAATTCTTAGATTCCAGATGTACATGTAGTGTATCATCATAACTGTATAATGCTGTGATATATGCAATGATGCATTAACACTATACTGAAGTGTGTGAAGTGAAATTTTAGCATTAACATTATTATGTATATTTGACAGTTCATACACTTTGTTCTGAAGGAACATAATTAAAATTTATGCTTGGATTAAAAATCATTCATACCTTAAAATTGGGTCAACAAATTTGATATAATTTATGGTTCTACATAACCCTACATAACAGCAAACTGTTCCATTTTTTGAAAAAGGTCCAAGTTAAAAATGACTTTACAAAAGTCAATTGGAATGACTGTAGAATGGGTCAGAAATAGTTGCAAAAAAAGTGAGGGTTTCTTTGATATTCTGTTTTTTCTAAGGGCTTATGGGACCTTTTTGTCTCTCATTATTGAATTTACAGCTGCATATATAAAGTGCTCATGCACACAGATGGAAAATCTAAGCTTTCAACCATGTAGTGATTGATGCATCAAACTTCAGTTTTATAGAAAGATACATGTCTTCATGTTTTTGTGCATAATTTCACAAAGATTAAAATGAAAATGCATGCCCATTACATCTGATATTCAGTTAGCTATGCAGTTCTCACTTCATGTTTGTAGAAGGTCCACATTAGCCATGCATGATTGTTAACCTTGGAAATACATTCAAGATTTTTATGGGTGGGTGGCACAGGGAGGGCACTGAATTAGTTATGCCATTAGCATCTTATTTTTTGCTGTATGTAATTATTATTATTATTATTATTATTATTGTTGTTATTATTATTATTTATTTTACTATTTATCCATTAAAAACCAAGGAGTCACATCTAGCTAAAGGCATCCTCTAGATATATCCTTGCCCTTAGATATATGAATTTATTTTAGGAATAGATGTAGTACTCATTTTGAGCTGTATTTGATATGCATATCTTCCTAAAATAAGCAGCCAAAATGGTCTTATAGTTTGACAATTCAGACTTTTTCCCTTGTATGCGCGCACACGTGCATGCAGATACATACAGAGACATGCATACATACCAACCCCTCAGTTCTAATAACACTTTCCACCAAGCCTTTACTGTGAGAGAGACAGAGTTATTGAGTGTTGTACCGAGTGTTATTTAGAGTCCCCTGTTTAAAGTTGCCCTGAGTATAACCCTCACTTAGCCTTCAACTGCTGTGTGAAATCACCAGCACGCCACACACACCTGATACTCTTTGTGTCATCATCAAAGCTCTGGGCACTATTTTCAAAATTGAAAAATTGGTTCCAAACCAAAATAACAGAATGGTGCTCCAACTCGACTGGTCCTCATGTGAAGGTGTTTTTAATGGGTGAATTAATCTTTAGGATATTTTAGAAGCTGTTCAGCTTGCCTGTTCAGATGCCTTATGCAAAGAATCATTATTATGCAGCAGTGACGTTTGTTGTTAAATGATAAAATAAATACATTTCAGAGAATTCATAGTCTCTTCTGCCTTGTGACAGTTCTTTGTCTTGCCATCCGTCTATCCGGTCAGCTCCATTTGCTCCTGAGGTGATGTCACAAGGCATCATAACCACTCAAGAGATGGAAAGCTGTCCCGTTCTCTCCTCCTGGTCTAGACATTGTGCCTCTTTAATCATAGTTTTCATTTCAGTACATTGAAATTTCTGTTACCAAGGACAACGTCATAAATAAAAAGGGCTTTGTGAGGATTTTTACCTGCTTGCTGTCCAACTTTTTGTGCATTAGAGTAGAGTAAGAAAGGAAAAAAAGATGAGGTGGTCATCTGTGAAAATTTATTATCATTTATTACATTGGGGCAGAAGAGAGGAAGTAAGTAAAAGCTTGAAGTCACACATCCATAAAAATGGGGAAGAGAGATCCCTAAATGAAAAGCAAAGTGGATTTCTGTATCTTGTCATACTGTAATGAGGAGCAAGAGCCCTTGTTCGTTGTAGTGTGTGGTGCATTCGCTCTCTATTCGGTCGAACAGAGCATGCTCACATCTGATGTATGGGCCAAATTTGATAAGTTTGTCTGGGCACCATACAGCATGAAGACTGGATTGTAGAGTGGATGATTGAATAGCCCCAACAAAGGGCTGTGATCTAGTTTTGTTTTTTTTTGTCAGAATTTTGCGTTTTGTTTTTTAGCAGTCGGGTGTTGTCATCACTTCAACAGCCACCTGCGAAAGTGCATGATTTTAGGAATGTTGTCATTTAAGTTTTCCCTCCTATTGGTATTGCAAGGCCTTGGATTTATTTAAATGAAAGGAAGTTAGTTCCTCCTTTGCACTACCCTGTAGTCTCAAGGGTGCTTGTTTTCAGGGCTTAGTATTTACTGAAATCTATTTTATAAACCAGACAATTGTATCCTAATTAATTTTGTCAGTAATGAATTTATGCACTTTGTTTGATGTATAGCAATACTTTGAAAGCAGCACTGCCAAGCTGTTGCATATTTCTTGACCATTTTACTGCAGAGTTCAAAAGAAACAATGTCTTAAGGAAAAATTGCGCAATGCATTTAAATGTGCTCCATTTTTGTTTATTTTTAACTGAAGATTGATTAATTAACATTTTAAACAATCCCCCATCTGTTTTGATGCCACTTATTTTTAACTCAATTATATTCTAATTGATAATTTTTTATAATATATAAAGGATGTCTTTTTTTCTTCACTTCAATACACAGCAAAATATTCACAAACAAGAATCATGATCAAAAACATGGTAATTAATTTGCAGCACTAAGTATGAAATTGTAAATATCCAAAACAATGGGATATGCATTCTAAATTACCATCCACTGTCTCTGGGTATTGATTCAGTGTGCAGTTTCAAATACATGCAATAGATTAGGTACCATGTACCTAATGGAAATGATTTCAAGCTCATGTTTGTGGACTTACTTATGTTACTATGCCATTAGGAAGTATAGGTAATAATATATTAAGAGATTAGGTAATGGATAAGGAAAAATAAGAATGAAATAAATAAAAGCAAAGGTACGCCTAATTATTCTCAATATAAATTGAGACGTGTGATGTCTGATAGTAGATGAGTTTGTGCAGTGGTATGAGGATTATTCCTGAAGTGTAACATTGATAAAACTAAAGAGATGGTGATCTGATCTTAGACAAGACACTAAGGAGATCCACTCTACAATAATCAATGGCATTACAGCTGAAAGTGTTGACAGCTACAAGTGCCTTGGTACAGTAATTGATAAGTTGTGTTTCGATCACACAACAAATACAAAGCTCTTGAAGAAGTGTTATCAGAGATTGTTCTATTTTTTAGGAGAAACAGCATATTTCAGGTGTATGCCAAGCTACAACTGTATTTCGCAAGTCTTTGAGTCAGTTTTGACATTTGCATTTATCAACTGTCTTGGAAATCCGAGCATCAAGAATGCAAATCTTCTAAGCCATATTGTTAAATCTAGCAGTCAGATTATGGGATACCTTCAAGTGTCCTTATTACAACTATTTCATAAGCACACACACAAGGCTGAATTAATTATTATATGAGATCACCCTATGAATGAAAAGTTTTTCAGCACTTTCCATCAGACTGTCTTTATAGACTCCCAAAGATATGCTGTAGCAGATTTAAAGTCTCTTACCTCCAGTGCAATTGGGCTAAATGCTAAATGCCATAAATGTAAATGAATTGCTGAACAAGTGGGGCAAGTGAATGCAATATCTTGTTTTAGAACCTGTCTTGTATTTAATATGGTTTTATTGTTGCATACCGTGGCTATAAGAATGACTGCTGCAAATCAAATGTTCTCCTTGAGGGATAATAATAAAGCCGACTGAACTGAACTGGCCCCCGGCTGGGGATACAGTCAGTGCGTATGCAGGGCAGAGAGTTGGACAACGGTAATTTCTCTTCTTTGTGTACTAACTCAATTATTAGTTGGGTGTCTATGTAGTGATTTCACCATACTTCCCCATATTTTTGACATACAACAGTGGTGTGTGGCTAATAGTTTGTGAATATACAGGTAAAATGAGTCATTTTGGACATCACCTATCCTTACTAAGTCAGTTTCTACTATATGGAATCACAGTGAGCAGTTGCTGGATGTTTCAGCATAAATCAATGTTAAAAACATTTTTATTTTTCATTTTTTTTGTATTTATGCTCTTCATTTACATATTACCATGATTAAAAACTGATCACAATATCGTGAGCCCCTGGATCATTTTTAACACAGTGTGGGTTTGGCTAAATGGGGTGAGGTGGTTAGGAATTCTGGCTGCAGAATTTCTGGAACAGACCGCCATCAAACCGTCAGTGGTGATGCATCAAACTCTAGTATTGGTAAACCAAATCTGTCAAATGATGTTTGAATGATGGGTGGATCTTGCTATTTTGGTAGAAGTGTCATAAGTGTGGAATGGTTTGTTGTGATAAAAAAAAACAAAGCATCACTCTTCATTCTGTAGATTTGTTTCATATGAACCAGATTTAATTTTATGTTGGACCTCTGCTGACCCTCTCATTTTACTGAGCAATCAGTAAAGTGTCTGCTTATATTAGAAGTTTGCAGTGTGTCTTGTTATACCGATTAAAATGTTTCATGCGTACCCCAAAAGTGTCCTTTGTCAGGCTTGGCCTTTCTCCAACTCTTTGAACCTCAGGCCTGCATTGAGGAAGAAGGTGAATGCATGTCTAGAACTTTCAATAGGCACAATGCTGGAAATGATGAAAAACGGCCATTTTTTTCGTCACCATATGTGCCCTCATTCGGCACCCAAGGGCATCTCATTCATGCCTCTTTCAGCATTGGCCATAGTGTTTTGTGGACTTGAAATAGTTATTTTCTTTTTGTTACATTCATTATTCTATCATACCACTTGTCATGATTGTTCTTCATTAGCTGCTTCCTGCCTAGCCAGTGTTTTGTTTCCTCCTGCGCTTGTGTCTGCTGCATGTCTTTTGGTATTGAATGTGGGCACTTAAAGCAGAAATATATGAGCCCCACAAAGCTGGAGAAAACCTTGGGTTAAGATCCTTCATTGGGCTGCCTCTGAAACAGTCATTCTCCGCAGACATAGAAAGAACATGTACATTTCATTTTACTTGTTCCTGAACCAGTGTGTGTGTTGGTACATATGCCAAACGTAACCAGCTTTTTGTATCCCCTGTCTTATTGCTTCCCCAATGAATGAAAGAAAAAGAAAATATCCCTAACGTCTTTCTTTTTTTCCCCTTTCTGTTTTCTCTTTTCGCAGGGTCTCTTCATCTTCCTGATATATGGCATGTACAACACAGAGGTAAGTCTGCAGTGTCTCAAGGCTGACTGAGTGACTGAGAGAAATGACAAGTTTCTGACGGCTCCCCACCAGTGGGAGGTGGGGGGAGGATTAGAGTGAATGTCGTCAATTTCCCCCCACCCCCCCTTTTTTTGAACATGTGCGTCTCACTGCCCTTCATGCTTGGGCTAACTTATATGCATCCAGGCCCGCCATTAACCACTGACACGCAGAGTAAAGAGCTAGTCATTCCTCACCCACATTGGCTAATATTTCACTGCCTCTTTAAGTTTTTAAACTCATGGTCCTCCATTTAACATTCTGACATTAGAGCTCTGCTGGCCTAGTGTGTCTTTGCGGAAAGTCCAGGATGGGGGAAAAAAAGAAAAGAATATACGCAGGACAGCAGGTAGATGGTGCGGGGTCATCACACACACACACAAACAAAAAATGGTTATTACCATTTAGATGTCCTTTGAAGGGAAAATATTGGTAAAATATAGGTTTAATGGATGAGGGCTAATTTGAATAAATATTTCTTGGTAAATTGTCCTCTCTAAATTCTAATGAAAAAAGTAAATGTGGAAGCGTAAATGTGTGATAATGTACCCACTGGTGATAGATCTTTTTTTTTCATAAATGTATTTGGATGTATTCTACTCCTAAAAACTTCGGAGTAACTTTTAAAAATCTTATTCAGTAGCAACTTATACAATGTAGATTTAAACAATATAAACCAGATTTAAAAAAAAAAAAAAAGATATTCGGTATTTCAAACATTTTGAAGACAAAAAGTTGTAGTTCGGTATTTCAAACATTTTGAGACCAAAGTTTACAGTAATTTAAGATTTGCACAAAATGTTGCTATTGTTTTTTCCCTTGAAATGTGATGTCTACTTGTATGTGATGGACGATTGTAGTTACCTTCAGCACTACACATCATCCTACACATCATACAGCTGTTTCTTTCTAGTGATAAGCATTTTTCTTTCTTTGTTCTTTCTACCTTCTTCTTTTTTTTACCACTTCCTACAAATAACTTGAAACCTGTGAAGTTGCATCGTACAAGCTCCCACAATAGAATCCTTTAAAATATTTTTTTGCCACAAATAATTATTTGATGAATTAAAAATAATTTAGCTCAACTTTTGAGTGCCAGTTGCAAACTTTTGCTCAGAAGTGTAAATGGTGTAGTATGTAGCAGTGCAAATGTAAAGCACTTTCTCATAATTTATATTCAGTATAAATGAAAGAAACTCCATGTATTTTACTTTCAAGTTCACTTATATGGTTCATTCTGGGTTTAAAAAATGTTCATCCTTAAATTAAATATTAATTTCTATAGAGATTTTCCTTACTCAAACAGCCTGTTTTGAGATATTGAAAGAATATTCTCACTGATGGGGTCTCTCATGCAAAGTGTTTGTGTAGCTTGGAGTGTGCAGGCAAGGCCACAGCCACCTGGGTATAGACCTCCACCCTTCACCACCTCAACCCTGGCACTGTCTGAGAGCCGCGCCCTTTTGTCTTCCTTTTGCTCATACCTTTTTACCGTCCATAAAGGAGGTGTGAGGAGGTGGCCCTGAGTCAGAGCCCTGCGCCAACATAGCTGAGTCTCGCTGCTGACCCGCTCCGCATTGTAAAATAAATCATCGCTGCATTCTTGCTTAAGTGGCTTTTTTAGTGCTTCGGAATCTATTTTCCAACTCCCGGCTCTCCTTGACCCCAGGGTCTTCACAATTTGTGAGCAACCCATGTTTGCTTTATGCAGTTTTCAAAGAAGGTTTTGTAAATATAATCTGTGGTTTTTTGTTTTCTTCTCCTAGCTCTTGACTATTTTTTTAAAACTCTCCATATTTTCTCTTTATGCAGTTGAGTTGAAGGTGTGACGAGAAACACTGGCAGATTAAGTTTCACCCCCTGACACAGTAAAGGAAATTATCCTTTAATAGAAAAATTACTCAAAGATGAGGAGAAAAGTCAAAGTTTTAGCATATGAAAATTCAGCTAATTAGAGAACAGAAGTGAGAGGCCAACGGGGAAAGTTGTTCTCTGTTTGCTCTCAAGAACACGTCTCCACATCTCCAGAGGCCGTAAAATCCATTTCATCCATCCATACACTTGATTGCCTGCAAAATGTGAAAACACTGGAAAAGATTCTCTTTTGGCAGATTCCTTTTGAATATAAGTGAGAACATGAGGCCATCATATTAATAACTGACAGACATCAAGTTGATTATAGTATGTGCTGTGTCCTTGCTGAGAGTAAAAACATAACTGAGAAGTGATTTGTTTACCTCGACATATTGCAGTTTTGGTAGAGTTTTGCAGTAAAGATGTTACAGTTGATATGATTGGGTATCTACATTCCTTTCTTTGTGTTGTTTGTGTTATTCAAGTCAACAAATTAAAATGTGGCTGCTTTGCTCAAATCGTAAGCGATTCAAATGAAATTTCGTCTGCTGTTTCATTTCCTCTTTGATGACCTCAGTTTCATTTGTCTTTTTTCCAAGTATTTCAGCAGGTGTTACCATTTGTCTTATTTTCATATGGAAATTATACCCAACACATTTTTACATAGAAAGCGTGGATTGCATCAGTATTAAACCTTGAGAGAGTGGCGACCAAACATTTCCTTAGTTACTTCAAGCTGCCTTGTAAGCAGCGCAGTTTCTGCGGTATGCCTTTTCTGCATTGCTTCCTGTGATGTTCTTCTGAAACAAATTTATTTGATTTGCCAGATCCATTCATTAAGGCTACAGTGCACTTTAGGCATTTCAAATCGCAGCTCACTGGGGGTGGAGGGGAGAGAGGAGAGGCTGGGAGAGAGAACGAAAGAGAATCCAAATCTGACATATTACTATTGACTGAGAGTTGTCAACGGTGCTTTGTTCCCTTCATTAGCCCTGTCAGCATCTGCAGTGGTGTCTATGCAAAACATGCCCTTGTGTGTATATCTGCATGGCAGCATAATTTATGACGATGCCAGGCTCTAATGAAGTCATAAGGCATAACACATATTCGCTACGGCAGGGGGCTGGGCCTAGACGCATGGCAGCCTTCCTCGGAAAAATGCTGTGTATTTGTGGTGGGTGACGACAGCCTGACTGGGACAGAATCCTACAGCAGGGATCTTGGACCATGCTCTAGCACTACATTTGTCATTAAGCTGTTATTTGGATCAGCTTGGCTGGGTTTGGGCTGGATCTAAACTTTGCAGGGGAGTCATTCTCCAGGAGGAGAGCTTAAAAACTGATTTACATAGCAGGCCATGACTTGTTTAAACAGGGCATTTTAGTCCTCAATACTGAGAGAAAAAAGCTATGATTTCATACTCCTGATAATGGCATCTAATGAATAAATATATCCAGAATTCCTATATTTAGGCATACTACTTTTATATTTCATAAGTAAAACATATTTTCAGTTTGTCTAAGCATTATCTAAGCATATTTTATCATCTTGAAAATATTAGTAATATTCCAATATACTTATCGATACTTGTCCAAGATACTCAATACTTATTGATATTAAGCAGTATTTTCATGACTATAACAAAATATAAATACTGCTAAATTAAATATTTTAGGTTAAAACATAAATTTGGATGATGATAATTAGTTATTATTAGTATTATGCCAATGTCAGTGTAACTGTGAAGGGAGACTTCTGTGAATAGACACAAGTATGTCTTAATGTGGAATTACTATTTTATCACACCTTCCAGGAGTATTCAAGCAAAATAGTGATTCAAAGCAATGTTCTGCCATTACAGATATTATTGTTGTGTATCCTTAGCCACAGTTTCATTCCATGTGCTCACTCATACATCCTCTCTTGATCTCACATGGTACAAATGCAATCTGTTCTGCAAGGGTGGTCCTTTCTTCCAAATGCATTCCTTGGCCCTTGGTGCGACGTGACGGATGATGGGTTAAAGTGCTCTCCTTGCTTTAGCACATCCACGCGTCACTTTTAGGACCTATAACCTATGACAAACTGGGATGTTTCAGTCATCCTCATTTTATCCTGATCAGTGACTTGAACATGGCTGCTGTTTTGGTTTCTGTGTAACTTTTATAAAGTGAATTTCATGCACAGATCCAGTGGGAAGAGGCCTTTCAAGTGGTTGCTGATGATGAGTGTCATTTTCCCTTCAGATACGCAACACGGTCAAGAGGATCAAAGAGAGGAGAAAAGCTCAGAATTTCTCTGTAAGTTGTTGTGCATTTGACACCATGCTTCTCAAAGCATGCAGAGCCACATGCTTATCAACAGAACACTATAAAATAAGGTGTTTAAACTATTTTTAACAACTGTTATTACCATTTTTATTCATTTAGCTTAATGCATCTTCTCTTTTGGTCAGTCTCAATGTGTTTATGTATATAGATAGATATTCAAAATTGTAGTGAAGTTCAAGTTTCCAGAGAAACACGATGTTTCAGACAGAGGTCCTACATCAGCTGTGCAAAGTGTTTCTAAATTTGTAGGAGGAGGAACAAGTTTATATTAGAAAAAGTAGATACTTAAATCATAACATTCATTCCATGGGGTTCTAAAATACCAAGAGTGTAGATCAGTTATTTTTATATATATTAGTGTACGTTCCCTCTCATCCTCTTTCCCACTCTGTCCACCTCATTCCCAAGAATGTCAGCTGGCAGCCCAGGGTTACACGTTTCTAATCCTGCACAAGCTTGTCCCTTGATATTAAACTGTCAGCTCAGTATTTATATGTAGGGCCGCTGTTCGTGGAGATCACTTAGCTTCTGCAAAGCGGTTTAAAAGTAGTTAATAGCCCCGGCCCCTCACCCCTCTATGCCTCTCTTACACACACACACACACACACACACACACACAGACACACACACACACACACACACACACACACACACACACACACACACACACACACACACACACACACACAGAGAGTACTCTCCCCTTTAGCTCGGCTCCACCACTGCAACTTGTCCCCTTATGAATGATCATATTAACTCTCCTCCAGGCTTGTCATGGTTTATGGCCTGCAGCGGCATGCCCCTTTCGGCCCTGTCGTGCCACCTGGTCATTGAGAGCCGAATGAGACAATTTCTAAAGGTAGATTGATTTTAGAATATCCCCCCCCCCCGACAGGCTCGACACTGTTAAGACTCAAACTAGTAAAAAATGTCCACAGGCTCAAACGCATGCTGCAGGTAGTGGCTGATATATATTGTCACAGGCCATATTAGTGGTGAGACCCTTCCATGCTTTTGGGGCAATTTTCCAATTTTCCAAGTCCACATGATGAGAGTCGACAGCTAGATATGACGATGGCTCTTTAGCTAATGCTGTTTTGCTTCAATAAATCTGGCACACACATTCTCTATCTATCTGAGTAGTTTGGACCCTGATGTGCTCTATGGCAATATGAGAACATTTATTGCTTTTTATTGGACTGGAGCATAGTTCATAGTGTGTTCCAGTGCAGCTAATGTAGGTTAGTTGATGAACATCTGCATTAAGTATTTTTAATGTAATGTTGTTATGGGGCTTCTGAAGAAGTTTTGGTTACTGTTGCTCCAGTTCAAGTCAAACATTTTAGTCCCTGATCTGAATTTATTTTTAAGTGCAGGTACCTAGTTAAGCTAAGGCATTCTGTTTTTGCAGGTTAATATAGTGTATTGACCTTTAGATCCTGATCTGTACATGATGAACCTTATGCAGAATTAAATACTTTTGCTCATGCAATCGGCTGTCAGCTAATTTAACAAGCAATCTACTCCAAGTAATTGTGTACTAGTTTAAAGTCTCTAGACCTTTTCACCTCTTGGGATGTGTATTTTGTCCATACCTAATATAATTTTTATATGGGCCTGACCAGTGTAACCAGGGTGCTTGATACCAACTGTCGCCTGACCTGAATGACCTCACACTTGTACACACTGTGGCAGATTGCTTGGAGGAATAAAACTGTCAGCTGTGCTGGCCAAATAAAAAACGACCCCCTTCAATACGGGCAGGGTCTGGGTCCACGACAGCCCTGAAATATAGATATAAATTGGAAGCAGATTAGTTTTTTGATCCTAATTCAAGTTTGACAAGATATAGGATGGAAAAGATCTGGGCTGTATGCTGCATATATGTGCATTTCCATCAGTGTAAACAGAGCAAGCATCCAGGATTCCTGAATACTTTCGTGAACACTGATGTCATTTATTTCTCAGAGAGAGGCGATAAGAAATAACAAATATTACAAAATCCCACATAATCAAGACTACAAAGTATGTAAAACATTTTTTTTTCCATAGGAATACATTATCTAGATACATACTTTATTCAGTGATCATCACAGTTAATCAGGAATGTGTTATTTTATTGTTTTTGTTAGTTAACTTGGCTTCCACAAGGCACTTTACCTTTCTTGTGCAACGTTCTGGCCAGCTGGGGTCAGTCACCCTGAGTCACCCTGGCCTTTGTTGTGCTGTGTACCATTGCTGAAAGGCTAATAGTTTGTGTCTGAATAGATGCTGAGGGTGGCTGATACTCAAGCATGCTGTGACAGACTCTATTTAGATCACCTCGGTTTTTCATGCCTTGTCTTCATAGTTTTTTTCTCTTAAAAGCTCTTCCCCCCCCATTTTATTTTTAGAAATTTTTTAAAGGGAAAATTCAGTTGAATGATGTTCCAATGTCTGAACATTTTGGACTATATGCTTTTGCACATACTACTTTGATATATGTGACATCTGCACTGTTGCATGCTGCAGAGCAGAGGGTGTGCTGTGTGCAGTTCAAATGCTGCAGTGTTCTTTTGTTCTCTCTCCCCCTAAGAACTGTGGGAGCTCCAGACCTTCCAGCTCTGTCACCAGCTCTCGGCAGGGCAGCTCCCCTGAGCCTGGCCCGCTCGTTACGCATGGGGCTGGCACTAGCCGGCCTGGGAGTCTCCCCGCACCCATCGTCGGCACCAACTTGACCTGCAGCCATGGGAGTAAGTGACGCTTACTTTAGCCTTTTAGCCTCCCAGTGGATGGAGTACTTTTCAGTAACTATACATTTAGGAACCTGTGTGTAGTACCACATTTTAGTGTTTGTGTGTCTGAGAGTATTGTGTCTATGTGGTTGGGAATGTGTGTGTATAAGGCAAAGTTTTTGCTGTAGAATCTGTACTGCATTATGAGCTCAGGAAATTCTAGCAACTGGTGGGAAGGGTGAACTCCAGCATGACAGCCGTGTTTTGGGCTGGAACATTCTCCAGACCCAGCAGAATGCAGGGCTGCAATCGCCTCTTCTGACCTCAACATTATTGGGTTGCATCACAGTAATTGGCAAGGGGCTGCATGCCAGTTCAATTCTTCAAGAAATGACAGAAAGAGAGAGGTTTTGATGGCAAGGCCAGTGATAGAGAATAATAATATCATTAAGTTTTATGATATCCATTGCTCCTAATGTCTTATTTCTAACCCCAGCTTGGTTACAAAATAATGTTTAATTAAACCAAATTGTTAATAATCGATATGGTGGCCTCAGTCCTGGCCGCTAACACTTTCACAATAATTGAGGTTAACTTCCATTAAACAAATGTCGCTGAAAGCCTTGCAAGTTAAACAAGTAGCCATAAAGTTCATTGTGTAAGGCCAAAAGAGCATTTATTGTGAAATCTATAATTTAATTTGTTTCAGTCGATCTAAACGAGTTGGGAAGAATTTATCAATGTTCCATAGATATCCCATACCTGGACTAAACTGAACCAGTGTTCATTTGATGGTCAAATGACCCGAAATGTTGGGACGTAGATGGAAATTCAGCCTTAAAAAATAGGAATTTTACTGCCAGGACCATTCCAGGATTTTCCATGCCCTGTTCAAATGCACTTGTTTGTGTAGGCCCCTTCCCATCTTTCACATTCACATTTATCTTTCCCACATTTAGCCGATGCTCTTCTCCAGAGTGACTTACAGTTGTGCTTGGTTGTCTTGATGGAAAAAACCCTTCTAAAATCCTTATTTCTTTAATGCATATATATCAAACATGACTAAAGTGATGGTCTTATAAACCCTGCGTGGTCTCGTACACACCTCTGATCATCCACTCCAAACCTCTGCTTTGCTCCCACCTGTTTGCTCCTCTACACTTTCACTCCTACTCCAAATAATGGCAGTGCATGTTCACTGAATGGAAAGAAAGTGGACCTCCTATTGTACTCCTGCTAACTTTTTTATGTGTAATTTTATGTGGTTTTAATTTGAACGACTATTTAGTTGAACAAACCTCTGTTTCATGAGGGAATGCATACGCCTATTAGGCTTTTATTTGGTTTTGAGTTTCACTACCTAATTTATGTTCCTAAATTAGTACTCTCAATGTAATACATGCCAAAAATATTACCAATGTTTAATTCCATCAGTGAAAACCTTCCATAAGTTGTGGACCTCTAACAGAGAAATTTAAATAAAATAAATTTAATTGTAAAATATATATTAAAAGTATTAAGTAGTTAAAGTATTTAAAAGTACTAAGTAGTTTTGACAAAGTACATTTAAATTAGAAGTGCATAAAATAACATAAAATAACAATAGATAAATGGATATGAAAACGAAGTATTCTACTTAACTGTAGTCAAATTACCACCAAGTGAACAGAAAACAGCGTTAGATGACTGTACCAATGACTGTAAGACTTTATGTATATAATTTTATATATAAATGTATATATAAAATGATATAATTTATATATATAATGATATAATTTTGCTTCCTCAAACAGTGACTTTGTCGTGGCCTTTTATTTCACATGAGCGATGAGAGTTTGAGACAGAGCCTGAAAGTGGGAGAGTTGGCAGCCCTGATGCTAGTTATAATGACAAAGCCTGCAAGCTAGTGAACTTGCTCAGACTATAAGTGTGTCCTACCAGCACAAATGGTCATATACCTATTTGCAATTTCACCTACCCTCTAAACTCACCGCCAGTATTTTGTATCTTGGTGTGGGCTATACCATTAGTGCCCGAGTTGAGGGGTTGTGGAGGGATTATGGCATCCCTGGTTACATCTTAATTAAGGGAAACTGAAATAAGTCCTTCTTGAAATCATATGCCATCATCCAGAGCTTAAAATTCAACTCTGCTATGGCCTCTCAGAGGTCACAGTTCCCCATCGATGTCCCAAAGTCGAATAGTCACTAACTACAGCGAGAGTACAGAACATCCAAGGAATTTTGGATAAATTCCTTAAAAGTATTTCACATTGGCATAGCACATATTTAATTATCTTGTGTTATTTAGTCTTTTTAAGAGCACTTCCACAAAACATTAAAAACATTTTCCCAATATTGTCTGTGTATCCATTTCCCATGCCCAATGATACATGACATAGCAAATCAAAGATGAGACGGAAAAGTATGCACACCCACTCAATGTTGACTGACAGCCATTATTATCCAGCCCATTACTACACTAACAGGCAAGCAAATTATTTTTTAAGGGCACGATGCTTCATGGTCACAGACCCTGTATGCATATGCAGTGTGCACTGCCCTACATACACAAACAGTGCAACTAATCATTCTTACGAGACTCACACTATAATCCTATGCAACACAGAGCGTGATTGAATATATTTTTAAAACCATGCGATTTTTTTTAAAGGCTGTTGTTCCTGCACGCTGGGGCGCTATATGGCGCATCTGGCGACCAGGAAGAGAAACAGGAGGAGAGAGGCAGTGAACGATGTGGAAGCTGAGCATAAGCATGCAGACGGTGAAGAGAGGTCCTCGATGTAGTGGACGGCACATGGCTGCGTATAAAGTTGTATTTCTGTACCACTAATAATGCTCCTTATAGTGTCCCTTATGGATAAGGTCAAGTAGTTCTTTGCAAGTGCTGCAGCAAGAAATATAAACCCTCTAAGAATGGTTTTGATCAGTTTGTACTTTAAACTCCTCCAAGACTGTGGTTTGCATTTGTTGAGTACAACAAATAGTTTGGGATGTACTTAGCTAAACAGCACAGTGAAAGCAGACAAGTGCCTTTTTAGCTGTGAGATGGAGTATAGGTCAAACTTTGATATAGGAGGACTGAAAAGTGATATTCCCTGCTCTACATTGCAATACATATTGTAAATACAGTTCCTTTTAGGTTGAAGGTTGCCGGTGGTAGTGCTAATGCAGCGTGTCCTTACATACAGAGTTCTCCAGGAGTCTCTGGTATTATTTCGTCTTTATCTTGTTCTGTTTTAAGCAGAAGTGGCCCTAAGACCTCTGTCAAATGAAACTGAGTCTAACAGTGTTAAAGTACTGTATATAGGTTGGCTAAAATATAATATATATATAATATATATATATATATATATATATATATATATATATATATATATATATATATATATATATATATACATTTCTTGGTATGGAGTTTTTGGTACAAAGCACCCTTACTTTTCACTGGATATTTGATGCAATTTAAAACAAAAAGCTATCAAAAAGCTATGTCGTCATCAGTGGAGTATTCCTCTGCATGCAGAGAGAGATGCCTGCTCTGGTGATTTGTTCTGGTTGTTCTCTCAGCAGTGGCCAGTGGTCACAGGTAAGGGTGTTGCTCTTCATTCTGGTTGCAGTGGTGCAATGTTGGCAGGCGAGACTCGACTCCTACACATCTGCAATCGCTGTCTTCATGAGTTAGGAATCAGCGTATCTTTTAGGTGTCGCTTTTTGGAAGTTTGGACCACGCGAGCAAGTGCAAGTGTTTCACAACAAATAGGAGGCCCACCATAGATTATTTTGCATAGTAGTTTTATAGGAAAGTTGCTTTAGGATACAAACCTCTGTATTTTATTTGATTGTCTGTCATCCTTAAACAAAGCTAAAAAAGCATCAGAGGAGTCTGCAATTGGAGTCTTTGGAACTAAGTAAAATGTACCCTTTCCCTTTATTTGTTTACCCTTATTCTTTCCTCTGTAAGTGTAGTCAGACCGGATCTGGCCTTGGCACTTCTATGTACAGAGGCATTACAGCAGCTCTCTGGTGTTTGGTAAAAACCTGATTCCAAATCAGGTTGTGTTGCTGAGGAACGCAAGAGCTGAGCTCTTGATTGGAGCTTATTCTTGAAAATACCCAAATAAACAGCAAGCACGCTGACATGTCACTTGAGCAATTGTTTACATTCCTCTCCCATGCCACATTCACGCTGGCCACCTTCGTTGTGTTTTTCTCAAATCACTGGAAGATAAAATGTTCCTATATTATGAAAACATGTTGCAAAATGTATATAATGGGAAAAGTTTCAACTATTCAGAGTACAAGATTGTTTGCTGTGGTCACTTAAATTGCTGTTTTAGGTCTGGAAACTCTTTGATGCATTTCTTTAATATAAATACTGCACATAAGTAGTCCCAGTTTGGCCTCGGAGAAGCACAGCCTCATTCAGCTAAATATATTCCCTGCCCTAGCAGACCTGATTCAACCCACTGACCAATATCCAGGTTCTTTTGAAATCATAAAATTGTACAGTGCTACTATACAGGAATGGGCAAACACTGTTCTACATACTACATTGAACAGACTTTTGAAAAAAAAAAAACTACTCATAACTTCCAGTGTAGCAAGTCTGTGGAGAGGCGGTGGTGTCAGTACTAATAGATTGCAAGGAAAGTGGAATTTGTTTCTGCTTAGGAACTTGGAGGCTCTGCTTTATACATGACTAAAAAAAGATAATGGAAAAGTTTTAATAGGACCTATTGTTGTAATAGCGTTCCATGTAAAGGGACCTATGATGGATGGCAGCTCTATGCAGTGCCCATTCTGTAAAGATATTTATTACATTTATGAATCTTGTTATTCAGTAAATAGACAGTTGATATTTTCTCTACAGGGATTAGCAGAAGGGCTGGGTGTCAAGTTCATGACATGCCCACTCTAACGTCCCGTCTTGGGTTTCTGCTGGGCTGTGGCCCTTCTCTTTCCCACCAGGCCTCTCCCTAAATGTTCACAGATGTCTGCTAATAGGACAAGTGCTCAGTGCACTTCACATGTACTCATGTGTATGTATATTTGAGATGAAATTCCCTCAACATTCTGCGTTCCGTGGGCAACAAGGAGGCAGGCACCGCACTGAAATACTTTTGTATTGTATAAACCTTATTCAGTCAAAGCTCGATGCTATATAATTACACTGTGATTAAAATGAGATTGATGAAAATGTCATTAGGTGTAGGCTTTCAACAGAAAAAATATGAAGATGGTTAACCCTTTCAGAAAATACTATAAAATAAGACTGCAAAGTGAGCTTTTTTTTTTGTTTTGTTTTGTTTTGTTTTGTTGTAGTGGGTTTTTTTGTTTTTCATGGCATAACATTCTAGAATTCCAAAGTGCAGTTAATAGTACAATGATTTTGCTTCCCAGAGCCCACACATCAGTATAATCATACTCCTCAGAGGTTAAATGTTAAATATAGGCTTTTTTTTGTTTTACATAGAAACCCTGCTTTCCCATTGATCATTGCCTTCCTTTGGTATTGTTCTGTTAGTGCAACCAGCTGTGCATTTGTTACAGTAGGAACCTACTGCGGGTAAATGCTACCTGGCCGTCACTTGATCTAATTTCTGACGCCAAACAAAGGTCTTCAATCAGTGAGCCATGTCCCTTTAGGTGTGACCTCCTCTAACACCGTGTGACATCTCTGCCCTTGGGAGGGCCCAGTAGCTGGGATAGGGGGAATTTGCGAAAGGTTGGTGAGGGGTCAAGCAGGTACCATTGGAGGGTGTGGACCTGGGGGAGGGGGGAGGTGACAACACTTGAAACCAATGGCGCATCAAGACACTTCTCCCCACCGTAGTGGCCGTAGATCAGGATAGGGCTGCCGGAGGAGCTGCTGTGGGTGACAGGGGAATAACATCCCTTTCTCTTCAATCGACAGGGCCCATAACTCCCGTATCCCCAGGGACAGATTGAGAAAGGCAATAGCCAAGGGCTGTGAAGCAGGGATGCTTAGGAGAATTGAAAGTTAAAGAAGTGGTGGTGTAAAAAAAAATATATATATATATATATATATATATATATATATATATATATATAAAATGTGTCTGTGTTGCCCTTTTTGTTTTGCTCTTTCATCATCTTCTTTGAGACCTTACAAAATGTTAACATAAACTAAGTAATTTCCATTTTTGCCAAGAGTCTTGATCCTGAGAAAATGGTGTTGGAGTGGATAGGAAGCTGCCAAGAACACATGGATATGTGGGTTTGCTTTAATCCTAAGACCACTGGAGAAAGTTCTCTAGTTGGAGAGCTGTGTTTGATGGCAACTCCGTGCAGACAGCAAAGCCTGCAGGGATAGTGCTGCGTCAGGCTCGTCGTACTGGCCCCACCTCTCCCGCCCCTGAAAGGACAGCTTTTATAGCCTGATCAATTTCTCAGCGGCTTATTGAATGTCTTTTAAATGGCTTTTTTATTTTCAATTATAACCCACTGTGTCTCAGCTGCTGCAATGGGCCAACATTTACACTGTGGGATAATTTAAAAGTTTTCTTTAGAAAATTATGCATTTTGTACCTCCATGTTCCCTCCATGCTATTGTAACAACAATAAAACCGAATGGATTTCTGCATTAAGGCAGAAGTGGTGCATCAATTAAAAGAAGAAAAAAGGAACAGTACCAGTTAGCACACCTTTGGTTGTTGTGTGTAGTGTGTTGTGGCATCTAATTTATCATCACTCACAACATACACCACTGCTGGCAGGGGATGTAAAATTTCAATGCTCTTGAAGATTTATTGGTTATTAAATTTAACTGGCATTTAGGTATTATCTGGTTGATGAAGGCAAACATAGACAGGGCTTCCAAAGGCATGAAAGGGGGAGGGAAAGTGCCTATGGTGATAAGCTTTGGAAATTGATTCCGGTAGAAAGTTTGTCTGACGCATTTAGTGCTTTGCTAGTGTCCCTACTGACCCAACACTCCCCTCCCCTCGTCTCTGTCTGTCTGTCTATCTGTTTGTCTTACTGACTCTGTCCCCTCTCTCTCTCTTTCTCTCAGTCTACCTCTCTCTCTGCCTTCCTCCCTCTCTCCATGGACTCACAAAGCAACCTGAAGGTGAAAGAAGTGCTCACCGAGGCTCATTGGAAAGTAGATGTGACAGTAAATTTTTCAAGCCCTCTCTCTCGCGCACTCTTGCCTGAGATGGGAGATCTTGTTATAGCAGTCAGGATGAGAGGGGGTCAGGGCAGCCAGCCGCTCTGCCTGTTGATGATTGAGGAAAAGAGAAGTAAATTCATTCTGCTGCCGGCACTTTGTCAAGTGCCAGTAGCTTACCGTTGAGAGCCAGTCACCCATCACCGTGTTACGGCCTCAGAGGTCAGCCGTCGCCCATAAATCAAGGATGGCGTTGCAGCACAGCCAGACGCAACCTCTGGTACTATCGTCTACCTGCCCAGCCCTCCACACCCCCAATGAAAAAGAAGCTTGGCAAAGCACAGGGCAGAATAGAGATGGCATTTTGCTCCTCACCATGCTGCCTTATAAACGCAGTAGAGCATCACTGTCTTAAAAGAAACAGGCCGCCCAAATTGTGTAAGTCTTTTCTTTTCTCTCACATTGATTGTTTCCATTGTTATCAGAATGAGGGGCAATTAAGTAACCTATTTGTAGTGAGCTCCCTCAGCCCTGCCATGGACAGTATTGACTTCTGTTCCAACAAAGCCCAGGTCTCCTAAGTGACAATGTTTTTGATTAGTTCTGATGAGCCTCCTTAGAGTATTAATTAAAACAGCAGCAGATGTGCAGGTACAGGAAATCATTAGAAAGGGGCCCCGTATGCGAGCACGACTCTCCCAGCATGCAACAGCCATGCAGGACAAATAAGACACCTGAGAGGGAACAACCTTAAAACTTAATCTTATGGAAATTAAAAAGGTAAAAAAAAAAAACAGCAAAAACAATAACAACAACTAAATAAATAAACCTAAAAACAAAACAACACCACCAAAATACCAACAAGCAAGCAGGTGTGTTGTGTGCCGGCCACTCTTCATATGCCTATGCCCGTTCAAAGGCGAGTTTTTTGAACACAAGCCTGTTTTACTGGGTTCCCTCCCTCTGTTTTCACTTTTCTAATGCCTGCCAATGGCAATGTGTGAGCTGTAAAAAAGGTCTGTGACTGTATGTTACTTTTTTTTTTTTTTTTTTTTTTAATAAAAGCTCTTCGGCTCTTTTTGCTTTTTGGATCGGAGTCGGAGATGCCATCAAGGGTTTTGACCTTTCAAAAGTTGCCAGAGAAGCAGCTTCCTCCTGCCCTCCGAGGAGGAGCACCCAAAGCAAACAGCAAGTGAACGTCAGCCAAAAGAGCTCTTGTTTTTGTTATAGCTGATTGCTATGTTATAAAATTATCAATATCTCGTGCGGCCATGTGCTAACATTTTGCCAGTGAAGAAAGAGAGCGCGGTAGGAAAGAGGATCCGGTGCTTGAGCTGCTGCTTTCAATATTCTCTCCTATTAGATGGTGATTATCCTGCAGTGCCTGGCTTGTCTCAGTGTGGGAATGAGAGAGCGCAGGCCAAGACATCATGGCCAGATTTTTCCAGAAAGTAAAAACTTCCTGAGCCATGTTTTTGCCAAGTTTTTTGCTATATATTTTTTTTAAAGATAATTCTCATTGAAGGTTTATTAGAAATGTTTTATTTCCTGGAATCAGTGCATAATTGTTTCATCATCTGATAGCACGTCCCATTTCTCAGCCAGCTCCCTTAAAAAAACGATAAAGAAATAAAAGGAAAGAAGGAAATGTCGGAAAAACATGATGTGCTTGTGCAGCATTCTACACACTAGACGCTTCACCTAGTCAGTCTGGACACAGCAGTGCATGGCCTGCAGACACATAACACAACACACAAGTTTGGGCTTTCCTGTACCCAAACTGTGTGCAGATCCTTGTTTGTGTAATAGTACATAGCATAGTATATCCTCTTCTTTCAGGATAAAGTGGACTTTTGACATTTATTTTGTAATATTTTTGGGGAAAATTCAAGTAAAGGTAATCTGCAGTTGTCCAAGTTTCAGTTTCATTAATACTCCTTAGTTTAACATTACATAGCTCCTCTAGGTGCTGCTTACATACATATAAAGCTGATTTGCACAGATGCTTTGCTACTGGTTTGGTATATGAACATAGTCAAACCACAATCAAATGTTACTCCTGTCCCATACAAAACTTACTGTGAATTTGCAGTAATCTGCAATTAGGAGCCCAGATTTAAACAAAGTGAGAGGTAGCGATGTGGGACTGGTAGCATAACAAAATGGACAGATTTAACTTGATTCATCTAGCAATTTATCTTGATAATCCACCTTGCCATAGTCTTTAATATGTTCTGTTTATTGGTTGATTCCATAAGAACAAGATGCTTAGGAGACATTCGGCTAGCTTTCCTGTGCCTTTGACTCAACTTGTTTACTCGTAAAAAAACATTTGCTGTTCTATTTTCATGGAAACACACACACACACACACACACGCGCACACACACACACACACACACACACACACACACACACACACACAAAGCTGAGTGACTTGCTTCCCTCAGAGTGATGGACTCCTTGAATCCCCTGACCTCTCCACTCCTGACCCGCCTCTCTGCCACTCGTCCCTCCTCCTCTCTCCACGCAGATGAGACAGAGAGCAATGAAGATCTTTCTGATGAGGAGCCATTTCATGGTGATGCACAGAATGAGTCCAGGCTATACTGTCCCACCCTTCTCAGGAAATGATTAACCCTGTCACATGGCACTTTTGCACTATGAACTCAGGACGGAACAATTCCTCATTATATGACTGTGACTGAGGCTACAAAAATGACAACAGCTATCGCATACACGTACTACATACTATATTTTGATTTATAGATTTAATGATGATACCTTCTGTACTAGAGTGTAGCTTTGTGGAAAACAAGTGCCACACCGTGGGTAACACATGCCACTGTGAGGAGTGAGCATGCAAAGGCCGACCACTGTTATCATCTTAAGTATCCAGAGCACGGTGAAAGTGGAGGGGTCAGCGCATCACTGGCAGAAGTGTTGGTCACTCTATTTAATCTGGCTAGCAGACAACAAACAACAAAATGTGAGTATTATTCATGCAGAACAAAATGGTCAATGCCTCCTGCTGACCTTAACATGACGTAACGCTACTATGGACACCACACACAATAAGATGCTGTATAGATTCCAGGTAGCACAGCAGCTTTGTGACCTCGAGTTTGTAAGTAAATTATATTTATAAAGCACATTTTAAACAACAGGTTGACCAAAATGCTGTACACATTTTGCTAATGTGGAAAACAGTTTTAGGTGTAGATTTCAAAACAGCAACAGCTGAGGTGCAGTAACTGCAAAGGCACAGTTACCCTTCAGCTTCAACCAAGACCAGGGGACAGCCACAAGTAGCTGATCTGATGACTTCAATGACCTGGAGGCAGTGTAAGGGTGTAGCAAATCTATTATGTATGGAGGTAGTCTACTGGTAGCTTTAAAAACAAATAGGAGAACCTTAAACTGAACCCTACTGGCTAGTGAAGGGATGCTAAAGTTAGTGTAATGTTGTACTTTTTTTTTTTTTTTTTTTTTGGTGAGCAATGTCGCAGCCACATTCTGAACTAACTGCAAATGAGCTAATGAAGTGAATCCTACCAGTTGGGACCTGAGCCCCCTGTGATGGGAGATGAGCATCAGCCGGTCTCTTGCGTACAATTGTGGCCTCATGACAATAGCTGATCATAAATCTGCACAGTTTATACTTTTTGGCCATTACAGGTAATAGCAGGCAATATGGATCACATGCCAGTTATTATCATTGGCCATGTTCCATGACCTTTGTTGCCGAATAGAAAAAAACATTCTCATTCTAAAAACATGTGTGATGGTCACTGGTTCCATTTGGGAAAAAAACATTCTCATTCTAAAAACATGTGTGATGGTGGGAACCCATCTTCTTCATGACAGCTTCAGCACACGATCTTTGAGGTGTGCTGGGTGGTACTGTAGAAGATAAGGCTATAGTCCTCCATACCTGAGCTCTTCTGTCTGTCTCACTGATTCATCATGTGATCTTTTCATGATATTCCACAGGACAGATAATCCTAACTTGTGCCCATGGCAACCTGAAAGAGGATCCCTGCTGTCTTGCTAGCTGCATCCACGTGACTAGACAGGTAACCCGTCGCCTCACTAGTTAGGTTAAGCCATCACCTAATTTTTATTTCCTCATGTCATTCACTTCAAATTTGACCCATAGTTTACATATTGCTAAATACTTAATTCACACCTTTAACTGCCTATGTAAGGAACTGTTTGAAAATGTTCAGAGTTGCATGTTATGGAAGCAGAGTGAACACTGAAGGCAGCGGCCCTCTGGTGGTCACCAGAGTAAGGGAACGACAGTCCTGCCTCAGTTTGTCTGTAATTGCACCCAGCCAGCTCAGCCCAACAGACTGACTTTAAAATGAATGGAACTTACTTAGTTAAACCCCACCCAGCCCTTTCCAAATGTTTTGTTCTTTTTTTGGGTGGTCCCCATCTACTCTGTGAGAGGTTGACTTCTGGGCATTGCTTTTCTTTCTTGCCTAGTCGAGATCGAAATGTAATACCTAAGTATATACAATTTGGTTCACTGGAGATTTTACATGGAAATTGTTGGTGTTCCCAGAGGTGTGAATCAATTTGAGGTGTACACGGTGCGGAAGGCAACTCAGTCCCTGACCAAGGTCATAGGACTGGGCTAAGCACTCCTGCGTCAGTAAATCCTCAGGGAGCTGGTGGACAAGGCAAGTTGGAGGTGGGGCGAAAGGTTGAACAGCACTCATCGGGGTATGCTCGGATGATCCGCACAAATCGCTGTTGTCACAGAGCAACCCATCTCGCCACACAGGGCTGCTGATCATTCTCAGCTGTTCTAAAGTCCTGCGAAGTGCCAGGCAGACAGGCCCTATGATGTTGGGTGTTTTCATCCCTTTAAATTGGTCCAGTGCTGAAATCTCCACATATTGATCCCATTTGACATGGAGAACCTCATACACATCTAATTTGGGCCTTCTGTGTCCTTCAGATTTTCAAATCCACACTCAATAAATATGAAAGCCACCCCTTTTCTCCTAAACATACACGTATACATTCACAGTCACATGATCATTTTATGTGGAATAGGGCTATATAGCTCTCTCTCTCCTCTCATGACTTATATGTTATTTTACTGAAAAATGTCAATATACATGCATATGCATTTTAATATGGATTGTTTGTGGCAAAAAAATGTTTTGGACAAAGCTGCTGTGATGTTAAGGACCGTTTAGTGTTATTATTTAACAGTATTTTTAAGAAAGAAGATTCGGAAGACCTGAACTAAGAACTATCAGTCTGAACTATCAGACTCAGAGAACCGATTCACTTCTAAAACCAGTGCTTTAACGTGTGAGAGCAGGGCCAGCTACTGTACTGTGACATGTAATGACAACTCATCATGCCCAGACCGGGTGACCAATCACAGTATGGCATGGAGATTCCAGGGCTCTTTGAGGACTTCCACCAGCCAGCCAGTGTGTCAGTCACTTGGGGAGTTCCTGGGCTTCCTGTTTTGGCAGTGTGCGGTTACACATCCTGGCAGGGGACCTGCTGTCAGCCATGGGACCTCTTGGCTGGCGAGTTGTCTCCCACTCACACGCTCGCACCACAAGCCCAGTATCTCTCACTCGCCCCCAGGGATCTCCTGTCTCCTGACCCTCTGCAGCAAAGGCGATGGTTCATGCGTGTACTGTGTCGTCACTGCTCCCTGCCTGGCCACATGAGAAGTCTGACATCATGAGGGCAAGAGACGAGGAGACAGATACCAGAACTGCTCTTGACATGAGTGAAATCAGCAATGAGTGGAATATGCATGTCTTCACTCATCTCAAAAAGCACAGTTTTTGCACATGTATTGAAGGAAGCTCTGGGACCTGTAGTGGTTTGAACACTCTGTCGGACCCAGCATAAGTAACGAATTGGCTAATATTTAGCCTACTCTAATGAAACAGTGAGGGTGATATGTACTGCCTTCACATCCTATGAGGAATTCTGATAAAATCAGATAAAAATAACCTTTACACATATAAAGAAAAACACTACATACTTTAAAACCTAAGTGCAGATAAGCTCCTTTTCCCCTCATCCTCTTTGAAGTGGTGCCCATACATTACTATTGTCCCATATAAAACAATCCTCAGCAAGTCGCAGCCGTGCCGTCCTTTGTTCTAGAGATGTGGCTGGCTGTCCAGGGGCCTGCCGTTAATATGCCCTTGTGGCGTCTCACATCCTTGTTAGACACGGCTGCGGATGTTATTTCCCACCGGGGGGTGGTGGGGGTGGGGGGTTAGCAGGACACTTGCTCCCACTAATCTTTCAGCGAGCGGAGGAAGAGAGCAGTGCAGCGGTGCTCTTATGTCACGCTGCCCCAGCCGCCTGAGAGTCACTGTGACTCAGGCTGCAGCAGGAAGACAGGCGGACCACCAACGCTGACCGCACTGCCCGCTCAGGCCCGCTACAGGACACCACCATGCAGGTGTACCATGTGTTGCTGGGGCCACTTCGCTGTTGGTGATTTATTTATTTATTTTTAAGTGTGTCGCTGCAGGTGGTGGTGTTTTTAAGGCGATACCTACTGAGAGATATCAGATGTGTTTTCTGCTGATAACTAAATCCTCAGAAAAATGAAATCCTTGTTTTTGTGAATGGCTGTGAAAATAGATGGGTGATATATTTTTAAAAAGGCAGGAAACAGTCGTCCTGGTGTCACCAGCATGGAGACAGAATGGTGATTAATCATTGATGCAGAAGACACATAGAATTGCTCATCTCCCCTGGCCACGCCTCCTCACCTCTGCGCCATTGGAATGTTGGTGGTATGTTTCTGATGGATATTTCCGCTTATAGTGTGGGTGGATTGGAGAGTGACACCCACTTCCACTCCCACTAGAGAGGAAGTCCCTATCAGAACACAACAGGAAATGAAAAAAGGAAAACAAGCTGACATCTTTTGCTACGACCTAGCTTTTTGCTCATGAAATCACTTCCTACAGGCCCTGTGTTGACCCCAAGTTTAGGGTTTTATAGCATGTGACCCTCGACCTAGCTGGAGGTCAGTGGATTCTACTATATAAAACCTGTGTAATGGTTAAAGTTTTGCAACCTAATACAACTATCTCATTTGACTGTATTGTGGACCTTACAGTTATGGATTTTATAAGCCCAGTTAACATTCAGAAAGTAATATTAAATATGATTTTCTATTTAATAATTTGGGAGACATTCATATAATTTAATGGTTAGGTTTGGCATGGCTGGGAAACTTTAGAGAAATGTGCTCTCTTTTTAGTACTGTTCAGGCTGGAAATGAAAGTTGCCTCTATTCTCATATCATTCAGGACCAGCAGTGTAAGCAGCAGCCATGTAAGCAGCAGACGCCTATGCACTGTAACTAACCAAAGAAGATTTATTTGTAATATTACCATTTCACAGCCCTTTAAATAATCAAATTCATGTTATATACAAATTATGCTTTTTGTCTCGAAAAATGTTATGTAGAATTTAAAATCAGATGCTACTCAATAGACAGTATATTCAAAGAATATTCCTGAACATTAAAATTATTTTAACATTGAAAGATTAGACAACTGTCAAACATTTTACAAAGGGAATTTATGTTTACAGCATGTTCTCGGTTCTACTGCCTGGAGTCTCTGCTCTAGCTGGGAGAAGAAGCCGAAAATAATAAAAGGAAACATGCAGGCGTTTAGCAGTTAATGTTAGTGAAAGGAACATCAGAGTTTCGCTCTTATCTTTGAAAACCTCTCCGCGCTTAGTTAATTCTAAGTGCATTTTTGAGAAATTGATCTAAGTACACCATATGCAGCAGTCCACAAGACTCTGGAAAAAAAAAAAAAAAAAGTAACTTCCTTCCATCCTGCAAGCATTTTCCTGTTTACCGCACAATGTGGGCCAGGAGCTTAAGATAAAGCCATTGGATGTGCAGGACACCAACCTGAACATGACCCCTTGTTCGTTACATGTACTATTTGTTTAAATCACTATGCACAAATAAGGGCTCGTGAACACCAAAAGAAATGTTTTAAGCTACAACTTAAAAAAAAAAAAAAACATTTACACGTTTACTATTTTTTTCTTTTTCTTCTGCTCATTTAAGGTATAAAAAATGGATGATGCTTGAGATTTATTTTAGCAGTGTGAAAGACTTTGTCTGGAGCCACACTTGACTAACATGGCCAAGCAGAAGATGGATTAGGTAAATGTATTATTGAAAGCCTATGCACGCGAGGAGTGGTGCTTCTGGTTGGCGGTGTGCAGGTGCTCCTGGGGGCCTGCGGTGGTCTCCTGGTGAAGTCATTAAAGAACCTCACCAGATCTGTGATGAGACAGTAGTACTGCTCTCTCCCTGCTCATTGAAGATGCTCCCCTGCTACATGTGTGTTCATTATTCATAGACGCTAAATTTCAACCTGACGTGTATATCAGAGGAGGCTTACACTGTCTGGTCTACTTGTATGTGTTTGCCACTAATGGGGGGGAAAGAAACCTTAAATCCAAATTTGAGTGATTTTAATTTGCACCTATTTTGTCCATTTTGCAAATGCATTTATTATATGCATGACATCTGGTGCAATTCCTCAAACATATCTTGTTGCAGCTCAGTCACGCTTGATCACAATGAAACATGCTCAGTAGAGTAACTGATGATTATATGACTCAATACCTCAGATACTGTATAATAGAAACATATTGTGTTTTTTACAAATGTGTGAATATAACCTCCTTCTTTTACCCTCTCAACTTATCACTACCTTCATTTGCTCAGACCTTGAGGAGTGTGTGTATGTATGTGTGTGTGTGTGTGTGTGTGTGTGTGTGTGTGTGTGTGTGTGTGAGAGAGAGAGAGTTGATTGTTTCTTCCTATCACTACCTTGGACTCTGTCCATGTTGCCCATATTGGTAGCAGTTCTGTAGCAGGGCTGGGTTTAAAGCCTTTACACTAGGGACTTCTGTAGATCTTTGCCTCTCATGCAAAAGACGATTGATCTGAATCACCTGCTCCAGCTGTAGTGCTCTGCTTCTCTGCTGCTGCTCCAGCCATGTTCAGCACCCATGGATCAGAAGTCAAAGTGCAAAAGAGATCTCACATCAGTTCCAGAATGCATTCTCTTTGAAGATTTTACACTTTTTAAAAGTTTCAGGTCTTGCATTTTAAATGTAATTTAGCAAGTGTGGGTTATTATCCCTTTTATCAATACTCAAAAAAGCTAAAAAACTAAAACTTAAGCAACACTACTCACAAATCACAAGAAATTTTAATATGTGGAACACATTCACATCACACATGCTCAGACACTAAGATGAAATCATTTAGGACCTCCTACAACCCTGCCAAAGAAACGCACACACTCACTCACGCACACACTCACTCACACACACACAAACGCGCACGCGCACACACACACACACACACACACACACACACACATATATATATATATATATACATACACACGTTCTAAAGCATGCACCCATGCAGTGGTGGGGGGTGGACCGGCCTGTCACAGGTCAATGACAGCTTGACAGGCTTGGCCTGTTCTTGGTGCAGGTGACGAGATCCAGTCGGGTTCTTCTCAGCGAGCTCAAACAGATGCAGGCCCCTGGAGCTCCTTCCCCGTTCCCTTTGATGCTCCCGGGATCCGACCCGTGTGATGTGGTGGTGCTTTTCTTACCCTGACGTGTCATGTTCATTTGGCGAGCACAGGCCTCTCTGATATCAAGCGGCTGCTTTGGAGAAGCCACTGCTGGAGTGGGAAGCGTGCGGTCTCCGAGGAGCTGCTAGCAGACTAAATAACCACTTATTTGCCATTTCCTATCTGCTGTTGATGAACAGCTGTTTATCAAAGAAGATAAAGTGAGATTTACTGAGTGGAAAAAGGAAGAAGCAAGTGGTTCTTCCTTTCATGTCCTGCTGCTGGATCTCTTAAGCTGTGTCGCTTGAGACATCCTGCAGTTGCTTTTTTTAATGTCATTGTTCTCTGTTAAGTAGATATGGAAGGTCTTTTGGCTAGTTTTTGAGGTGATGAGCAGTATGTGGAAAAAGGCATCTAAGTTATTGGATTAGTGTAGAAGGAGGAACAAAACCAATACAGACCTCTATCTAAATTCAATTCCTCATTGACATTGAGAAAGAAAAATTGTGCATACTGTACTTGGAGGGCCAAAACACTCAGATCTAGGAATTTGAACATGGGAATGCAGGTCAACATTATATGCATTCCTCAGTATACTCTATTTTAAACTCTAATGGTTTATTCTAAAATATTCTGCTGTGCTCCTTATGTGACATCTTGCCATTTTGCTGAGCTGCATTACTTCTCAATTTGTTATTCTTGTCAATGCTGAGTTCCAGAGTTTTGGAGATGTAATGTGTGTGTACATGAGACAGAGAGAGTCTGAGGGGCCCCCAGTGCATCAGGCAAGCTATGGGACCCGGGGCCGCTCGCCTTATTCTGTTTGTTTTGATGCTGCGTGTGCATGAACCCGTGTCTGCTCCCTTCTGCTCTGTTATTTCCTGAGCTTTCCATCCATGAGTCACAATTCAAGGTTGACCAGCCTCACTGGAGAAAGAGCCCTGCTCAACCTCTCCTCCACAAAGCTCCACCACATGGGGGTTCCGCAGAGTTCAGTTTTCCCAGTGTGTGTTGGTTCTGGTTTACTTGAACCATGTTTTGTTGCACACACGTCTGGTTTTAGTACTTTTAGTACTTTTTATGTTTCCATTCATATATGTGTATGCAAGTATATATTAATGTAGTTTGTGCAGGTGGGTGTGGGTTTGTGCGTCTTATAGTACATTTACATATTTGGGATGAATCTCAGCCCATTTCTGTGTCTGAGTGAAGGGATTCAGTGTACCTTATTCCTAGTACACGGCCCAACACTGGGCCTTCAAGGCTGCCTGAAGTGACCTTGCATGGCATTATGAAGCTGATTTGTCTTTTTTTGTGTGTCTGAGGGTCCCAGTCACATTGTCAACCAACAAAGAAACAACTCGGATTGAATTGGATGAGACACAATAAAGCTATGACCTTGTATGTACTCATTCCTCATTTTAAAGAACTAAACACCTTTGACTATTTGTACATTTGTCTCTATTTAAGAACAATGGCACATTAGACATATGTCAGTGGGAATTCAGATCTCAATATGGCAAATGGTCATCAATCATTTACTATTTACTCTGGTTTTTAAGGAAAGGTTTAATCCCAATCAAAGATTAATTATTAATTAATTAAGACCCAAATATGAACCAATAGATTTTATTGATTTTACTGAAAATGTCTCATTTTAAATATCTCAAATGTTCCATGAGATTGCAAGAGAAATTAAATGTATTATTTGACATGTCCATTTTATTTTGAAATGTTCATATTTGCACTTTGCAGCAAGGGTGCTGCACTTGTGCGCTTGGTTCCCAATCATATAAATTGGTGGATCATTACAGATCAGCCAGTCACCCAAACAGTTCGGACAAAAGGTCATTTTTTCACGCTTGATTGGCAGTTTGAACTGAGCATTTAGTCTTGTGCAATTATGCCCTCATATCACAGAACTTTAATCACTTTTACAAAGATGCCCAGGTAAAGATGAGTGGGAAAATAGAGTTTTTGAAGACTGAACGTGACCATTTTAACAGAACGACATGTTTGAATTAGATGCTCCAGCGCTGGCTCTAAATTGATTTCTGAAGTGGTTGTTTGTGGGGGTTTTCAATCGGACGTAACCTTGAGTCGTTTTTTTTTTATTTATGGAAGGTCTGTAGGATTTAAGTGCCAGTATAGCATGAAGAAGCTGAATACATAGGCTTCGTTTTCTCTCTGTCTTTTTGTCCTGATTTTAAAATTGAAAATTCTGCTTCTAAAGTTGTACTATTGTCCAGCTAATTAATGGAATGCTGAGAGCGAGGTCCAGGTGCTTAATTTTTTTTCCTCTTTTCTAATGACTAATAAGGATAGCAAATACAGATTAGTGCTTTTGGGGTTCGTCTTTTTATATAAACCTATGCATAATACATGCATTTAAATGAAAGGACTGTGACCTTGGCTGTAGTTCATTTCAAATCCCCTGCATTTGTTTTGCATGTGGAGGTTAGGTTTAGCATAACAATCAAAGTGATTCTGTTTAAAATGCACCTATTAATTCTTACATTTCAAATGTTTAAAAGTCTGGATTGGAATAATAGTTCTGAGATACTCCAAAAGTTTATTTTGAACTAACAATTTAACCACTTACTTGGACTGTATTTTCTTTGACATGTGCTTTGCTAACTCTTTGCTGGAACTTCCATTTTGCTGACTTGCTTAAACTTATACTTCCTTCAAGTAGTATACTTAGTAAATATACGTAAAGTTCTTTACCTTCTTGTGACTCTAGCCATGAAGTTGGCTAGAATTTGGGGCTCCTACCTCATCGTTACACTGCCTTTGTTCAGTCTCTAGCACAGCAGGGTGGCTCTCAAAATGGAGGGCCTTACTAAATCTTGTGGCTCTGTCAGTCCCGAGCTTCAGCTCGATAAAGCTGAAACAGATGTTTCTGTGCCCACTCCTGTACTATTTTTGACTGACTGCATCTGAGTGGCATCTTCTTTCTCTAGGCTGAGAGCCATCCGATCCTTTGTGTCTCAGTTCCTGAACAACGGCCAAAAAATAAACAACCGGAGCAAAGTAATTTGTGCCTGTGTGAACAGCTTGCGCCTTATACATGGTCTTGATTTTAAAAAGCACAGCACTTGGTATAGCTTTCACACAGGCTTGCTTTGAATGTCTTGTGTCCCTAGGCTCTTCTATTTACTGTTACTTTTCAAAGACTTGCTCATACAGCCAAAGGCTCGTGCTGTTGAGGGGATCTATTTATTTATTTATTTATTTTTGTAGCTTTTCCTTATTTAACTAAATACAGAATGCAACATCCTCATTTTCATGAGTGATTTTCCTCTTTTAGGAGCAGCCTCTGGGGGGTGTAGCAGATTCATGCAGTCTCCATGTTCCCATGGACGCTGAGCTGATGTCCTGCCCAGCGTTAAGCTCATCTCGACAGCAGCACAGTGGTTTGGAGCGCTGCTGATACTCTTTTGTTTTGTAGCTGACATACATTTTGTGTCAAGTGTGAACCGTATTTGTCCAGTTTTTCCATGTGCCCATTGTAAAGCCTCACAAATTTTGTCCTTGTTGTACAAATGATCAGAGACAACACACCCTGAAACACAACACTGTATATATGGGGTAAAGCACTGTAAATAATGCTATTTCATGCAAATTAATATATTCCCACAGTTTCCTTTGTATTTAAAAACAAAATTGCAAAGGTTCAGGACTGAAACCCTTTGCTTTGCAATATTAGAAATAATTTCCTGTATACTTGCCATTGAGCTGCAATTTATTTAAAACAAAAACAAAAAACTTTAAATAATTCATATTTAAATTTATCAAAATGTAATAACTTACTTTATTTAGGATATGAGCAAGTTCTAGCCTTTTCATAAGTTCTCATTTCTGTCCCAACCATGTACTTTTTGATTAGCGCAAAATTAGTCAGAAAATCTTTACAATGTACGTATTTAGTTTTTATATTTTCACTGATTATTTTTTGATGTTTCTTCTAACACTTTCCATATTTATTTCAAATTAATACCTTGAAATTATTTTACCCAATAGACATTACCCAATATACTTGTTTGGTTATATTGTTAATAACAGTAGCGCTGTCTTGAATTTGTTTTATTTCTAAGTACATTTGCTGAATGTTTCTCTACCTCTTTACTATCTACACCTCTGTAAGGGCAGAATAAGGAAATAATGAAATGATTTGCAATACTAGTTTATTGAAATATGAGGGCTAGAATTCACCAAAAGGAAACGCTGTGACAGAACCTGGCTCAGGCTATGGCATCCAGGGCTTGTAAAATAGCTCCCGATCTCAATGCTCAGAGGTTTCTAAGCATACAGGGCAGCTGCAAAACTTCAGAGGGGAATTGTATAGTAATGAAGGGCAGATAGCAGTTTTAGGTTTAAGATTGTCTGTGTTCACATGCATTGAATTTATAACAAATGGAGGATATATTTTATATTGCCACTAAACCCACGAAGACTGGTTGTATTGGCTTAAAACAAACAAACAAAAACTACATAAATAAATAAAGAAAAAAAAGGCAAGAATTTGAAATATATGACTGTGTAACTTCTGGATTTAAATATGCAAATAGAAGGGAATATGTGTATTTCTTGGTACATCCTATTGAGCAAACACTGTTTTAGCATTCTGATTCTTGTAGAAAATTTACTTCATTTTACACTGGTTTGTGAGACACAATCCATCAAATGTCATGAGTAGATGTGGGACAAGTTTTGTAAGCTAAAAACATTTTTTTTTTTTTAATACAAAGGTGATTAAACGTAAGGGAATTATAATGCTAACATGTAAAAGACATTTTATTTTTGTGTGCATTTGAAAATTCAATAAATGTGATAACCATGGTAATTATTTTAATTAATGACTGAAACGAACATTAAGTGGTGATATTGATTATTGTCCCAACACTAATCACGACCCAACATTTATGTAAGACATCCAGAGCCTTCCAGCAGGCCATATGGAATGCCACACTGATCAATAGATGAAGATAAAAGCTCAGAGCTGTTGTCCATTCATTGTGATGCAGAACAGGTAATTACAGGTCAAAGGACTGATGCTGTCTTTGGTATAGAACACACAGAACTGATGGAAATGTGTTTTAAACCATATTGTAGAAGGCGGTGCAATGGTCAGTCACCCCACTTGAGTACAGCTCTCATAATTTTACAGTGGTGAGATGAACAGAGGTTTAATGGATCATTTTGTGGCTCCTCAACTGTATCTTGTATATACATTTTTGAAAACATGCTTTAGTAAACAAACACATTGTATATGACCTCCTCCTGCTTTAAACACACAATGGTGAAACCAGGACTCAATAAATTATGTTTATCTTTAAGCTTAACCAGTGACATACATTTAGAAAGCAGAACATAAAATCATGTTCTACAAAATAAAACTGACAGAATAATGCAAGCACAATCAGCGAAAAATTGATCAATAGACCAAAAAGTTTGAAACACAAATATTAAGTGAGATTCCTTTCTGATTTTAGTGTCTCACGACATAATTAAGTACTGGTCAAGATTAAAACTGTACACACACAAAACAAAAAACAAACAATAACAAAAACAAACATTTTTCTTTTTTAGAAGAAATCATTGCTTTGCAATTTACCTCACCTCCAATTTACATCACAGTTCTCTCCCACATGACCACATGAATGTAAACACCTCTTGTCTCTTCTTAATTGTATTACATTAATACTTAATATATATATACTTTTTTATTTTACATGTTATAGTTCACATCAGCACAGTTAGCTAGCATGGTGATGAAATAAGGCAAGACTCACATAACTGTGACATCACAAATTCATAATACTGATAGTTAAGGTTGGTGTCTTTTTTTTTCTTTTCGTTTGTTCTGCAGCAGGCTTTGGTCTTGTTTTGACTGAGGCAGTATATCTTCCACTTTGCTCTGGAACCATGTATTCCAACTTCTGATGGGAGGAGGAGCTTAAGAGGAAGATAATCATCTTCTGTTTTCCCTCCATAACCAAACTGGTAAAACCATGTTGGCAAACTGAACTATGCAATAACTAATTAATGAAAACACGGTTGTTTGTTTAAAGATAAAAGTTCATAAATTGATTTTTTGTGAGGGAAGAATTTGGCATATATTAGCATCTTGAGTAAAAAGAAGAAATGCCTGCCATTCTAAAAGATACATACAGTTTGTCAGTGTTTCCTCTTATGTCTTGATGCACATTTTTTGGTGAGGGGCTGCAAACTAGTCTCAAAGCAAAGCAAGATGCCATCCGATGCAGTTCACCTCATACCACAAAACAACCTCTGCCGTGACTTGTGTGCCTTAAAACAGACATTAGGGGGCCATTTGGCTGAGTCTAAATTGAAATACAGGTCCAATGCTGGCAAATGAGTTTAATTCTTAGAGGAGGTGTCACAGTCTTATCTTAAACCCTCCAGCTTGTCTTAGTGAAAGTTAGTTCAGCTGCTCATGAAACCACATGATGAGTGATACTCGCACTTAGAGATCAAAAGTCATTATATCACAGTTTGTTTTGTTTGATTTTCTGTTTGATTGTGGGTTGGGGGTGGAGGACGGTCCCTGCCAAACTCATTTTCAAGTGTTCATTTATTCTACTTTTCCCTGTTTGGACCAAACCACGGAATCAACATGAACCATGCAGGACACCATAAAGATACCACGGAGTCATGGTGTGAGGCCTCTGTCTGAGTGTCTGGAGGCTCTGGTGGCTGACGGCGCTCAACTGGAAGGGCACCGCTGGGATCGGCGGGCATGGCTTGCTGGGTTGCTGTACGTCCTCGTTCACCCACGACTTTCAGGCACGTTTCGCATGCAGCATCTCGATGAGCAGGTTGTTGCAGGGAACGTCGCCATTCAGGTGCTTGTAGTAGAGGTACTCCTCCGCCTGCAGACTAATGGCCCGGATCTCAGGTAGCCGCAGAAGCAGCTGGCCGAACTTGTCCGTCTGCTGAGGGTAGTTGCACATGACATAGTCCAGCAGTGCTGCGTTGACTTGCTCCTGGACGCTCTCCACAAGGTGGAAGTTCTCCAGGTTCTTCACGTCTGGAGAGAGGAGAGACACACTAAACGGTTATGGCACAAGCCAGCTAGGAAGGAGACGGGTCATATGAAATGCATGAATGTGCGCTCATCTTGGGCTCTGTTCCCTTTTTTTCAACTCTGATTTTTCTCAGGAGATATGGCGTGAAAAGGGAATCAAGTGGGGGAAAGAGATCTCTAGGGACGTACTGCCGAAGAGAACGTGAATTATGCACATGCATGGAGGCCTTGTAGTAGTATAGCTATTAGTCCCACAAAACACAAAAACAGACATGAAATGTAAGTCCTTCTCAAGCAGATATCTCAGAATTACTATATAGATGTTGATATCTCTAAATTAATCTCTCTAAATTGCATGATTGGGAAATGTGTTTTTGTGATTAAAATGACTATAAATCAGCTGCATAGCAACATTACTGTTTTTATATAAAATCTTACAATGAGGAGAATATCTGACATTGGTAGCAAACAGCATGTATTCTGTAGCGTCACATGAAGGTCTACCTGGATAAATGGCTGGCGGTTTAATGTATGAGGCACTAATGAATCCCTGGTGAGTGGCTAAATTTAATCGGGTTGCAGGGGCTGTGCACCATGTGATCTTTTATTAATTTCTTTGACCTGGGGTTGAGTGGAAGCATGACCGTTACTGCACCCCTTCACTGCGCACAGACGGCCCAGGTCCCTGCGCCCTCCCCCGACACCTCCCAGCCACTGTGAAAGGAGCCGGACCTGCCCGGCCAGGGCTAATGAGGCAGCTGGCTGTCCGCTCTCCCTCCCCAAAAAATAATCTCGACTGGCTCAGCCGCCGGATATAGGGGCGGGAGGGTGTAACGGGTGTGGGGGTGGTGTTACAGCAGCGTGTAATGAGGTCTGTAGAACGAGCTGTGAGTCCTTCATGGCTCCAGCGAAGATGTTCTCCCTGACCCCTGGGTGACACCGGTGGGCAAGCTCAGGACAAGGCGAAGGAGGGAAGGGGGAGGGGTCCGCCTGGAGATTACTAATTACAAAGCTCCTGCTCCACCCCTGCGATTTTAGTCCCGGCCCCCCCAAAAAGGTAAACAAACTATGCTTTGTAGCCCTGTCACTTTTTTTTTTTTTTGCCTTTTGAATGGCCGGGTGCAGAAGGCACTTGTTCAAGCCACGTTTAGAAAGAGCACAGCACAGAAAGTCGGTCCGAATGTCCGTTACGGCAAACCAGGCCTGTGATAGCAGGTGGAGGCTGGAGGTGAAGCAGCTCCTGATGAGCAAACTCCAGCCCTCGCTGTTCACATAAGCCAGCTCACTGCTCTCATTAAACCCACTGGTTAAGAGGACTGCATGTAAAACGTTACCATGGTTTCACAGCTCAAATTTCTCAGGCTATGTGATGAATGGAAAAAAAAGGGAGGGAGGGAGGGGGGGGATGAGGACTGAACTACAGAGATTTCCAAACTAATTAAAGAAAAATGATACAAAAAAAAAAAGATCAATTTTAATTGCTAATTATTGTGAGAGTGCTTTTGAACATGAAAAAAATGGAAGGGGGGGAAGGGGTCTTTAAAACCACAAATGATCGATGACTTGATCTCTTCTCCCATATGTGAGAAGTCAGGCTACAGAAAGAGAGAGAATCACTATTTGTTTAATTTATCCACAGCAAGAAACGTGCAATCATGCACTGCTGACAGCAAAAGAAATATGGAGGGAGAGAAAAGGCAGCATTTACCATTCAGTCAGGTCAAAGCATTGCACGGTAAGCACTCTTATCTTCTATCTCGACGTTTAGTCACTGTGGGACTAATTATGAACTTTTTTACTTGAGACAGCCTCAGTGTGCAGCACGGCTGTACAGACACTCGCCTGCAGACCCTTAGGTTCTGTGCAATACATTGTTCATTTCACTGGCGATCATGCCAGACGACCCTACACATCCATTCACCACCCCCATCTACCTCCTTTCACCAGGATCTTTTTTGTCTTTCTTGTTTTAATTAGAAAGGATTTTCCCAGTGGAAAAAAGATCCAAAAGGGATTCGGGAATTCACCCCAGCTATGCCAACAAGCCCTCGTTGGGGCTGATATAAATATAATCACATGTGTAGTACCACGAATCCAAATGTATTGTAAACATCCAAACCACGTGATGTTATGACTGGATGCGCTTCTAAAAAAATATATCACTACTGGAACATTAAAATATATAAAATTACATTCTTTGTTTAGTTATGATCCATTATTATTCGTTGCCCCCACTACAACCAAGGTGTATTGATTTCATTTTACTGGTATGCATATTGAAAATGAAGATACACTTGGGTATGGATTTTCACATCTAATAGTTTAATCAATGACCAATTAAATCATAACATGAAATTTGAAAGGCAAATGATGAATCTACTGACATGTGCAGGAGGATGCTGTCATTAAGCATTGACAGACTTCCTCTCAGAGCAAATCAGCACCAAGCCTAATCGAAAAACATGCTGTTTGGCAGCACGGCAGTGAAACGTAACAGGCTTAACACTGTCGGGATGGGCCTGCCTGTTTGTGTGTTTGGCATGTGGGCCTACATTACAGTGTCCTTTGTGTGTGTTTAAAGCTCCTGCATGTGACCACTGCAGAGTTCAAAGGGCAAGGTGCACCTTGGGTTTTCTCTACACTTTTGCTTTGCAGCTCGCTGTAACCACGCGCCATCACTCTTGTTCATCATTAACCCAAGTGCCAGGCACACACCAATTAGAAAGCGGGGCGGTGCTGCCGCTGCCCTCTGGCCTAGAGTCAGGATGGGGAGGCCCACCACTACCCCGTCTGACACACCGCAGCCTGAACGGGACCACGGTCAATGTCCACCTGCTCACCTTCCAACAATATTTACTCAAATGCTGAATCAAGCTTTTTCTTTTGCTTATTGGTTGATACTGGAAAGAAAAAGAAGATATTAGTGAGTGCATGTTCTAAAAATATGTTGAGAGGTTGAGCTGAAATAGTAATGTGTATTTCAATGCCATGCCGTAGGTAAACTACTTGTGAGTGTCTGTAACTGTTACTTGACAATGCCCTTACCAGATCCCTCTTAATCTTATCATTCTTTGTGTATCTTTTACCTCCTGCTTATTAACAACTACTAGATGATGTTCATAAACCTTGTCCACCAGCCATTTGATCTCAGCACCACTCCCACACCACCTACTTCTTCCAGTTCCATGTTTGAAGTGGAACCTCCAGTATGTAGCTCTTAAAATTTTACAGCCACAAAAAGCTACAGCTGTAGACTGTCACAAAATTCTGCTTTAGTTCTCTATTTCTCAAGAGGAGCATTACTGAATGTTTTAAACTGAATACTAATAATATGCTAATATCACCTTGTGTAAATGTCATTACCTGTCCTAACTAAACATGGCACCCATATTAGTTTGTCTGCTGGTCAAATCATCCCAATCTGAAAAGTGGCTTTAACACTGAAAGCAGCTGTTCATTATGAGCATGAAGCCAGGTGTCCGCAGGTCATCTTTTTGTCAAACAAACTTTCATTCCCTCCTTATCTCTCTCTCTCTCTCACCCACTCACTCACTCACTCACTCTCCATTTCCCTCTCTCTCTGTGTTAATGATGCATATCAATGACTCAAGCTCTTCCCTCCTTTCTCGAAGGGATGTTCCTTCTAACTACGCTGTGAAAAGCCAGAAGGAAAGCACTGGCAGAATAAAGCATGAAGGCTCAATCTGCTACTCCCTGGTCAAAGTGGCCCACTGGGCCCGGAGAGGCCAACTCTATGAGAGAGAATTAAACAGGACAGCTCCAGCTGGGGATGCATTAAGTCAAAAACTCTGCCCGGCGCTGCTGGGTTAAGCAGGTAGGAGAGGCGTCCCAGTCGCCCAAGGATGGGTTTGATTTCGCTTGCCACAGAGGTGGGGGCAAAATCCTGGGGCTTCAGGTGGGGGGTTGATTGCTGGTGGAGCGAGAAAAATGCCTTAGGTATGATGAAATAAACACAAGAAACTTGGGCAAGCCCTTCTTTTAATAAACACTGGCTGTGAGGTGTGTAGCCTCCTCTCAAGAAGGGGAAACATATTGGCATCTGGTTATTCATCCCTAGCCTGACTTGAGTATTAAGTGCTACATGCTGCGTGAATAATTGCTATATAATTTATGTTGGTATTAAATTGCAGACATTTGTATAGAGACTTCAGGCACAGAAAGCAATATAGGAATATCATTATTATTTCCTTATGTATCTGGTAACCAGTGGAGAAAAAGCTCTACTTGCCTCTCAGTTCCCTCTGCACAGATGGACCTTTGACCGTGCTTTCCACTTTAGACATAAGGCTGGTGCAAAGAAAATACTACCAGAACCGCCCAGGCTCAGAAGGAAAAGCTCCCTGCATGGTTCTGGCTGGCTGGCAGCGCGGGACTGTGTGCAACAAGCTTGTGGCCCTCTCTTGCTCTCGCAACTCCACCAATTCCTCCACAGTGAAGTGGTGAGAAACTGGAACTTGGACGAACTAGGACTGGAAAAGACTGGGATGAAGGAAGAGGGTAATGATGGTGCAGCTGGTTCAGATCAGAGACCAAAGGGAATGCTACACGATATAAGAACGGGAGGGGTAGGGCTGGGAATGAACACATCAGTGTTCCTGAGAAGGATGAAGATACAATGTATCTGCTGGGTTTGTTTTTTATTTGTGTTTATCCGGCTGTTCGAAGCAGTAATCTGAAATCTCTCTCTCTCTCTCTCTCTCTCTCTCTCTCTCTCTCTCTCTCTCTCTCTCTCTCTCTCTCTCTCTCTCTCTCTCTCTCTCTCTCTCTCTCTCTCTCTCTCTCTCTCTCTCTCTCCACCTCAGTGCTAACCCTCTGGAGGGTCTAGTTTACATTCAGCCCACTTTCACACCCTCTAATTGCATGCACACAAGAATGAAGGGGTACGTCAAAAGCTTCTTGTTTATAATAACGTGACAGAAAATCATTAGGGGGTCAAGTACCCGCACATCTCCCCCTGAAGTCCTGGAGCAGCCCAAACACCGCCCATAGAAACCACAAACCTAATGAGGTCATTAAAGGCAACCTCCCATCAATATCTTTTTTCTTATTATTTTCCCCTCTTTTTGACAAATTTAAATTAATAATTCACCAGAGTGCCTGGGGATGTATATTTTGTGAGTGAAGGACAGTAAATCCATATCAAGATTCCACCCCTCTCCCTCCCTGACACACACACACTCAGATTCTATGTTACTTCTATCCTCCTTTCTTGTTGGACTATTGAATGTTGCTTGAGCTGACTGAAGAACCAGATCTTTTGCATCTCTCCAAAATGCGCCCTCCTCTCTGAGAGCCGGGAGGCCAGGCAGGGGTGTAACTTATTCCACCATGTTAGTAGCTTGTACTCTCTAGTATCTCATGAGTAATATAGCCTGACATGTTTGTAAGATGCCTGTCAAAGCTAGGCTAATTTATGTTGCTGCAGACTGTACGTTTTCTGCAAATCTGTTAATAGGAGGAAAATGACATCTAACTTCCTTATTACGACACAGAATGCCACAGGTGACATTACATATTAGATATGAGAAATTACACAATATGCATAATTAATTCAGCACACTTTTCATTTACTACAGTGTATCAAAGCCCTGAAAGCTCAACAAGAGAAGCCAGAGTCCTGGTTATCAATTATTTTCCTTTTCTCAACTGGCAAAATTGGCATAGTGTTACTGAGAGAGTACTAGTTGCATGCACAGCTGTACTGGATGATTATTAGGTGCCAACAGAATGTAAACCAATTAGCAAACTCTCCAAATGGGAACTAAACACAAAACAGCAGTAATTAGGTAAATGGTTTAAAAATGAGATTGTAACATATTTAAGAAATAAAATTTTCAAAACTAAAACTGCCATTCGGTACTGAAAACAAAGGCCAATAGGCATAAAAATTAAGTTACATATTGTTAAGTAACATTTATTTTCTAGACCATATTTCTACAACTGCAGTTAATCCAAAGTACTGTACAACAATGAGAGACAATAGACAAAACAATATTTCATAGCACATATGCGGTCGGTGAAATAAGTATTGAACATGTCACCAATTTTCTAAGTAAATGTATTTCTAAAGGTGCTATTGACATGCAATTCTCACCAGATGTTGGTAACAACCCACCCAATCCACACATGCAAAGAAATCAAACCATAGATGTCTATAAATTATGTGTAATAATGAGAAATGACACAGGGAAAAAGTATTGAACACGCTTTCTGAAATTTATTTAATACTTCTTACAATAGCCTTTGTTGGTGATGGCAGCTTCAAGACGTCTCCTGTGTGGAGAAACTAGTGGCATGCATTGCTCAGGTGTGATTTTTGGCCCATTCTTCCATATAAACACTCTTCAAATCCTGAAGGTTCCATGGGCTCCTTCTATGAACTCTGAGCTTTAGTTCCTTCCATAGATGTTCAGTTGGGTTCAGGTCAGGTGGTTGGCTGGGCCATTCTAGCAGCTTTATTTTCTTTCTCTGAATCCAGTGGAGAATTTCCTTGGCTGTGTGTTTGGGATCATTGTCTTGCTGAAATGTCCACCCTCGTTTCATCTTCATCGTCCTGGTAGATGGCAGCAGATTTTTATCAAGAATGTCTCGGTAAATTTGCCCATTCATCCTTCCTTCAATTATATGAAGCGTGTCAGTGCCGTCAGTGCTGAAAAACAGCCCCAAACCTTGATGTTCCCACCTCCAAACTTCACTGTTTTTGGGGTGATATACAGTGCCTTTTGACCTCCAAACATGGTGTGTATTATGGCATCCAAAGAGTTCAATTTTGGTCTCATCTGACCAGACTATATTCTCCCAGTATTTCACAGGCTTGTCTAAATGTTATTGAGCAAAGTTTAAACATGCTTCAACATGCTTTTTCTTCAGTAATGGAGTCTTGCAAGGTGAGCGTACATACAGGCCATGGAGGTTGAATGCATTACTTATTGTTTTCTTTGAAACAATTGTACCTGCTGATTCCAGGTCTTTCTGTAGCTCTCCACAGGTGGTCCTTGGCTTTTGGACAACTCTTCTGATCATTTCTTTTCACTCCTCTGTCTGAAATCTTGCAGAGAACACCTGGTCATGGCCGGTTTATGGTGCAATGATGTTCTTTCCACTTCTGGATTATGGCCAGAATAGTGCTCACTGGAATCTTCAGTAGTTTAGAAATTCTTCTGTAACCAATGCCATCAGTATGTTTTGCAACAATAAGGTTTCAAAGGTCTTGAGAGAGCTCACAGGTTCTACCCAATATGAGATGTTTATTGTGTGGAACCTTGGTAATGAGACACCTTTTTATAGGCTATCAGTTGAACCAGTTGATATTAATTTGCACTAAGTGGCAGGATTGCTTTCTATTTACTGACAGATTTCAGCTGGTGTCATTCCATGTATTTTTGTACCTCTCTTTCTTCATGTGTTCAATACTTTTTCCCTGTGTCATTTCTCATTATTACACATAATTTATGGACATCTATGGTTTGATTTCTTTGCATGGATTTCTTTGTCTGGATTGGATGGGTTGTTACAGACATTGGGTGAGAATTTCATGTCAATAGCACCTTTAGAAATATATTTATTTAAAAAACTGATGACTTGTTCAATACTTATTTCACCCAGTGCATGTCATATTGTTTGTTTTGACATATATAGGTTCATCATGAATTTGTAAAACAAAGTATTTACTAGGTTTAATTGCATAATTAATTTAGTGTCAGTGTGTTATCCATACTTGGAGTGGCATTCCGTGTGAATAGGAATGGTCGTTTCTAAAAGAGCAATGGCAGGTGGGTGTGCATGCACTAAAACCACATTCCAACAGGAGCCTTACCAGAGGCACACACCTCAGCTCGACCTTTCTGAATGCCTTCCGTTCTTATGAGCCGCCTCCCACTAGCCTGTGCTAGGCTGAGCTGATATTTGAATGACCACTTATTTTTATAAGCGTCTCTAAAGAGTAAGCCCTCCAATGACCCCCCCGCCCCATATGGCACTTGCTGGACCCGGGCTCCCGGTTTAACGTTACAGGAAGACCTGATGATGTTGCATTTTTTCCAGTGGCAAGACAGTGCAAGCATTCCAAAGCTTTGTTGCTTTAAATAAACAGCAGTGTGGCTGCTCACATGGGGGAGGGGCCAGGGAAGGCCAAGAGGCGGGTGCTATAGCACCTGTCGGCTTGTTTGGGCCATGTGTCGAAGAGCCGGCTCTGGTTTCACAGGCCTGGGATCGGGCCAGGACTCCACTGTGAGGCGATCTCTGTGTGTGAAGGCAAAAATCACTTTGTGATGTCTTGTACTAGCGGCAGCAACGAGATGAATGCATTCAGCACCTTTCAGATTTTGGTGGTTTCACGTCAAAATGTCGTATAAAAATTACAGCTATGCAATTGTGATCTCACAGTATTTCTAGTTACTTTTTCTTTACATTACTTTTTCAGTAAAAATGGTGTTGGCTTTTAAATTAATGGACTATGTAGAATATCTTATTCAGTTTTGTAAACCAATGTGAGACCAGGCAGGCTAGACACTACACAGCTGCACATAATAATTCAAGCATCCTAGTCTTTACTGTAGTTCACTAATATTCAAAGCCTTAGGATATTGGTTAAGGAGGCTAACCCTACTGTTGTAACACTACTTTCCTTTAGAGAGCATACTGTGTCTATACAGCAGATTCTTTTAATCTGCAAAGATACAGTTTTCAAGCAAACAGCTGACCAGATGAATAATCATTTGTAAATGCATGGATCACTGCAAATGGTCTCATCTGCTCAGCTGTGTGGTCAGTGTATGCTTGACCTGCTTCCCCAGGGCTAGGAACTGCTGCTGCATGCTTTTTCTTCTTGTGAGACTGGGGGAGCTTTTTATGGACAACCATGGCACAGTAATCTTTCTATGGGATCGATTGAGAAATGACAAGTCAAATGCCCGGGGGGGGGGTGGGGGGTGGTGGGGGGGGGGTTGGCGGAGGGCTGCGCTGAGCGCTTGTGTAACATGCTTATCTGTGTTTGAGCGCAGTGTTTAAATACTGGCAGCCACCTGATCGATAGAGCTCTCCCTACGGCAACCGGGATCTTCGCCCACAGCCCCAGAGAAGTGGGCCTGGGGAAGCCCTCCTGAAGACATGCTTTTTAATTGGCTGGGGCTGATCTGGTGGAGTTGGCTATGCGGCTCCCATGCCAGCGAGATTAGCATTACAGAGCACTGCCGTCCATGAGCTGCGCAAAACCTCCATCAGCTGCCACCCACATGTAAAAGAAAACAAACTAATAAAACTCCACGCACACGCAGGCGAAAACATCAACAACGGATGGAAAACACAAAGTGCTGTAGTGAATGCGAATAATAAACTTCTGCCCATTGATTGTGGGAGGAAACAAAAGGCTCGGGTATGTTTGTGTGGGCCGGAGCACGGCTCTCATGAATGTTTAAGGGCGCTTGGCTTTCACCACGGCTCCTCTTTAGCTCCCCCTCTTCAAGCGATTCCATCCCAGTTCAGGTGATGGACAGGATCCACGCTTTATTTTCATTTCAAATTTCCTCTGTGTAAAACGCACCTACACAATGCTTAAACTTCAACGGCGCATGCGACTGGAGGACCATATGGCCGTTAAGGATGACCTGCAGAGAAATGGAATGAAATGCAGAATTGGACACCATCCAAATTATTGATGTTGTTTTGGAATGCAGCTCGGCTGGGAGGTTTTCTTTTTTAAAAGGGGGGAGGAAAGTGATCGGCAGCGGCGCAACGATGTGCAAAAGCAGAAAACACGTCGGAGCTCCTGTGATTGATTTTTCCAGTGCAGGTATCAGTTAGGAAGCGGCTGACGTGTGGAGCAGGTCGCGGGGGCGGTCTGGCTGGCTAAGCAGCCCAGATGCGGGTCAGCCGCGTGGTATGCAGCCGCTAATAAAAGTTGCCCATTGATTTTCTGTAGTCGCTTGTAACTGTTAATGTTGATACATCAATAGCCAAAGGAAAGCACAGGGCTTAATAGGAGCCCGAGAATGTGGAGAGATGAGAAGGCCGGGTGCTAAATCACAGAATGTACCCCACCCAGATCGATAAGACAGTAACTGCAAGTGTCCCTCTGCTTTTCTAATGTTTTATAATAAACTGACAGCTTGTAATAAGGGTGTGGAGGAGCGGGGCAGAGCTGGAGAGGGCTGACACATACACCTCGTTGAGTCTATTCTAAATCGCATCATCTGGGGAAGAAGTGTGCCTTTTGTGAAAGTTTTGTGAGTAGTGACCTGTTAAGCACTTACTGCAGCATAGTCTGTAAGGCAACTACAAAACCTGGAGAGCTGAAGTAAACAGTGTCTTACTGTATTCCCATGGGAACAACAGATTGTACCCAGTTACCAATCTGCTGAGAAGAAAGGTCAAGACAGCTAGTATCAGTTGTTGAAGAGTATCACTATTGCTGTATTGTATACTGTATAGAAATAAAAGATGTATAGTTTGAAATGCCAGTATAGATGTGCATTTTACAAAGGAAGGCATCTAGTGAAATCAACACTGGGGTGGACCGCAGGTGGAGGACACGCGAATAGCTGTATTTAAAAGTGGGCAGCTCCTGACCTGACCAGCTCCTGACTTGTTTAACTGTTACAAAATGCCTTAAACACAGACTGGAGTTCCAGTTCCCAAACAAACATTCTCATTTATCTACACTCCCTATATTTAAGCCCAAAGCCCTAAGGTAGACATGTCTACACTTCTTATTTGGGATGTTTGTAGACCTACTGGATAACAGCACAAACATGTAATCAGGTTTAAATATATTTGCTATTTAAAGAAAACAGTCTAATGTGAAGTCATTGACACAGAACAAAAATAGGAGAAAGCTCAGGATGTAATGAATGTAGATTACAACAATAATGAATATGGGCTATGTGACATGTGGAAATCGGTGAGAGGAATATGGTGAGCATGCTCAAAGTGTGGCACAAGTCAGTGGGGTTAAAGGGAAAGTGGCACTGTTTAGCCAGCCTCCATGCCTTTAATGACCACAGCCGGCACTACTGCTCCGTGTAGTGGGCTGGGGAGCTTCTGCAGCTTTTAAAGCTTGATAAAGCCTGAAAGCCTCTTAGGGCTACTAATAAAGGTGGCGTGTGGCGGAGAGCCTCTCACCCGTCTGCCCGGGTTAGGCTGTTCATTTCTGCCATCTGTAATGTAGGGACAGTGAGCAAAACCAGCAAGTGCTGAATATTAGGGTCATTGCCGAGGACCACTAGAGCCTCCTCTCGTGATTTGTAAAATATCAGAACACTCAGAACTGATTGGAGGCTCTTCCATGTTTGCGTGCTATCCAAATGAATGTGTTTGTCCAAAACAATGAATACTTGCAGAGAGAGCGCAAGAACACGGACGTCAGATCAGCGCAAGGTCTGCTGCATATTGTCACAAATCATGGGAAATAAATATAAGCTTGACTTTCTACCCTCAGATTCCACCATAAACCTTTTTTCCCCCCAAGTAGGCACATGTACAGCTTCTCTCTCTCTCACTCTCTGAAATACACACACACACACACACACACACACACACACACACACACACACACACACACACACACACACACACACACACACACACACACACACACACACACATAAACTTGCTTTATATGTGTATTGATTGGGCCTAGGTCTCACATCTTCCAAATGACTTACTGCCCGTCAGTGTCAAACTGCTTGGCTCACAAGAAAAACCTGCCCCTATTATCTTGCATTTAATTAAGACATAGCAGTAGTTTTATGCCCCATTATTTGGCCCCAGTCAGGGGTCTCTGAGGCGTAAATATTGAACCACTGCAGCCCTCAAATCTTAATCAATCCTGACCACTTCCAAATTATTTGGTCTGTTTCAGGAAATGAATATTTGTGCCAGTTATGAGGCAGCATGCATGCATTATCAATCTCTCTTCCCCTTTGCAGAAGGATTGATGCATCGATTCCAGCCAGGGAAATAAGGCAAAGATTGCTTAATTAGGCCATACCTATCTGGGAACTTTCTTTTTACCTTCTTCAAAGAGGAAAAAGCAGAAAATTCTTTCTCTAAATGAACAGCTCAAGGTAATGACAGTCTTTGGCAGGAGAAGCCTACCAGTCCAGAGGCTTACTGGAGAACCCCAAAGAAAAAATGCTAGATGCTCATTATTTTCCATAGTAAGCACTACTGAGGAGAATTCTAAACATGCCTGGTACAAGAATGTAGATTTTCAGAGGAGTTTATAAACTGCAACTATCCTTGAAATGCTCTACATGACATAGTTTATTGAGAACATCTCTCCCAAGAAACTATGGCAAACATCTAAAGATCTGTTTATTTAGACACTATTCACAAGCTATTATAAATATTCTCTTAGACTTTCCCTCTCAAAACATGGAAACCAGTTCAATTCTAGGAAAAGTCCTGTAGTGTAAATCTAGGTATGTTACTACAGTACAAAATCACTTGTGAGATTTTTCTGATAGTTGTGAATGTGAATTTGTCTGTCTTTTCGGGAGGTGCTGTTATCTGGAGCTCTGCCTACACATCCTTTCTCCTAGGGAAGCTGTGTTTCTTTGCCACACCTTCTCCTGATGAATCATGACAGAGCTGCCTTTCTTTGCAGCCTGTGTGGCAGTGGTTGGCCTTTGTTAGTGGACATGTAGCTGCTTTAGCCTTCTCTCATCCCATTTAAAGAGGGTCTTATACTGCTTTTAGCCACTCACAGACACACAAACACAAACACACAAGAGCAGAACTCTAGTTACCAAGTGTATTCTTATCAGTCACATAGATAGTACATTTGTAAAGATGAAGGCACATAACTGTTTTCTACTATGTCCTTACACTCCCAAAGCAGACACCTTGGCAATGCATCGTTGTGGCGACAGCCCTGACGAGTAATCCCCACATCACTACCAACAGAGCATCACTCAGTCGCTCTTGAGGTGCAGGAAATCAATGCTCCTGCCACAATTATTAACCCATCGATAAAGCCCTCAGTCTTCAGCACACTCCATCGGCTTGAGCGACTGGGCCTCACGGAGGCTGGGCCAGAGAGATGCAATGGGAGCAAGCACAAAGTCAGCTGCCATCACTCCCGTCGACACCCTCGACCCATCTGAGGAGACAAGTGGCTGTTTGCGGATGAAGGCATGTCAATCCTCCTCTTCATCGACACTTACCTTTAAAATGAGCAACCCCCCACCCCCGCGGAGCCCCGTGCGACCAGACATTGACAGATCACAGACCTTCCAGAAGGCTGACAGAGGGCAGTGGCAGTTTAGTGCTATTCGGCAGGAACCAACAAGTCAGACCCTGGCAAATGTGCCTTTGATTTCCTTTAAAAGGTGTCATTTGTAAAAGCTTGTGCTTAGACTGGGCGAGAAGAGCCACTCAAATGAATTCATGCCCTGGAGGCTGAAGAAAGGTTTGCAGGGGGTTGGAGACACAAGAGTGTACACGAACCTGAACCTTCTCCAGCTGTGATTCACAAAAAGAGGCTGAATGACTTCTGTTGGTGACTCAGTACAGATATTTAGATAAGAAACCTGTCATACGGTGAACAGTCTTTGCTGCTGTTTCACCACTGATCTTATGGGAAGGGGCCACACTGAGATGTTCTCATTAAAATACTCTTAATCCAACATGAAACAGATCAAGACAGGGAGCAGGGATATTATATTGCTGCCTTAGGTGTCCATAAAATGTTAAGGTATTTTTGCACTTCATTTCATTAGCTCCCAATTAATTGGCTCATTAATAGCATCTGGCAAGGATCAGCTTGTGCAAACGTGGGCACCGATGCCTCCTTCTCAGGATGATATTAATCAGCACAGTCCCTCATCTCTCGTTCACCTTCAGTCAGACAGATGAGCCGCTAGTCACTAGTCGCTAGCCGCTCGCCGCTAGCATGGGCCAGCGCCTGCGGCGATACACTCCCCTCAGGTGGGTGTTTCATTATGGATGATGTTTCCGCCAAATTATTTAGGCCTGGGACCCATCCCCCATCCAACAGCTAAGACCTCCGCCATGCAGCAGCCGCAACAACAACAACAACAAAGGCAGGCGTACGCCCCCAGTCCCAGTGGGCGGAGGAGCAATGGGAGCCTCTCGGCCTCTGTTAGGCACAGACATGGGGGGTGTGAGGAACCTTCTCAAGCTGCGGCGAGGGACCCGGCGGAACTGCCTGGAAGCGATCTGGCCGCACGCCACCGTGATCTGACGGCACCCAAACATGGAGTGGAGGGGGAAAAGACAACGGGACGGAGGCGGAGGCCGAAGGTATCAATACCTCCCATTCTGTTTCTTCTCCTTCTGCAGTGGGGAGGCACACTGATATGATAATGATGTTGCCATGCATGGACTGTGTTAATATTCAAGTGTTTTCTTATGGGGCCCTGTTTTTTTCTTAGTTTGGGCTTTGATGGTTGAGACCAGCATGTTTCCTGGGTTATGCTGAGATGGTTACCTTGACTTCAATGGCTTCATTAAAGTGTGATGGCTAGCTTAGGAGAGGCTGCAGATGAACACATGGCGCACTCAGAGGGCAGATAATTGATGCCCTTTGGGTTGCTGTTGAAAGAAGGGTTGAAGTGCAGGGTGAAATGGAGTGACTGTCATTGATGAACTCAGTCCTGACTTTCTAATTCCAATACAACTGATACAACTTTGGCCTTAGAAAATGTCATGTGGAGAATCCATGTCCTTGTGTTCTACTAAACCGACTGCATGCGATTTCTAAAATCAAGGGATCTTAAAAATAATTATACTACAACATTTAGGATTAAAACAAAGTAGCCCCCGAGACATAAGTGTTGAGGGAGGTACAGGCTGAGGGAGTGTTTTTTCCTGTTTTTCTCATAAATATTAGCCGCAAAATTGGTGGTGTTAGCTGGGGGTATAAGGCAGCGGGCAGAGACGCACACAACTAGCCGCAGTGTGCAGCTCCTCGCTTATCATCCAGCGCCGCCGAGGGCGGATGGCGCCTCCTGCATTATCCCAAGGTCCCCGAAGAACCTTGGAAGTGGGCGGCTGGGATCTGACCTACATCTGGCCCCCGTCCGGCCCTTGTATGGCCCCCGTCTGGCCTGGACCTTTTCTCTGTACTCACCCAGGCTGAACAGCACCAGGAACTTGAGGCAGACAAACTCCCTCTGGTCGAGCTGGAGGGAACGCAGCTTGCTCACCAGCTCCTGTGCGTGACTCAGGAGGTTGTTGAGGGTAGCCCCAGCTTGGGAGGCAATTAGGGCATAATCCACCTGCAGGAGAGGGGCAAAAGGGCACAGATGAGCTCTGTAAATTCCCACCACGGGCAGCCTGACACACAGCTCCACAACACATAGACTGCACTCACAGCCACTGCGTCCCTGTCACACATTATTTACGGAAAGGACATCCAAATATATTTCTCTATGAACAACTTTAAATGCATTTTGCATGTATTCGCAGGGCACAGACTGTGAAATCAAGGGTATTGATTCTTCAGATTCATTTTCAGCAGACGTCAGGCTGATGTGCTCAGTCCCTGCTTGCCAGAATCCTGTGCAGCATATTTGAATGCATGTTCTATATTACATAGAAATGCATAATAGGCTACTCTCTTTCTCTCTCACTCCTTCTCTCTCTTCACTGTAGTTTGTTTAAGGAAAATATTTGATTTCCCAGTCTACAAAATAACAGATTTGCTGGTCCAGAATCCCACCCTTTCAGTGGGAACAGCATCGTCTCCTGCAGCATAAATACTGCATATGTGAATATCCAATATCTTGGGCCCTTTAGTCCAGACCAAGCCTATATTACTCCTGTACCTCACAACCCTGACCCAACCAATAATCAGCCAGTCAGCACAGCCCTGTGCACTGTTAGCACTCTGTGTCTGTGTGTATGTGAGTGTGTGTGTGCATGCATGTGTGCATGTGGCAACATGTGTGTGTGCATGTGTGTGCGTGCTATCCAACACAACTCAGCACAGCAGGGACAGTGAGCAGCATGGGGTGTGTGTGATAATCAACATCAAAATGAACGGGGGGTGGGGGGAGCGGCACGTTTCTCCATCCCTAGTGTGCAGACCCTCAGGGGCCGGGGAGACGGGAGTGTGCGGGGCCCCTGGAGGTCCCCCAGGCTACCGTGCCCAGCCCTCCCCTTTCAGGTGCACTTAATATCTGCAGCAGAAGCAAATTTGTCTGGGAGGCAAGTCCTTAGCTGCCACTCACCGCAAGCCGGCCATATTAAATTTTTATATTTATTGACAATTCATTACCATAATTGACTGTGCCAGGGTTTCTTGAGGTAGGTAGACGGCTGGCCTCCTAAGTACAGGGAGGGCTCCCTTGGAGCTGGATTTGCAATTAAAAACGCGGGCGGATTGGAATTTATTTATTGTGTAAATATGATGAGCGGAATTTTTTAAGCCCAGTCTAGAGAATTCTCTGTTGCACATTTCTCACCAGCGGCCCCCCTCTGCAATCTTATATTTTCTCTGTTACTCCTTGATTCCATCCTTCTCTCATTCTATCTGTACATCTTGGCTTTTTTTTTATGAGTCAGTGAAAATCAACCCTACCCTAAGGTGTCAGCCTACTTCTATAAAATCAGCTGCACATGAAATAACATGGATGAATGGACTGTCTCGCAGCTACGACTAATCTGTTTAAATGTATTCAGTTACAGGGCTGCGAGTGCGCGCTCACACGTCTACGTGGCAACGTGTGCAATAAACAACATTCAGCGATATGCAAAAGAGTGCAACCTTTACAGCACCTCATTCTGAGCATTCTTTAATGACTTTTCCATGGAATTCTAGGAGTTGGAGAGTGGGACAAGAAAAAACTCCTGAAGATATCTGATGCTGATGGAGACCTTGCTCTGCTCAGGGAACAGTGAGGATCTGTGTAGTGATGCCCTCCAATTTGGTCTGACATTATAGAGCTGTGACACTTCTTGATTGTGAGGAATGACAAATGTTCTGACTAGCTTCGATTCAGATTGCTCCCTTTAGATTGCGCTGAGGGAGTCTGCTTTTCAGGAGAGAGAAAGTGAGAGCGAGAGAGTGAGGAGGGGGATTAAAAGATGTGTGTGAAGCTATGTTCAAAACAGTGGGAGGGAGAGGTCTGGGCTCTCTAACATATTTGAAAGCCGTCCACGTAGTGTTGCGTGTCCCTGCGATATAGGGCTAATCCAGGACAGTGCTTCTCTGCTATAGCACATGACAGTGGAGAGCAACAACACATGGCTTGGTGAGAGACAATGAGAAAAAGCAGCAATACGCCCTTCTGACTATGTCTGAGTGTGTGTGTGTGTGTGTGTGTGTGTGTGTGTGTGTGTGTGTGTGTGTGTGTGTGTGTGTGTGTGTGTGAGTGTGTGAGAGAGAGAGAGACTGGGCTGTCACTCCTGGCCTGCTGTAGTATAATAGCACATAATGATCAGTGTGCATGTTACCTGATCCCCTCCCTACAGGCCATTTCAACACCAGCTGTTCATTAGCCAAAATATGCAAATGAGGCCTCTCTCTGCCGCTCTCAGTCAGCCCCCACCAATCAAACCCAGAGAAACTAGTGACTATGTAGCCCTTGCTAATTAAACACACAGACTCTCTCAAACCTCATGGCAAATCCTTGTAGCATCAGCTTCTAAAGATAAAGAGAAGCCGATTGCCTGAAAATCCAGGCGTTGATGTATTGCCATTCCTACTTCACTGACAAAACGGAAGTGAAGCCCACCACGGAGACATGCTCATTAACACACTGGCTAGCAGCCCTATGCCTCCCAAGCTTTGCTGGCTTTCTTACCATAGCAGAACTGTAATGAATTCACCACCATTCAGCTGTTTACATGTTTTAATACATGCTTGGTAACCCATAAAACAGTGGTGAAGTAAATGCCAAGCAGCCTGCTGGCTCGTACAGGGGTGCCATTAAGGGGGAAAGTTAGAATGGTTCTGAAGGTCTGTGACTGACAGGGGCCCTAAATATAATTTGATTATTAAATGGTGGGTCCCAATGTGATATATTTTCATCGGGCTCAAAACCCCTGGGAATGCACCACTGCTGAGTGGTGTTGATTCCAAAATTGCTAAAGCTGTGGTGTTCTTTGTTTGAACTTGAATCACCTTTTTATTCAGTAGGTGTTCTAGCCGGTTTGATAAATCATGATGAATCGTGCAGTGTGAAAGCTTTGTATTACAGGTTAATTCTAATGTTAACGCTTGTGCTAATGTTAGCAAAATTTTCTCTGTGTGTAGGTTCATTCAAACATGGTTGTGTTTGCAGAAATTTTGCTCATCTTTGAAATGCTAGTACAGTCAAAGGCAAAGGAAGAACCATAGAAGCAAGGAAACTTCAGGATTCTTCACAACTAAGAATAGACTGGTTTGAATTATCTTGTTCATTTATTTTATTTTACTTTATTTTATTTTATTACTTTCAGACTTTTGAGTGAGGCCTTTTCCGTAGTCTGTATGTGTGTTGCCTGTGTTGTGCTTGAACGAATGTTTGTATTATCTGTATAGTCTGTGTGATTCAGACTACACACATATTCAGACTATGTTTGCATTCAGTGTTTCATTATTTCAATAACAACAGTGAAAAAAGGTATCTGAACTTTGTATTGCTCATATTTTTAGTTTAGTTTAGTTATATAGGCTAAAGACATTCTCATTTCCCATGTTTTATATACATCTGGTAGGAAACGGGTCCTGCAGTGTTATAGTGTGCCTCACATGCCTGTTGATAGTCCACTAATCATTATTTATAGCGGTAGACACAAAAAGCAGAAATTTCCCCTCCAGACAAACATTGCACTTGATATGGTAATGAGGTAAGCACTGATACTCCACTCGATATTATCAGCAAAACAATATAGTTATTGTTGTGCACTTTTTTGATTATGGTCGTTTGGATTCAGACGTGCTTCTTCTCTGATTGGAGCCTGCTCTTAATACAGTGAGTCTCTCTTCACCAGCTATAAGGAAGGAGCAGGGCTGATGAGGTCCTTTGGCTGTAGAGGCAGGCCATGCAGAACTCAACAATGCCTGAAGAAGAATGCCCGTCTCTCATTCCTCACACAGTATTCACACCGTCAACTGACCAACGATTGCACTCCACCATTTTCCTAACCAATGAAAATGTGGAAAGGAACACCTTTGGGGGCCCACTGTAGAGAACCATGCATGCTAAGACACAACCTAACGCACAGGGCTTCACTACCATCCCTCTGCCACACACACACACACACACACACACACACACACACACACACACACTCACTCACTCACTCACTCACTCACTCACTCACTCACTCACTCACTCACTCTCTCTTTATGTGAGATTTAAGCTTGAGTTCAAACTGCCAGCCTTTTATTTGATTGTGAATCTTGAGAATACACTGCTTTTCAGGGCATGAAGAAAAGATGGAATAGTTATGTGTGGTGGAATACAGCTGTCTGCCTAGTGGCTACACAGCTCTCTTCAACCAATCCCTCTCCCACTTTAATATTTATGATTCTATTGTTGAACATTTTGTTGAAGTTCATGTATTGGAGGGAGGAGGAAAAAATCTGATTAATAATTGAAATCACACATTCTACTGACAGACAGGCAGTGCTAAGGAGCATATTTAAAATGGCAATTTTAAACATTTTGAGTGGGACGCGCGTGTGTGTGTGTGTGTGTGAGGGAGAGAGAGAGAGTGCACGCTCTAGATGGAGAAAAAGGACCCCCTGCATTGAGAACTCCAGAGAAGCCTGAGGCGTCCTCCCACCGCTATTCCTTAGAGACGGGCAAGGTAAATCCCACCTTCTCCCCCTCCGCTTCCTCTCCCCACCTCCTCACTCACAGGCTTGGATGACTTGCGCATGCTTAACCAGCCATTTTATTTATTCGCACTCCACAGACTTGATAAGGAATACCCAATTGATTATTCTGGTCACATTAACTTATACCTATAAGCGTAATCTATTTTTAATGGAGCGGTGACTGCATAGGCCTGGTTAGTCGATAGTACTTTAAAGAATGTTGATCCATGCTGGTGTGGGGCCTGATGAGCTCTGTGGGGAGGTGGGCTGCGGCCAGGAGCCGGGGCCAGGTAACAGGAGTGGCGCCCAGCTGCGACTCACCTGTTGCCCTGTGACTAGCAGAATGGAGCCCTCCTTGGCATGCATCACCTGCCGGAAGATGTGGTCCAAGATGAGGAGCTCGCTCCAGGAGTTCTGCAGGAGCTTCATTTGGTCATCAACCTGCAGAGAGATAAGCAATATGGAGAGCTGCATGAGAATGCACTTTGTCTTATCGTAGTGAAACAATAGAGTTAAGTACAAAATCAGGAACTGCTTGAAGAGCTCCCCTTCTGAACCTCTGCACAGGTCATCATTTATCAGCTGGTAAAATAGGACCAGCTCACCAGCTCATACTAAACTGCTTTCCGGATAATCATGGCTTTGCAGACTAGGCTACCCTCTACCTCTAAGCCCCACTAGGTCCATGGGTGATGACATATGACCTCAGCAACAGATCATCTGCTCACTCTCTCATCCAGGACATCAATGCTGGGCCCCTGTTGCTAATTAATCTGTTTGACTAGCTGCGTTCTGCAGTTTATCGTCTGCAGCTATGCTGTTGCTCCGCCGTCATGTTCCGTGTTCAGGGAGTGTGGGAACGCGTGTTACTGTGAAGCTGGCTTTAGGGAAACAACAGGATCATTGTCATCGCCGGCGGCCTTCCACGCCCATCGGTGTCAATGATTACACAATGTAGCCAAGCAGCAGGTGAGACTGTGTTTGGCAGGAGGGGAAGGGGTTGGGTTGGGGCAGGAAAACGGGTGAGAGCGAAACCCTTCTCCATGCAAACACCATCTTGCTGATACTGTTATCATGACTGTGGTTGGGAAAAATAGTTTAGCTTCCAATACTCCCCTGTGGGCACATGGAGTGACCCACATAAAGGGGGGAAAAAGGGGGCTCGGCATTGGAAAAGAATGCACATTCTTGTGAGAGAAATCAACAATTTTGGAACAGGAAAATAGTAGTCGTGTTCTCAAAGCAATAGCTAGAAATTGATCTAAACCATTTATCTTTATTGCCTTGGGAGACACCACCACCATCACAGCCTCTCTTGCACAGTGTTTTGACTCCTTAAACTTTGTATCAGAGCTGCAGTCATAACAAGAGCATAGAAAGCAGCTGTTAAGATGAGTTTTCCAAAGCATTAATGTAACAACTACAAATACTGAACCTGTAGTACTGCAGAACATGAATCTTTGTTGTATTTCATTTTTATGGCACCCAAAGTCCCATTTCTATGTCTCTTTTTGCATCTCGCAAAAGCTCTATTTTTGAACTGAAGGGCCAGTATAGAAAGAGGTTTATCAAAAGCAAAGTCCTATCTCCAGAGGATTGTGCTTCAGAGACATCAGTGCCAGTCAGGTAAGTCAAGCACTTGCCCATGCTTCAAAGGAGCCTGACACTCATCTCAAAGTTTAAGACAAACGCTCTCATCATAAACCTATCCGATGTGCCAGGCATGTCCCAGCCATTGAACAGGGATGGGAATGCTGCGGGGAGCAGTGTGGAGCGGTAGGGGACGGTGGGAGGTGCTCCAGGAGGCCAGGAAAGGGCACATTTGTGGATGCATCTGAGCTTTGTGAGCTCCCCCTGCCACTGTGTCTTGTCTGTCTTTCGTTTGCCCTGATGTGGCCCTGCAGAGTTTCACTCTGATGCACTATCCCACTCAGACCTGTCTATATCCAAAAATAAACCATACCTCATGAGGCAGAGCTCTGTAGTATCTTTGGTGTCAGCATGGCACAATCAGGTCAATTAGAGTAAGGTACAGTCAGGAGAACTCTAGCAATACCTGTACAATAATACTTTGGTGGAAAAGGCTGTAACCTAGGGCTTTTTTCTTAGAAACCAGAGCTGTCAATTCCAAAGAAATCTTCTGAATGGTTATAAAATAAGTTGATTATGAAGGGTGTGCTATAATTAAGATTACAGTAGTGTTAATGTTTATCTACATCGAGCAATGATGAAAGTGGCAATAAATATGCCTGGAAGGGCACCAAAGTGAACTGCAATCATCGACATTGGCTGCGGCCAGAGATGAGATTTGGTTTCACCTGCGGCAACAAAACCTGATTTCACATTCGGCAGTGAGGAGGATGATTTAGAGTTTACATTTACATGGTGAGACAGTTGTTATACAAGCTTTATAGAAGCTTGATGAGGGAGCGGTTCCAGCTTTTCTTGTTGTGTTTCCACCATGGCAAGACTCTCTCTAAAGCATTCATTTACTGGTCTTGTAAAAGGTGGTCCCCTTTAATATTTCAAAATCATCACAGAGCTTTTACAAGGAACTTTCTCTCTGCACTTATAATGAAAAATGCATATCCTCCAAGAAACCAATTTAACAGCTTTATGGCCATTGAGATATTGCTACATCAACAAGCTGATCAATTGCTTCACCTTTAGTTCATCTCCATGTGAATTTAAAGTTTTTAATACAGTCCTCTATACAACTTCACAAATATACCAAGAGGTATTGTGGAAGTAGAAATATGAATGTGCAGTAATTAGGTGCATCGCGTGTGGGTCATAATTTTCACATGTAAATCACATGCAAATACATTTCCTTCAAAATGAATGTTTATTTCTCACTACCTGCTGGTCTGGACCAGTGGTAATGGGTCACTGTCCAAACTGCTAAATGATCCCCCTCAGTTTTCCATGAAGTGCCAGTAGCATTGTTAAGCACTGTGGATAAGTGAGAATAACAAGAGTACACAGCTGGAACTGCATTTAATAAGTAGCTTTGCTTTTTTCTTTTCCTTTTTCTCTTTTGTTTGAAGTGCCCTAATGACCAGATTAATGGAATCTTCTTTAATGCCTCTTAATGAACAGGACAAAAAAAAAAAAATGATTTATTCAAATGCACAAGCACACATAAAGCCGGATGTTTCACATGAAGACATGGTGGGATGAAAAAAGAGAGAAATGCCACATGAACCCTTTTGACCTCTTGGATGCGGATCAGTATGACTGGTGGAGGGAACCTACGGGTGGGGTTTGAAGTCACTTCAATGAGCCTGGCGGACAGGCAAGGAGCTTTGAGTCGGCTTCGGAGGACATCTGTTCATCTGCTGTTATGTACACTTCCTTGCCACCAGGGCGACACACATTAATTATTTCACCAAGGGTATTTTTTTCTTCCATTCGAGAATTCCCATCAGTCTATATTATCTCTTTTTATAACCACGTTCACCACAAATAATGAGTACAACAGGAAAAACTTTTAATTTTGCCCCTGGGTGGCATGTCTAATGAAACCAATAGCTGTTTTGCAATGTAGAGCCCTACCACTGGGACTGAGGTTTGAATCACAGCTGTGCTACATGCCACCCATATTTAAGAATCCTAAAGAATGCAGCTGCATATTTCTATAATCAAACCCACACATCTCATAATTATAGTTTCTTTTGTTCTTGGCTAAAAGGACGTTAAGCATGTTAAGAAGAAGTCAGCAGTTCCTGGGAGACACTAGTTTCCTCCTGTCTACGGAGCAGATGCACACAGCTCTATGATAAGCTGCTTTGCTTTGCCTTCCCCTTTGTCTTCTACAGCTCAGAGGCCTCGGTGTAATGTTGTCCATGCATATGGTCCTCAGCACCCTGCTTTGTGTGAACTCTCTTTCCACTGATCTGGTGGAAATCTCCATGTATGTTTACCATGTATGTTTACCATTGCTCCCCGCTGTCCCGCACGCCCGCCGTCCCTGTGATAAGCACGCTGGGACTCTGAGCAGGTGGTCACCAGCCGCTGTGCACTCTGTTCCCCGCACCCACGCTCCGAGACCAAAAAATATTTACGAGATTATACAATGAAATCAGGCCCAGGTAGATGAGGGGAGTCTAAAGCTTAGATATACTGTACATCATCACACTCACAGTGTTAATTTCAGTTACATTATAATACAGATCACACAATTACTGTAGAAAAAGTCTCACATGGTATAAATACAATATAATAATACCAAAGGGATGTAGCATTTACTAACATTGTATCCCAACATATGAAGGGCATATGACTTTCTCCTTCATTGTCCCACTTACTGTGTGTGCATGTGTGTTTGTGGAATGGAAACTAGCAAGTGCTTGTAATTCATGCATGGTGCTTATATGTGCAGATTTGGGACCTGGGCCTGTAGTCTGGAGTGCTTGGGCACTAAATTAGGGTTCTGATTGGTTCCTCTGGGCTCCACTGGACTGTGTGTGTGTGTGTATGTGTCTGTCTGTCTGTCTGTCTGTCTGTCTGTCCTGACTGTGTGCCTGATTGATTGAGCAGAAGAACAGAGTTTGATCAGTTCCCACGGTGACCACATTAACAGACTTCTGAGTCTGACCTTTGACCTGTAAAACACACTGTGTTCGATCTGAGTCCTTATGATATAGCAGCCAGAATACAACAGACAGGGCCAGCAACCTCTGTTACTTTATGATCCGATCTGGGAGCAGTTATGTGATTTCTCACATAGATGCTTAATAAGCATGTAAGGACAGAGGTCTGATTTACTGTCCTCTGATCAGTGACTACAGGGAGTAGTCAAAAAAACCCTATAATATAATGACCAAAAATCCTGCAGTGTAATTTTTTTTCACTTACCTGGAAGCTTTTCTCAAATTGTGAATGTAAACAATCTAAAAATAAAATTATTTTTAAAGTGATGCGTGACAACATGCTACAACGGTTCGTATTTTCACTCGGACAGCATACAATGATGTCATGATATCATAAATCAATGCTCACACTCACAGGCTTACAAATCAGTGTGTCAAGTGTAAAGCACTGGTTCTTCCCATCATCAAAAACTGAGAATTCCTTTCTTGTGGAATCCACATGTTAGGGATGTTGGCTTATTTGTAATTTGTAAAACTGTTTGTTCTAGGCTACTTGAGTAAACTCTCAGATTCATTCCGGAGAGAAACATCGGGAGACGAGCGGGAGGATGGAAGTGTGCGATGAGAAAAAGATCCCTCTCCTTTCTTTCCCTGCTCCTCCAGCCTCGTGAGGCCCTGTGCGGTACGGCTCGGACCTGTCAGATCTTAAGCACCCCTGTTCCTTTGTAGCATGTGTGCAGCACGTTTTGGGGGAGAGAAGAAAATCAGAGCCTCAGAGTCTCACTATAGATCAGAGAGCTTAAAGCTCAGAAGCTATCAACTAATTATCAAAAAAAAACAAAAAAAAAAACAGAGCAACTCTAATCAATTATTCAGTTGAACATTAGTCTCCTAATATACATGAAGTCAAGGGACCAAGAACTCTCCGAAGTATACCATGAACCCAACACACACTTACACAAGCACACACACACACAATTCCTGTTTCCTCCACCCCCAACTAGTGCATGGTGAGAAAATAATGCTCTCCAAAACCAAAATGAGTTCAGAGCGGCACGTTGACTGCCTATCGATCCACCAGCAACGTTCAATCTCCAGCACACGAGCACACACGTTCCCGCACTCGCAACTGCCGCTGCCTTTTTATTTGATTTTATTTCCCCTTGTACTGCCCCCCCCCCCCCCCCCGCCCCGATTTTACAATTTATGGGAGTCGTTATTGGCAACGGCTGTCAATATTTATCCTTTCTGTGTGACAGGTTGATGGACAGGAGGAAATGACTGTTGATTGGCTCAGTGAGGGGAATGGGTGCAGAGTGGCAGGGACTCCTGTATTATTCAGATGGACAGGAGCAGGCCATAGCCTGTGTGAGTACCTTCATGCACTCGCTGTAGGGGTGTATGCCGTTATCCTACAGAGCACCACCCCATGGACAGTAGTGATGGCAGACCCCTCACACAATAACAGCTGCTCTAATTGAACTAAAATAGAAGCTTATGGGTGACAAATTGATATTAGAATTGTCTACTAACTGAGACAATTTATCCCTTGTGATATATAGCAATGATCTACTCAATATAAATCCAAATCAATATAAATACTTATTGATGTTAAAATTCCCATATATATTTATATATGTTTATATATATCTGTGTACTACAGTTTTGAAGTACACGGCAGTTACTATATATATATATATATATAGAGAGAGAGAGAGAGAGAGAGAGAGAGAGAGAGAGAGGGAACCACTTGGAATAGCTGAATTTATTACTACCTGTGTGCATGTTTCTCTAGTAGTTATATATCAGTCCCATAGATGGCTTGTTATAGGACACACTATGATAGTGAGCTTCAGCCAAAAAGTGTAACGTTAAATGTATTATAATGAATGTAAGGGAAAGCACTTGTGCAGCTGCAAACTGCCCTTCCATACTCAATCTCATGAGCATTAAGCATTAAGGGTGCTAGAAAGTCCACAACCTTCTCACACAGTTCTGATCTAAGCATCATGCCCAGCTCCAAGACAGCCTGTGACATATTAGGGGTTTTTAATGTTGCTTGACGCACTGCAATGCCCATTTCAGGCTTTAAAGGCACTGTCAACACTTCAGATGCCTGTCCTCCTCTAACCATTTGTCTGCTTCCAGCTTTAAATATTCTGCTCTCATGTTGTTTCAGGAATTGCCAAAAACCTTTTCATCCTCTCTGAGGGTGCGCAACAGAGAAAGAATGCTATTGTTATACCTTAAAGAAATGCATTACCCACATGCGTAATGTGCATGGAAACGCTTAGCAGAGGACCTGTGCCAACCTCCTGGTTCCGAACTATCCAGATTGCTTTGGACCGTGTACCGAATGGCACGCTGCACCCTGTGCCTGCTGGGGTTTCAGGTCAGCCCGGCTCCGTCCCAGCCCGGCATGACGCTGTGCAGCTGAGAACTCCCCACAGCGCTCAGCGGAGTGCACCAATCTGATGCCACCCGCCGGTTAAATATAAGTGTAAGCTTACACCGCCCGCCACCCACCTATCGGCCCAGCATGCTTATCCATTGTCTTTGGCCCCTTTCAGCACATCCAGAATAGATGGGTCTAAATAAGGGGCCAAAATAGATGTCGAAGACAACTGCTGACAGACGGAGAGGGTCGACAGCGGAGGCCGTCGACCTCAGATCAGTGCCTTGCTGCAAACAGATCATTAAACAGCGAGGGACAGTGAAGAAAGAGAAGGAGACACCCTTTAACCAAACGAAGCGCACTGCCCCGTTTTTGGGGTCCCTGAGAGCATGAGTACGCTAAGAAAAAGAGCCACCAGGGTAGACTCAAAAAAATTCCAATTTTTCCCTGGTGATGTTTTTTAAGTGAATAAAAGAAATAAAAAGGAACATTAAGGAGGAAAACCTGAATTCCGTCTGTATTACATAAAGCATAAAGTCCTCCGGTGCTAAATTTTAATGCTTAAACTGTTCTTTGCCAATTTTATGGCTTAATTTTCAAGCCCATCAGTAAGAACAGGTGTAAACTTATAGAGGCTACGTAAATCTCATCCACATTAGACTGCAGGGTGATATTTGGGTGGGGAAGTTACACCAAGTGACACTGGCATTCTTAGTGTCATGAACTGGGTGCCAGAATGGCACGAGGGCCACAGGGGAGGACCTCTGAACTCTAAAGATAACGCTACATACTGAGGGAATTCCAAGACGCTCTATTCTCATACCAGAGACAGTATGAAGGCAATGACAGCTAATCTTCAAACATTTAGTTTCAACAAAGCAAACAAACAAATAAATAAACTGCCTATAAGGAAAAACGATTCCTTAGCATGTGCATTTGGCCATCATGTGATTGTAGCATCCTGGGCCAATGATTTTTTCTGTCTCCTCATTCTAACATGCATTCAACAAAGCCAATGAAAATGGCTTATACCGTGGATAAGAACTAGATAAGATTACAAATGTGGCTCTTTAAGAATACAAAATGCCTGAAAAAAGCACAGAAGCCTGTGAAAGGATGAAAAACGACGCATATCTCTGTCTCCTTCTCAGCTGCAGGAGGGATAGCGGGAGGGTGGAAAAAATAGCGGCCCATGCCTAGATGGAAGACAGCACAAAGGGGTGGAGGAGTCCATCAGCTCTTCTGCAGGAACCAGGGGTCCATAACAAGCTTTTATCCTTCATGAAAGCAACAAGTGGATGAGCAGACCACTGTCCGTCTGCCACAGGGCCTCCCCAGAGAACCCTCTTCACCCCTGTAGGGAGCTCCGACCCTAAATCTTTCCTTTTAACAAGTGCGCACGCTTCCTGCCTCCGCCCAGCAATGTCTCGGGGGCACGGGGCAGCTTTTCGGGAACAGAGCAAGACACCCGAGCTGACCTCAGCTGCCAGGGAGGGTGGCTGGGTGTTGGGGGATGAAGTGGGGAAGGGGGGGGTCAAAGCAGGCTCTCCGCAGCTGGCCACAACAATCAAATAAACAATCACGTGTGGTGACTAAAGTGAGAAACAAAGGAGGAACAGTAACAGTCTGAATGGCAGTTTGTTATACAGCATGCTGTAAGGCGATACCACATACCGTAGATCTTGTCTGAAAAATGCTACAGTTTGTTATTTTAGTATTATGCTCAAAAATGAACTTGGAATTGCAATTTTTATGAATTACCAAAACACTGTGCTCCTCCAAAATTCAGGACAAGATATACCATTTTTGTCCATTTCTACATCATTTATGAATGAAAAGAGGCCTTGGTGAGGCCTCTCCTGCTCCCCATCTCTCTTGATCAAACAGGTACTGCAGATATTGCAACCACTGACATAAAGCTTCAAAATAAAACAATAAAAACAAAGGAAAAAAACTGTCAGGCGAAAGGCAAGCATCTCGGAGAGGAGCGGGAGACTGAAGAATGTCTACAGAAGAGGTTCAGTGGAGAGACAGACAGACACAGAGGGAGAGAGAGGGGGAGAAAAATATGTACAGGAGCAGGCCTTACAAAAACTCACACGCCATCTCCAATTGTGGCTGCCGGTGAGCGGGGGGATATCATCTATCAGTGGACAAATGCAGGGACGAGAATGCTGCTCCTCAAATGAAATAATATATCTTTGAAAGCCTACGCCCGCACCAGGCCCAAAGCCCATATATCAAGTCTGAGCGGCTGGTGGATCCGGTCCAGGGGCCATTAACCTCCCACCTGTTTCCCCCCCTGTCCTTCAGCATGCTCCCCTGCCCTTGGTGCTGCTCCCAGGCCTTGTTCATCTCCTCCCCCTGCTCCTCCCCGAGCAGCCCCTGGCCCATCTCACACACTCCCCCACCCCCACCTCCGCCCCCAACGCCTGCCCCCTGCTCCTGGAGCCCTTCTACTACACGATAATGTAAAGCACCATGAGTGGCCCGGGTGGAATAATTCAAATGCAATGGACCAGGGACACGGTTACAAATCTGCGGGCGGCCAGCAGGCTACGGGCGCTGGGCCGTTTGTCAGGGAGCACCCCCGGCTGACCCGTGCAGGGGTGCCTGGAGGGAGGGCAGGATGGCGCTGGGATGTGGGGGGCTGGGATGTGGGCTGTGTGTGTGTGTGTGTGTGTGTGTGTGTGTGTGTGTGTGTGTGTGTGTGTGCGTGCGTGCGTGCGCACGCGCGAGTGTCAGGGGGCGACGAGGGTGATATAAATCGCCTTCAAGTTCACAGATCACATCCGCAACGCCTTATTAATTCCTGTAGATACGAGCTCTCTTGGAAATTACAGTCTCTAACCTGCACCTCTGAAATTGGACTGTCAGATAAAAAAAGAGGTGGGGGATGCAGTGCATTTTACAAAAGTAAATTCATGTAATATTAATGGAGAGTGAAATTATACAACCAGCTGCCAATGCGAACACCATGCAATCTTTAGGCAAAAAATAAAAACAAAAAAAAATGCCACACTTGCTGTGCTGATGAACAGGTGCATGGGGTGAGTTTATTGAACTACGCATAAACTGCTCAAACTTTCATGAAAATTCACCACTTGTTTTACAGTTAAGGAAACCTAAGTCTAACTAATTAGACCTAATTAAGCCTAAAAATGTTAAACTTCTATAGACTTAACATATCTGAGACTGCTAAACAATTATATTTTGCGTGAAAAAAAAGACAATTAGTAGACAGACAATGAGACCTGGAATCAAGATATATATATCTCGCTCTTTCTTGCCATCTTTTCTCCCTGTGATCCTCTCTCTCTCTCTTTCTCTCTCTCTCTCTCTCCCTCCCTCCCTCCCTCCCTCCCTCTCCCTCTCTCTCCCATCCAGATGCTTTTTCTATATGCTGAAGACTCACAGCTGGGGGCTTCTTGGAGAACAAGGCCCAAATACAGTCCTGCATGGCCTAATGGCAGGCCTGCTATTGCCATTTGCCTGACTGGGGCGGAAAACAGAGAGGAGAATTTTGTCGAGCTGTCCCCGAGCACCAGTGAAAGGACAAAAATAAATTTCGGTGCTACGTCAGGGCATCGTAAGCTTTGCACCGGCAACTTTTATCTTCTGAGAGGACTAAATATATGGATAGTGTTACCGCAGTATATAGTGGGTTTACTTGCTCTGTGATGTGGCCAGAGGAACGGATTACATTTAACACTGTGGGCTGCATGGTAAGAAAAATACAGAGGGACATATGTACTCAGTGGAATCATAAAATAGTGTGGCAAATCCAAGTATTTTGGTCCTATTGTGTAGCGAGGAAAAGCAAGGCGCATGCATCCTATCCTCGGAACAATGGCACTGCGTTCCCCATGAAGACTGGATTTCTGTCTGTATGTGAATCACTCTCCACATCTCCACGTTAACGACGGGGCCTGGGGACAAACGTGGCACGCACGGCTGCCTCCCAGCAGCCCTGAGTCAGGCTGGACCGCAGGGGAAGGGAGCATCTGTTTCCCAACCTCACGCCCCATCCACCACTACCACGGTGCCCAGCTACCACCCTCAGAATTACGCACCAGCTTCTTACACAGGCACACACACACACACACACACACACACACACACCCCACATGCTCACTAACAAACATGATTAAACAAGCAGTGCTTTTGGAGTACTGTATAACCAGATACACAGGCATGCAGAAAGGCAACCCTATGCAGAAATTCAAACATACACATTGATACAAGTGACTACACAACAGTTTCACAGAAAAAAAATAAACAAAGAGCTGGTGACATTAGGATGCATATGCTGTTTCCATAACAGGTGTTAACTACTACTATAAGTGACCTCATCAGAGAATTAACAAACCTAAACAATAACCAAACTCTTCCTCCACATTGTCCTGAAAATAATTTCAAGCTTTAATTATAAATCACAGCAAGAACTGAATCTGAATATTTTTAATAGCAATACAGCAATAGGAGTGCATAGGTACACATCAGGTAGGTGTGGTCTAGGTCTCATCCACTAAACTAAGAGTGAGGGAGGTAAACTAAGAGTAAGAGTGAGGGATCCTATGGCAGGGATATGCAGGGTTTGTTTTTTTTCACTTCTTGCCCAGTGTGAGAAATAATCAGTGGAACATTTCACTGTTTCTGTCTCTTTTCATTCATTTGAGCACAATGGGGAGCTCTCTTTGGAGACCCCATCATGGCTAAATATTTATGAGTGCAGTAACTAAGTCCATCTTATGGAAACAATATCTTTAAACACTTGGCAGACGTTTCACACCCAATTCTATTAGCAGAGAAAATTCTTTTGTTCTTACGAGGCTAATAATAGTGTTAGTGATGCACATGTATTTATAGTGGCCTTGCCGTCCCCTAGACCCCCTGACAAGCTTCGTATTCACTTCCATTTCCTGTGTTACCTGTGGCTTTGTCATTAGTGTGCTCGAGAGAACATTAAGAGTCCAGTATAAACAGACCTTTTTTTGTTCCTCTGAAGGCCCCCAACGTGATGCCTACTGTTCCACCGAGAGTGTGCCGTATCATAATCTGATAATCCAGGGTGTGACGGACCAGTCTGTTTGTGACTGACCATGTTTTTGGGATGGTAATACTGGAGGCAATAGAGGAGGCAATACTGGCACACAAACACATGCACACATGCTCTCACAAATAAATTCTGTGTTCCATCAAGAAAGGACACTATTTATAAAATTCTACACTATTCCTAGAAAAAATTATGACAAATATTAATTTTTCTACCAGTAAAACCACCAAAATCCTATTTCTATTAAGAAAAGCTGAAAATCAGTGTTACCAGACTAATACATACTTTCTAAATTAACCATTGATTGCCTTTTATTCCTAATGCATGAAATATGACAGAATATCACGGAGTTCGCGAACGATTGGTTGTCTGATCTTCTGTTAGCAGTAGGCAATAGTTTAGCTCTGTGTTCTTGTGCTATGTTCCTGTGGCGGGTGCCTCCTGTTAGACAAAGCCTGCTGAAACTGAGAGGGATCCCCCTGCTTACAGGCTTACAGCTTCAGTCAGCATCACAAAGCTTTCTGCCTAACAATAACCTACAAGTATCCACTAATTAGTGTCAGGAGTGGGCTCTGAGAAGCTAGTCGAGCTGCTTGTGCTAGCTTCTTTTTGTTTGGTTTGCTTTTTTTTGTTTTGTTTTGTTTCGTTTTTTCACTATGCGATTTGGTGAGGGCACCTCGTGAGGGCTTCGCTAATTATGCCTTTATTGCTCTGCGCTAATGTCAAACGCGACACCTACACTATCATACCGTTTAACAAGGGCTGCACTAACCATTTAGCAAGGGTGAGAGAGTAGGCTAGTCACTGCATAAAGGGGGTGCTCCACCACTGCGAAAGGTGAAGTTCAGCCACAATTAAGGGTAAATGATATGGACAGTCATTAGCCAGGCACAATGCTAATGTAAGCTGAAGTGAGGCTGGACCATTCCAGTGACAGAGGGAAAGAATCGTCATAGAGGTCTATAGCTAGTAGTACTGTGAAGAGGGTGACCATCACACAACAATGAAAAGACACTAAACTGAACAGCGATCTCAAAATGAAGTGCTTCACTGCTGGACTAAGTGCGTTTGCTCTAGTTAATGACCAGATGGAAATGCACAGAACATTTGGATATGCATTTAAAAAGCTGGGGGGGGGGGGGGTAACAGCTTTCCATTTTCATTTGAGAAAGGAAACAAATATGGCAAACAAAGGAGCAGCCAGGACAGAACCACGAGAAAAGTAAACATCACTACAAGGAGTGAAGGAAGATTGTAGAAAACAATTGTAGAAAACAGGTGCCCAAAAAAATCCAACCCCCTTTCCTCCCTTGAGTATGGTAGGAATTGTCTTATTTTTACAGGACAAGTTTGACTTCTTTTTCATTTTCAGATTTGGCACAGCATTCATCAGCGACTGACTCACAAACACAATGAGCGAGAATGAAGCCAGTGACATTTAGCTCCAAAAACACTCCAGTGAGAACTTCCAGTGAGCATTGACATCAAACCACCTGACACAGTAGCCAAAAAACCACCACCTACTGTCATTTCAATCTGAGCAGAATTACATGTTAAGCTCAATACTGCTAGACAGCTGTTGTTTTTAGTTAAGAATATTTTTTAAATGATGTACACAGAGTAGTCTATAAAATGAAGGAGGATTAAGCCTTTGTGTTTATCTTCATAAACATTCATAAACAACTTTGCCTGTCTCCGTGTTTTGCTGCTCATTAGAGCAGGACTGAATATTAAAGATCAGAGGTGCCCAAACATTTAAAATCTTACACTGTACTGAGTCACCACTTTATGTGGAAAGATTAAAGATGAATGTGTATGACTGTCAGCATGGAAAGGTGCACTAAATGAAGATAACAGATGACAGTACGGAAATGAAACATTTAAAACCACTGTAAAATAGATAATCCATTGTTCAGTGCCTTTCTGATTATTATTAAGATATGATGATATACATTCTAATGATATTTTTGTAATGTACTTGAAAAAGAAATGTGTGATTTAGAGAAATAACTCAGTACAGTGTAAAAAATCTATTACTATTTACTTTAACAGTTAAATGGAGCAGAAACAAGCTTCTTCGTGAAACGCCAGTCTAAAGGATCTCATTTTGTTCTGACAATGTGTACACTTCTTCCTGTCACAGGGATTATTATTACATGCTAGTGCTTTCCAGGTTCTGCACTGTTTTAACACCATACATTACAGCGCCGTTCACTCACCTTCAGCTCACGGAAGAAGATGCTGCTCCGGGCCCACTCCACGATGGAGAAGAGCGTCTGGTCAGCCATCTTGCACATGAGGCCGAAGGTGTTGAGTTTCTCGTGCTTGCCGCGGCTGGCCTGCTCCTGCTGAAGGTAGGCCAGGATCTTAGCTTGCACCTGCGGCTCATCGGGCTCGCACTTTAGCAGCTCGGCCACCAGGTGCGGGAAGCTGGGTGGCGAGCCACCCGCGTAGGCGTCCACGTACGGGTAGCCCATGAGTGACTCGGGCGAGCTGGTGTACGGGTCCGGGTACTCGGACTTGATGGTGCGGCTCTGGAAGTGGCCGTATGGCTGGTAGCCCTGCAGGCCGCTGTTCCCGCCACCGTGGGGCGGCATGGCCATGCTGACGGGTGACGTGACGAACGGGCTGCGGTCGTAGTCTGATGGCGGGAGCCCCGCACTGGATGAGCCATGGTGGTGGTGGTGGTGATGGTGGTGGTGGTGATGGTGGCTCAGCGGCAGGCCCTTAGAGGCCGAGTGGATGTTCTGGATGGCTGAGGAGATGGTGAGGTCGGCCGGCACCGTCTGCATAGCCTGGGTCATGGCTTCCAGCTTTAGCCCGTTGGCCCGGATCAGGGCTTTCTTCTGCTGTTTCAGTGCCCGGTCCCGCTTGTACATGGGGCCAAACTTGTTGCGCCCACCACGCATGCGGTCAGCCCGCACAGCTTGTGCATGTGAAGAGAAAGGAGAAAGTTCAGTTAACATCAATTAATCAACATCATCTAGCTAACAAAAATATTTATATAGAGTAAAACATTTGATTGGTATTAACATGTTGGTATTCTTTCTGCTACCTTAAACAGAATCCTGCAGCACATCTCTAGTTATAATTTGACTGTACACCATTATGGAGCGGTTACTTAATAACTTTACACAATCGCTGTCATTGCTTCTTAAAGTAACAGACCTTTATGGCTTCAGGAGCTGTAGTTATTACTCTGATATGTAGTTATTACTCTGCATAGTGCTGTATTCATAACTGTTCATAGAACAGCACACAGACATGCTGTAAGATGCCGTTGGTCTGCCAGGACGGAAAGACGACAGGAGCCTGGTGGAGAATATGATTTTTGAACCAGAGGCAGCCAGATTCAGGCAGACGGGATAATCATTATGGCAAATAAATCAAGGTAAAGCCACAGAGGAGCTCTGATCTCAGCCATGGGGCGGCACGCTCCACTCCACTCTGCTGGACCACGTGTTAATTATTGATGCTTAATTATTTCTCTTTAATGCCACACGATGTCAGCAGGTGGAAGGCTAGAGGATCCAACGAGCCCTTTAACATGTGCCCGTGCACTCGCGTGCGCACCAGGTGTCCAAACCCATGCGCACGTGCGCCCTGTGACCCGCATGTGGGCTCGCTCGTTAGAATGGCCCTCTAAGAATCATGGAGCGCATGGCCGCACCCCCACATGGGACAAAATGACATGAATAAATCAATTAAAAGAAAAGTGTCGGCTCCACCAGCTGCCTTGGGAGTGATTTTAATGGTCTTCGTCACAGCGGTGTGTGCGGGAGTCGGCGGGCCCGTATGTTTGTGTGTCAGTATGCGTCTGATCCGAGGGGCCCGGCAGGCGAGAGAGACGGCCCCGACCACAAGATGAGTTGTTGCAGCGACCCTGCTGACATTCGCCGGGAAGCCCCAACAACCACGAAGCCCTGTGCCACCAGAGGTGTGGACTTTTTCTTTTTGTATTTCAAGGATTAGTGTGTGTTAAAAATTTATCCCATCAAAAAAAACCAAAAAAAACATTCTATCTATAATACATTTTGTGGCAACTTTAAGTATTAATGATCCTGAGTAACAAGGTAATTAATGAGCTGGAAACTAACAGTTGGCCCTTTTGGGAAATCACAATTAGAAGTGGACCTGAGATCACGAATGCATGATTCCACCTCCTGTACCCACACCCCCCACTCAGTTTTTTTTCTCTGCTAAGGTTTTTTTCATGTGTCTAATTAAACAAGGTTATTTATCTGCAAGTCATACTAATTTCTTTGCCCTAAGAAAGAAGGGGGGAGTGAAAGGTCCTTCCTTTTGTGGATATATGCGTTGGTATTTATATGGGTTTTTCGACAGATGTGTGTGTATTTGTGTGCATTTATGTGTATATTTCTGTATATGTGTGTTGTGTAAATATATGTGCAAATATGATATGCGTATGTATGCATAGATCCCCATGAGCTGGTTTTTGGGCCAGTGCATGCATGTGTCTGTTATGGAATACTTGCTATTTGGTGCACTTTGTTGTTTGTGTGTGTGCGTGTGTGTGTGCGTGTGTGTGTGTGTGTGTGCGTGCGTGCGTGTGTGCGTGCGTGTATGTGTACTGCGTGTCTAGACAGACAGGTCTCATACAGGCATACTAGTGCGGAGGTTAGCTAGTGTGACTCTGCTTATTGGCTGATTTATGTGTGTTTAATATACAGGAATATTAAGTGTTGCTAGGATCGCTGTCCTAGCACAGGCATATGAATGTCTCCCCTGCCCAGCTTCTGACACACTGTTTGTCATGTGTGCCAGAGCCCGGCTCTAAACATGCACCCTTCCACGTGCCCACATGAATAGCTATGATGCCTATGCATAAGTAATAGGATGGTGGTCCGCCTGACGCTCAGATTCTGGGATCTGGCATTCTTGCTCCAGAAAAACAAAAAAACAAAACAAAACAATGACAGAGTGCATGAGTCCTGCGTTGGGTGCCCGTTTTGAATATCCATCCTCCTGTGCTGCGACATGCTTTGATTCATGGAGGTACTTAATATGGACAGCAGACGTTTGATGAAATTGAAATCATTTTACGCTCTACTGTGCACGACATTGCTCACAAATGGAATAAATGCTCTGCCTCAGCCCTGCTCTACTTCCGTAACTTTTCCCGGCGGACGATGGCATGGAGGCCTCGGCACCTTGCCCTTAATCCCTGGCCAAGACGGAAATTGAGGATCAAGGGAGCCATCCAAAATAATCCACAACAAGACACAACATGTCCACTGTGAGTCATATTATTACAGTGTTCAACACAGCTAGGACAAGAAGCCGCCATCGCGTATCAATACTGATAATATGACTTGTGTGGAGACGGCAGAAGGGCATTTGTCTGTGTCAGGCAGATAAGGCTTAATGGTAATAGATTAAAAAAGCATTCATTATCAGCTTTAGCAAGAACAGCCAGGGGAAAAAAATCTGTAAAAACGCCCAGAGAGAGCTTCTATATCACAGTCATTCCTACTCAGAGAATATTTACTGCAAATAGAACAAACTGCAACGCATCTGAGTAGCCTCTTAGATATAGTGTGACCGCTGAACTGAGAGAATGGTGATTTGGGCTCTCATGGGACAAAACATTAAATCATTAAATTTGATGACCTTATAATTATAAATAGTACTATGAAATGCTATGAAGAGCAATATTATATATATATATATATATATATATATATATATATATATATAAATTGTTACATAATAGCACGACACAGTCATCAGTTTCAAATTGTTAAAAAAATCGGCTTTTTTGGATAATTATTTCAGAGAGGACTCTACTGAACAAAAGCCTATGAGTGTGCTTTCGACTGCGAACAGTATAGCCTGGTCAACATGGCCTTTTTGCGGGAGAATGTGGGAGAGGTGCAGTGCTGACAGTGCCCTTCCCAGCCACGGCGAAAGTGAGGTCTGACCCGCCTTTCGAGCCCGACGTTTCTGACAGGACGCTGGAGGGGCCTCACATCCCGCTGCTTGAACGAACCCGCAAATCAAAGCCAGCCAGCGTTAACATGACATCACTGGAAACTCTGCCCTCCGGCAATCACACAATTAATAGACATCGGAGTCCTGAATCTGCATACTGAGAGGAAAAGACTCTGAAGTCAGTGAGAGGCTTAGTGGGCCAGACACTTGTCTGTGCATTTCAGCGTGGAAAGAGGGCAGCCAACATGCCAATGCTGCAGCACAGTGGCCAGTTGCTGGTCACTGTTGTCTTGGGGCTCAGGATCCAGCTGGGAGCAGGGCTCTGAGAAGGCACCATGAGGCTCTCTTACCTTCCAGCTTCATGCCGACATTGAGGCACTTCTGGAAGCGGCAGAAAGGGCAGCGCTTGCGCTGGGTCTTGTCGATCTGACAGCTCTGGTTCTCGATGCACGTGTAGCGCTTGTTGTTCTGCACAGTGCGCTTGAAGAAGCCCTGCCGAGGAGAACCAATGAAGATGTCAAACATCTGACCCTCGGCGTTAGTTAATGTGCTATTCACCCACAGAGAAACAACGCACACACACTCACACTCACACGCATACACAGTCGTTTTCATTTACACAGGAATAAGGGGCGAGACCCACTCAAGGCCACACAAGTTGATGCATATGAAAAGAGAGCCAGGGGCTGTCAAAAGCTCACCAGCAAACGTTTACTTATATTAACACAAACACGGACACGCTGTCTCTCTCTCTCTCTCTCTCTCTCACACACACACACACACACACACAGCAAAAACTGACATGTGCATATACACTCATTGACATGAATAAACAGGGACAGATTTAAAAGCTCTATGATACCTGCTGAATAACTGGAAATACCAAAAGATTATTGTTAATCTTTTGCAGATATTTTAAAACAGAGTGATGGACTCTTTAGCAGAAGTAATATGCAATGAACTTAAAATAAAAAAGGACTTCCAATCGCATGTAGGGCAAAGTGATTCAGTAGTAGGACACAATAATTGTCAATATGTAGAGTCCAGAACTAGGGTACTCTCAGTTTATGAAATTTATTTGATTTTAGGGATGAACACTCAGTACTGCGTTTCAAGAGTCATCTATAACTATACACAGTGGATATTTCAGGACTTCGATTTACAAGTCATGATTTAAAGCAAATGTGTAATATAACTCCTTAAACATATAGCAAACACATAACAAGTCATATTTGTCTGTTTGTTTGTACAACAAATGAATGTTTATGTATCAATCTATTTATTAATTAAAAGCTCTGAAAGTTTAGCTGGAACTAAATCACTTAAAAATTTACAAATTTCTATAGTGCCTCTACCATCTAAGGTATAAAAATCCATAAATTAGATTCATAATTTACAATGGCTGAATTACAAGATTTCATCTGCAATAGGGCTGAATTCATTTTAGTGCAAGATAGAATCAAGTGGAAAAAAGCATTAACTTATTCTAGATCAACACCATGGGGAGAGTTATTAAACCTGACCCATTTTGGACTAAGACGATCAATATTGCATAGAACTCAGAAACATAAACACGCACACACACACACACACACACACACACACACACACACACACACCCACACACACACACACACACCCACACACATACACAAACAGTGAATGCGGTTCTGCATTACTCTGCATTCTGCATTGTGGACTGCTTAAACAAATTTAAAAATAATTTTGGCTTTAAGACTAATGCCGCCATATCTTGCCCAATTATCCAACGGGACATTTTTTTCTACTGTATTTGAAACATGTATTAGCAAAGAAAAGCTCTAGTATGGCTTCTATAACTTTCTATAACTTGCTGCTTGTTTCTACTAAAGCACCTTTATGAGCCAAGCTCTGGCAAATCATTGATTGTTTACAATCGCAGACAAAAGGCCTATATGTTTAAACAAAAACTTCACAAAATTTGTAAAAATACAAATGACAAACAAAGGGATGCCAAAGTAAAAATACGACATGCATATTGTAAGTTGTCTATGCTTGTCACAGCTGTTTTGATATCACATAATGCTAGTATGATTCCATGGTGACTTAATGCTGTATATCACATGCTGAAGAAAAAACCTGTGTGAGTGCATATAAGTAAAAGAGTTTGGAAAACTCCTAATGTGCATCTACTATTCGACTAGACTACTCAACTGGATTTTACAGTTCTTAATTGCTCTAGAACTTTCCCTTTTCCCTGCAATACTCCGGAAAATCACAATGTAACAATATAAAACCACAAAGCATTCAGGTGTAAAAAAATAAAAACACCCTATTGCTATTTCTGAATGTCAAATTCCTTGTAATCTTAAAAAATAAGCTTTCCACAATCTCAGAACTTCATAACATTTCATAACATCCACTTCATAACATTTATAGTCTATGCAAACCTGGGGTAGATCTAACTTTGTGCTCTGGCAAACAGTACATTGAATATGTGTCATCTCATCTGTAATATAGTAAAAGTACAGAAGAACATCACGTACCTTGCAGCTCTCACAGGTAAGCAGGCCATAGTGATATCCCGACACCTTGTCCCCACACACAGGACACATTTCGTCCAAGTCCTCATCATAAGAGTAGTCCATCATTTTAAACTGAGGGGCTGCAAAACATAACATAATGTAGTTCAGAAATAATCATATATCCCAGATGTTTCCATAGAGGAGTGGAGGCTATTGCAAATTTGTGCCTACGGTCCGTCGTTCTGCGAGCGAGGGTTTTGAGGTGTACTATTTGGAACTAGGGTAAGCTTTTAAATATTCTGCAGTAGCCTACAGTTGTATAAAAACATACTTCGGGGAAAAAGTTTGTCTGAGAAAAATATCCGTGAAAGTCTCGTCTGGTGTGGAGGATGGCCGCAGATAGGGCAAATATCACTTTCAATCTCGTTAATATTCATGATGCCTCGTAAATTGGTCGGAGATGCTCTTGCGTTGGAGTGAAACGTTTAGCCATCAGAAAAATGAAAGCACAACACCATTTTAATTACTGCCTCGTGCTTAGCTATCGGGCAAATGAAGAAGCAAAACTAGTTTTAAGTAGGCAGTGCGCGCGTGTTTGAAACAAGTTAATACATTTACTGTAAGCTTTACCTTTTCACACTGTGGGCCGTTGCTGTTCTTTCCAAATGGCTTTATTATGTTACGGTATTAACGTATTATGTATTTCTGTTATTTCAGTTTCTCCCCCCCCAAGTGTTCTTGAATTTAACAAACTATTTTTTAACAATCTACAAATGTAGGAAAGCCCCGGCTATGCCGTAACACTTCGTTCATTTACGAATTATAACACATTATATATATATATATATATATATATATATATATATATATATATATATATATATATATATATATATATATATATATATAAAATTACACTTTGTTTTTCTTTCCGTGAAAAATTGCCAAACTGAAATATTAGGTTTTTAACGCGTTACAAAGCTAGAACATAATAAAAAAATTGGTAAATTGTTCGTTGTTTACATGCCGGTGTTTAATTGCTTTACTGTCTCCAATCGTCCCAATAGGCTATAAAATATTACACAGAAGTGCAAGTTTTTTATTAGCCAATTAAAACGGAGAGTTCTTTAGGAACTGAGTGTATCTAGAAAGCAACAAGTTTTCCCCCATGTTCAAAAGAAAATATCGGAACTTTCTTTAACAGGTACCCTCTGCCTTTACTTATTATTATAATGAATTGACTATATAGAAATCAACTCTTTGTATACATTTTACGATAAAAAACATTTAGGTAAAATAAATTTTAACGACGAAATAATGTTCAGGTATGCCATCAACGAATACGCTTCCTCACCAAGTATCTTTATCACTTAAGCACGTGTAGACACAAACCGGGACACGTTTCTCCTTTTCTAAACAGGATTACTGGCCTACACGATGGCTATCCAGTTACACTGCTTTAATTGCCCGTAGCGCAAGAGAAACACAGTTGTTTGGCTACAAGTATTTATGTATATTTAATACGCTTTTTGTCAATTTTATCACATTAATCACTTAAGATTAGAAAAAACACACATTTTAATGTTTTGCCCCGCGTGTCAAAAGATCTCCTTTTCAGTGAATTGTAAGAAACAATCTATCGCAAGTTATTTTGGCCTAATATCGGCACTACAGTGAAATCGGAAGAAATTAGCGTGATATAATTACTAAAAGAGTTTGCGTATTACAAACATTATTCTTTGAAATGTGAAACTTTGTTTCCTAAATCATGCTTCGTGTCAGACCTTTACAACTAAACTTAAATGCTGGTACTAAAAGTATGTCACGTAATAGGCGTAAGCAGCAACTTGTCATTGTTGCGCCTTCGGGAAACAGGCTAGTAAGTGACCGTAAACAGCTGGCGGAACCGGTGGAGAGAATTTATAAGAATATATAAGACAGCGTGAGGGTTGTCTCACTGATAAAGATTTTTAACAGCGGTCGTTTTGTATCCAGTGGCGTGCATCCTGACACTGACATGTATCCTATGCTCTGCTGATTATTTAGACTTAAGGAAACTGAATTTAATTCCATCAACTGCGCACATGATACATACAGAGCGCAACTTTATTTGAACATGTGCAATTAGCCTTAGCTCTTACCTTGCATGTTTCCAGGCATATGCCCCTGTTCCCCATGCGATCGAGCGAGTCCTAGAGAGTCTGACTCGACTTTGGGTAGCATGACAGCTCTGCTAAGCTGAAGATGAGAAGACGTTCCGTCTGGTGATCCACCTGAACGTGAGAAGAACACCAGAGATCCTCACAAACCTAAAAGAGTCCGAAATCCCGGGTATGGCCCTACTCATAGGGTAAGATGACTACTAATAGGTTTTTACTCGCGCGCCCGGCAGCGCAAAAGTCGACCGCAGAGTAAGTTCATTTTGCGAAGACGCTGCAGCGCGACCTAACTATTATACAATTCAGCTGATAGAAAAAAAAACCGAATCAAGCAATAACGTAGAGAAACAGAGGCCAGTGCTTTAGCGAATGTTCTTTTGCAGTAACGAAATAGCCTACCGGTAAAAACTGAACAAGATTTAGATATAAAGACCCCCCACTGAATATTTCTACATCTGTTTTTTGTTGTTGTTGGTTTGTTTTGTTTTTTGATTTGTCCGACGGCCTAAGATCTAATTTAACCGGGAGTTAGCGAACTGTCAGGAACTTCACGCTAGCTCGGTGGCGGCCCCCTCCTTGGCGCGGTGTTTGACTCGGTCTACCGGAGCAAGCTATGAGATGTGAAGTTCAAACCGCTCCTTGCTGCTTTGTTTACTCCGCATTGACACCGCTTTGACCAATCAGGACTTCACTTGGTTCGCTGACATCACACGTTTCGTCCAATCACACCTTGAGACAATCGTCAGCGCCTCAGCCCTTTTCAATCGCAGATCACAGCTGTTTAACGCAACTAATGATGGACCTTAAAGCACCTGGAAACACAGACAATTCAAACTTACATAGTTCAACGTTAGGAGAGACACAACTATAGACAACTTTCGAGGTATGTCAGTAAAGCCACGAGATAATAGTTATTCTAGCTATTACATGTGATTGCACAATAATTTATCTTATTGTCATAATAAATACAATTAAACCAATCTGAAAATCAGCTCAAAAATGTAAACAACTACACGAAAAAGGTCATGCTTAGACCGAATAGACTTTTGAGAAGGCTAGCTTGTGACAGCCTAGTGAAGACAATTGAACATGTTTTACCGCAACAGAGAATTTATGCACAATAAATATAAGTGCTTGATTTTGCAGAAAGCAAATGTTTGTTTTAAAAAAGATTATGGACAGTTAAGTGGTTTCTTTTATTTCGACTAATTTACGGGTGAAAATATATACAGTTCTATCTGTAATTCCTAAAAGATTTATTTGTAAGGATAAGACGGCATGTTTTAAAGACTAAAACAATATTATTTTCAACGTACACTTAAGAAACCTTAAAACATAGAACCTGATGGGTTAACAAAAATGCGCGCATATTACAAACGGGCTCAGGACAGCAGTTGACACATGTTTAGTCTTTCAAGTTCACGCTGAGTCTTCCTCCGTAGCCTATTATTTCCATGTGCAAAATAGTTTTTCATCCTCGAAAGCGAAATTTTTTTTTATCCCGCTTTAAGATGAACTCTCGAAATTACAGATACCACATTTATACACTAGGCTGTTAATCAAAATTCGATATGTTTACTTGTGAACATTTAGCGCCCTAAATATGGAAATCTGTTATTACCATATACTTATACTAATACTAATGCAACACATAATAATAACGTATAATGTATTTGAAAGAATAATACAGTAATAATTTAAGATGGAATACCCACGCCAATCTTTGGTAACATCAAAGCAACAAATGTCTCTTTGTGTCAGCTAAAACGTAGAACGACGACAGCTAAGTTAAAAAAATAACGACAAACTTGAAAATGGACAGATAACCGTCAGTAGCACTGTGATCAAGGCTAAAGCTAATACCTTAGGAATATCTTGTCATTTCAAAGTGAATGATGCATATATGGCGTTATTTCACAGTACTTCAGATTTATTGAAATGTTTGAATAAAGCTCAGGGTATAGTGAATTAACTCACGCTGCAGGTAAGGCCTGCTTTCACGTCTTATAGATCTTAGGAACACGAGGATGGTTTACTAACAATTGTGTTTGTTTGTTTGTTTGTTTGTTTGTTTGTTTGTTTGTTTGTTTGTTTGCAGTCAACTTATCTCAAAGACTGACTAGCCTAGCCTACTTACCTAAACATGATACTTCATCTTCGCAGGAGTCACCTTGTCCTACTTCACTTTCAGAACTTGACGACATTATCAAACTAATTATTCGTTTAAAGAAACCCAAAGAGCGACTTGCCTATTATTATTCGAAAAGCTAAAGCCTACTTTACAACATTTTAGCCTCTGTCAGAAGTTTTAGAGTTACAGCGCTTTAAGCCTCAGTGTTAAGCGTCTCCAGAAGTGAAGTCATCCTACAGGTAAGAGAAGCAACCGCCTTGCCTCGCTCCTTAGTGTGACACGCGCCGCCCGCCTTCTTCCCCACACCTTGTCGTATAGTGTCCCACGTTTAACCAACGGTCATCCCTCACCGGCGTTAATCAACAGTATTGAAAACCCTCCCGACGGATAGGCCTTCCTGGATCACGTGGTACTGGACAGGTTGATAACCACCAGTTATAAAGTGACACAGGTAGATAAGCGCGAGTTGACGGATTGTACTGAAGGAATGATTAACCGGTGGGAAGTGAGGTAAAGTTGTTATACAGGCCATTGACTGAATCCTCCGGGGATGGTGGTAAAAACGAGATCAAAAGGACGCATCAACAGGTTGAAAGAGCATGTACTCAAACTTTGAACTACTACGGCAAGCGTTGGATTTTTTATTGTTATTTTTGAGGATACCTTGTCTTTTTAATACTGAAAAGCGATTCAGCTCTGACAATTGATTCATACTAATGTTTTAAATATTACAACATGCGAGATTTATAATCATTTTTCGTTAACATATATAGGTATTTCAAAGCAAGATTATTATCTTGCCGTGGATGTGGTCAAGCCTAGTCATCAATGCAAATTGATGAATTTAAGCACCAAAAAATGTATATAAAAAAGCAGAACAAGCCATTTGGGACAACATGGTGAGTGTTGATTTGGTTAATTTTACCTTATCAGATCACCTGTTGCAAAGCTCTAATTATGTGCAGAGTCAAAACAACACTTTAAACTGCTGCTTTTCCACATTATCACCTTTTTCATTCTTAATAAATACAATCACAATTTACACTAAATCTCACTGAACTCTATTCTAATAACAGCACTGGTGAACGTCACAGCTGTAAGCTCCTACTCCTCTTGCCCATTGAAATAAAGACGCAGTTTTATGCAAGGCAAAAGGCCAATGGTCTGTTTAAATTTGAGGCCTGGATAAAGCGAGATGAGTGGCCCAGTAAATACTCGCTTGTTGACTGAGGCGGGAGATCCTAATGACCCTGCCGTCACTTGGTTAGGCCGTGGCTCCAGTGCTGTGTTGGCTACCATAAGTGGACGGGCCCTGATAACAGGAGGGCCCCTGAGAGCTCTTTGCTTACCCGTGAGATTACCGGCTCACGTCAGCTCACAGCCAGGGGATTTGTCAACTTAACCCCAGCTCCTCTTTTTTTTTTTTTTTTCTGACCCCACCCCCCTCCCCTCCCCAAGCTCATTTTTATGATGCTCAGAGGAACCCAGAGCTAAAGGTGGAGCTCTTTACGGCAGAATAAACCATTACCAGTCCTAACACAGGTGGGGTCAAGGTTTCAATCTCATTGGAGAGAGTTCCAGGAGCTAATGAAACCAGGATCATGCACTCTTATTGAAGTGCATTTACACTTAGTTATTAACATGTGATTCCCTCTCCCTTTATATGAAACCTCATTGCGTGTCTTGTGTATCAGCCAAAATTTGTACATGCATTTCATCACATTTCAAGGTATTATGTTTGATTTGGGTGAAACTTAGTGACTTCAAAGCACTGATATCCATTGTATGCTTCGTGCTATTCTGGCTTCTACGTTGCATATCTATATTGTTAAGTAGTTCTACATATAAAATGCTACATGCATATTTATGCAAACTACCTTTGTTTATCAATTAAATATTTGTCGTCAAATCATCAAGCTGAAACCTAAATATGATGTCCTATTGTAAATAACTAAAAATGGCACTTATGACTCAGTTCTACTGATAATGGACCACATTATAAAATATAATGAATTATGTCCACACTTTGGTCTAATAGCTGTTGAACTGCAATGGCTTGGATACAGCATAGGTAAAAACCAAAGGGCGTGGGATGACCAGACTCTGAGGATGTTTCCTGGTTGTGACAGAATGACTCTTTGTTTTGTATGGTATTAAATGTGTGTGCGTGTCTATGTGTAGGTGAGGATGTTGTCATTGACACCGGTGGCTTGTCTGTTACAGTGTGTGTGAACCCCATGTTATGTTGACCTTCCTTGCTCGTCATCACAGTACTGTGTGGAAATGAGGAGATGAGCATGAGGGAGAGAAGGGGAGAGAGAGGGGTGGATGTATGTGTGTGTGTGTGTGTGTGTGTGTGTGTATATGTGTGTGTGTGTGTGTGTGTGTGTGTGTGTGTGTGTGTGTGTGTGTGTGTGTGTGTCGCCAAGCGTTGTCGGCAGTGTAAACAGCAGTCCAAGCCTGGGAAAAGGACAGCGTGTGTGGCACGGCACTTCTGAGTCATGCACCTCGGTTATCATGTTTGTTTCATGGCTCTACCTGTGATCTGTTTACTTTAGCATTCTTCCCTTCTACTGTGCCGCTGGCAGCCATATTCCCAGCTAAAGGAATGTCCACATTGCTCCAATCAGATCATCCCTGTCCCGTTGTTAATTAAACCCCATATGTTTTCCTCTGTGCCTCCCCTCTGTCTGAGCACCTTGTGAGACAGACAGGGGAAAAAAAAGATGAGAGAGAAAAAGAGAGAGAGAGAGAAAGAGAGAACATGTCCTAGCACTGTTATAGCTATTAGCAGGTCAAGCAACAGTCATTGTTCATTGCTTCCTATATGCCACTATTTTCAAAAGCTTCAAGGAACAATGGCGCTTGTGGGGCCATCAGGTGTTCGCAATCCCAATGAAAACAAAGCAGGGCGAGGCCGGAGGGAAGGCCCGAGAGAGCCCCACAAAGAGAATGCGGAGTCCCACGCTTTGTAGCCCACTGCTACCGTCACTGCCTCCTCCATGATATAGAAAGTGGACTAATTTGGAGATTGGGTGTTAAGTGTTAAGTTTAGGATGCATTTGTTTTGTTTGGGATGGTGGGTTTCACATATGCCCCAGCCGGGGAGTAAATATGAAACCAGCTGTGACTGGAATGCAAGGCTGATGCTGTGCATTGTCTGGCCATGTGGATGGTGCAGACGAGGGATGTGGAAGTCCTATGGAGACTTGTGCAATGCGTAAAGGAAGGATGGCTTGCGTGCAGCTGGGGCTCAATAGCCATCGTTTAATATAATGGATTTTGATGAGTGCATCACAGCCTGTTTTACACTCGAGAGAATGATCATTAGTAACCAAATGTTGAAACAATCATTGTCGTCATACATACAAAAGAAACGAATAATGAATTAATAATGAATCAATGACAATAGTGGAAATATTGTCATAAATATCCTCCTGCATATGAGTGTAACAGCATCCTTCATTCAGAGACTCAAACAGCTCAGACCGTGCACAGACACATGCACATATGCACATGCATACAGAAACCTGCACACAAGCCGAGGAGCCCGTGTTAAATCACAGGTGATGGAGCGACGCTGACACGTTGGCCTCTCTCCCCTCCGCCTGACCCCTGCACGGGCCATTCTCTCTGCCGAGCTGCCCCTCTCCTCACCCAGGGCCTGGGCAGCCAGGCGGAACAGAAGATCCAGGCCAGTCGAGCATGAGGGCCGTCATCCCAGTTCTGCCACCTCACAAAAGCCCAATCCACTACTATGCTAATGACTCAGAACTGATAAGGGCAACTAGGAGACCCTTAAGTATCTTTTACCCACTTCAGGGAAGCATTAAGATATTCCTTTTTTTATCTTCCAAGGACTTGCACGGCACAGAGCTAGAAGGGCAATTATCACCCCATCGATATAGTTAATCCATTTGGCTGTTTTCAGTGATATCTGCTTGAGTCAACTGTAACCCATAATAAAAGCTAATTGCACATAATCCTAGATCAATAAATTAAGAGGTGGCAAGGCATGGCCTTTAAAACCTTAAAAGATGGAGGATTTTGGTGTGTCGTTTGAACTCTTTTCAGAAGTGCATTAGTGGGTTCTCATAAGTGTTTAATAGAGTTCCATGCAGATGATCGTCTAATTGCATAAGGCCTCTATTAGACCATTGCATATATCTAATTAGGCCAAAATGTTACCACCAGTTAACACATGCCCAAGTTATGACAAGAAAAGCACAGACAAAGAAGGTTTGTAGTGGGAGCTTATAGTACGTTGTTTGATGAGGCTGGTTTGGATGTGTACAAGCCCATACAACAAAGTGAACGAAGAGTGACTGAACTGCCCTGTTTGCCGACCTCTTCCTAAGGGACAGCCCCCACTAGGCTCCTTACTGCACTCAGACTGCATTTACTCTTCTTCTCTTTGTCTGCTTCTCCCATCATCAAGAGTTGCCATTGTGCTGGCTAAGCCGTAGACTAATGTCAGGTAAATACTTTGCCTAACCATTAACACAGGGATGGCTGTTTGAACAGTCCCACACACAGGAATGGCATTTACGGTGGGGGGCCTATTTTGATAGAGAAGAATCTCCATCAATTAGTCCCATCACATGCTGCTTTATCCTTGTGCCAGGACTGAGGGTTGTGTATATGAGAGAGAGAGAGAGAGAGAGAGAGAGAGAGAGAGAGAGAGAGAGAGAGAGAGAGAAAGAAAGAGAGGGAGAGAGAGGAAGAGATACAGTTTGCCTAGCATTTAATGGCACTCTAACCAAAGAGCAGATCATTAACCCATTAGACTAACATGTCTCCACAGCTTTCCCATAGGAGACTCTTGGAGAGAAGTGCCTTTTCTCCCTGCATTTCAGCACTTACTGTAAACCTTAGGCTCAGGGGAGACATGGGGAGAAATCATACCACTCACACAAAGCTCAATTGGGCGCTCACTCATTACTCGAGGTGTTAACAACTGTGGTGGAGGTTTGGAAGTTTAGGTGTTTATACACTATGGAAGCACCATGTTTCATTTTCCATAAAATGACTCCACAAATATTAGGCGAGGTGTTTAATGGCTCTTGTAATTGCGACTAACATTTCTGTGGTGGCTTTTTTCATTATACCTGTAAAGTTTTTATGCATGTACAGTTTTGATAGACACTGCAGTCAGCTCTTTTGCAGTGCCTAGAGAAGAGATCCTGCAAATAAAAACTGTACCATACTCTTCTTAATTCATAGAAAGCCTTTCTAAAGGGAGGGAGGTGTTATTGACATCATGTCATTGAGGCCTGTGGGATTATGTTTGTTTTGGCCCAAGCTGTCCAGCGTTGAGTCGAGAAGTACTCTATCTATTTCTTCCTCTCAATGGCTCGCTCTTCCTGTCTGGCAGCAGCCCTGTTCTCACCGGTACGGAAAGCCGCCCCAAAATCAAACATGCGTCTTCGATTTGGGCTCACGAGCAAAACAACCACGCACGCCTTCCTCCGGAATCAGCCTGCCTTCCGTGACGAGTTCCCTTCTGGGCTGACTAGAGAACAAGATGCAGTTGCTGAGCGAAATTTGGGATTGATGGAAGTTTGGACTGAGGATTTTCGAGAGATCTGGATGTAAATTGGTCTTAATGGCAGACACTTGGCGAGGCAGGGATGGTTTGATCTGAGAAGTTTGGGAAAGTTTTGTATATTTTCTGAGTGCGGCAGCTAGTGGAAACAGCTTTGGCCGGGGTGAGCAGGACCACCCATGTCCTCTCTCTCTCCAGGAGAGACCACTGCCATTCATTAGAGTCATTCTCTGAGGTGGGATCTGTGGCCAGGACACCTGTGTGAGAAGGCAGAACTGGGCTATCACCAGCAAAAAAAAAAGAAGAAACACTGATCCACGGGCCAAGCAAGGACGGCTGGGTAAAAAATCACTTCCAGCTTCAGCTGACATGCCGGAATCCTCCTCATATGTTTCTCGTGCAAAAAGCATGCAACAGAAATCTTACATCCACACTTGGTTGACATGTTACTGCAACATGGGAATGTGATGGGGAGGAGAAAAAATCCTTTCAAAGGGTACTCATAAGCTATTACTGCAAAAATAAGTGTCATTCTATGTGGAATTCGGGCTTTCTCGGCCCTGTGGCCTGGGTTGTTGTATGAAATATTTTACAAGAAAACCAACTGGATATAAATGGGGGTTCGATCTATTCCCACAGTGATCCGGGACTGTTATAGGGACTTTGAGGTGTTTTACCTTGTGTAGACGCCAATAAATCTGTCGCCAGCAGAGATTCGTCTCCCGACTCTCAGAGGGAACAGATTGTGGCTTTCAATGGGGGCGAAAAGAAGTGACCTGTCAGACCACCCCATTTATCACGGGGACAAAACGCTCCCAATCCTTTCTGCTGACTGCCTCCAGTCTTCCTGCAAAGCACATTCAGTACATGCAGGCCTCCAAATGAATATTTTTATTTGATCAATATTTTCTAATTCATTTGCAAGACACAGAGTGATCCTTTGATTTGATTTTGCTTTATTATTCTTAAGCGCCACAGCTGAATTCAATGAGGATATAATACCCTACATCTAGAAAACTGCAAATAAAAAATGATGCCACACTGTTGAATTATGCAAGAATCCGCAGTGCATCTATTACAGTATTTATGGAATAAATGATGCACTAATGAATTAAATAGATGGGTTAGATGTATGTTTTCATTCAACTATAAAAAGCTGGCAGGTGCTGTGGCATCATAATTAAAGACCTCTGAGTGAATCAGACTAGTTGCCAGCAACCTGACAAATGCTCTCATTCTGCTTTATGACTGGCATTTAGCATTTAACGTATGTTCATGCTTACAAACATACATGACTGAACACTTTTTTTTCCCCAGTTTTCCTACTTAAAATAATTATTAAATAATTATATAAAACTTTGAAAAAATATTTCATTTCCATATGGAAACTGTTGCCTCAAATGTGTGTGTGTGTGTGTGCGTGTGTGTGTGAGAGAGAGAGAGAGAGAGAGAGAGAGAGAGAGAGAGAGAGAGAAAGAAAGAGGTGGTACTTCATTCACATAGCAAATTCAGATAGACCATTCAGCTAGGCCAAAATAAATTTAATTAAAAACTTTTAGGGCATTCTATTTATTTCTCTCTAATTAGCAATAACCTTTAAAAAATACACATATACAATATATTACAGTACATTAATTAGTTGATATCTCTGATGTATTATATCTTTTCTATGTATGATGCTTTTTGCATCGAATAAAACTTAAGCATTTATGCATCTCAATCTGGGTGAAAAAAATAAATAAATACATAGAGAGTGTAGGATGTCCCCAAAGGAACAAAGCATATTTGTTTTCCATTTGTTGTTTCCCTATTGACTCCAATTTGCATTAGCTGCCCTCCCACATACATATTGACTGGCCTATTAGAGTCAGCATATTTTACCTAATTAACTATTCAAATCACATTTTTCACAAACTGCCTAACCTGTCAATCTTTGCAACGATAATATGTCCAAAGTAGGGTTATGTAGCCATTTCAGATTACTGTATGAATTCAAATGTAAACATTTTAATAATTTCTGATTTGATTTGAATAGTCATAATCAGTACTAGTGCAGTTATCATGCTAAAGTTGTCAAATTTAATCCAGTTAATCCAAATTCCGATCCTCCTCCTGGAAAAATCTTGGACAGTTATCATTGTACAGGCCAACTGTACCTCTTGCACTGCCTGGTGTGATAAATGAGCTATGCGCCTATGGCTGTCGATAGAAAGCATATATGGGAAATAAACCAAACTTGTTCCCAATGGCAGGTATCTGGACAGATAAATCATAGTAACAGCCAATAATAAATGCATCATGCTTCTATGTTTTTAAACCCTCTGGCAGGTGTATTGAATGGGAAACCTTGTGTGGGAGAAAATAGACCTTTATTGATCAGAAACAAGTGCACAAAAAATCTACTGACATCCAGGAAAATGATCCTCTTCCACAATTCTTTACAGACTGTCAGTGCCATAAATATAAGTGATTTGGCATATTTTTAATGGATGACGTGATTATGAAGCTGTTAGCCAAAATATACCAAAGATGGTCAATTACATTTTAAAATATGAAAATGGAACCATACTTACATGATTAAGAATACATGTGGATTCCACTTTGTTTATAAGACACACAAGCAAGACATTTAAAGCTGACATTTTTATCTTTGCTACCTATGCCGCCAGTACTGCTTCAACAATCATTTCTTCTCTGGTCTCCAACTCTGCTGCCTGCAGCTGAACCGATCTTGTCCAGGAATCTGGTACCGGCCCAATTCAAACATCCAGGTCCTTAGTTAAGAACTAGCTGTAGTGGTGTGGTCTCAAAATATTTTGTCTGTGGCCAGACAATTAAGGATTTAGGTGTGGCAGAGAGGAAGAATGTGGAAACTGGATCTATGCAGTGGGCCTGGACCCACACCCTGCAGTCTTGGCTTCCTGTTAATTCCATATGCACCCATTCGCACCAGAGGATCTGAGCAGGCTCTCTGGCATTGTTCTGACTGCGTCCCAGTGATCGGAGGCAGCAGGGAAGGCAACTTCTCCCCAGTCGCTTTCCTCTCTGTAACCTGCGGGACACCAATGGGAACCCATTCGTCAAGGCACACGACGTGCGTGCCTCCCTGCTTTTAGTGCTCTCGCAGTGTCTTGGCATGCTCTCTCTGTGTGTTGGAACGCGACAACTTGGCATTAAGCACGAGTAGTATGTGAAGCAGTCCTAAAAGAACTTAACTGAAGCATTCGAGCGAAATTTCAGATGCAATGAAGAGTTGCACAAATGGCTGATGCCCTGATAACATTGGACAACCTGAATAGTTCCAAACAGGAAGGACGACAGCGGGTTAAGTTGAACATGGCCCCCATGGGTCACTGTGACATCCGGCCCTCTAAAACCTGTCTGCAAACCCAGACCTGCTGATTTCAAGTAGTAACTCTTCTGAGAAGAGTTTCATATGGACAACAACAAAAAATGTCCCATGCTTGAAAAGACTGAAGTTATTTTTATCAGCCTGTCTCCGAGTGCTTAGAAATGAGAGGACAGCTTCTTTCTCTGACCTCGGCAACTTCACTCCTGTTTTCGTAAACGCAACTTGTAGCAAATCTCTTACAAATCACTGTTGCAATGGAAAAATATTACTGATTTGGCAGGTGAGAGGAGAAAGAACAAATTGAGTCATCCCTCAAAATATACGTAGTCTGCTGACATTCATGAAATAGCTACTGTAGAAATAGAGTCCTTTACCTTGACTTCTGCAGATCCTGGCCTGCCCAGGTTCAGATCTTAGGGCAGTTTCTTTCATACTCGTTAGGCCCGTCTTGGTCTAAGTCAGTGCCATTCTGATCAATGAGCAACACTTTACCATGTCCTGAAGGAAACCGTGTCCTCGCTGATCCTTGATATAGGCAACTTTTATTTCTTCTACCATTTTGTAAAATGTATTAAAAGATTTCAGGAGGCCAACTACTTCTACCAATGAATTAGTCTAAATTAGACTAAAGTAAAGTAGTTAAAGTCATTGGCCTCGTGAAATGTTTATGGTCTTTGTGGAATGGTGTAAGACTTTTTAAGCTTGATGTGACAGAATATTCTTTGCAGCATTTTGTTAAGTAGCAAAATAGATATAGAGTAAATGTTTTGACAGTGGCATAAATAATACCAAAGTAAAGAAAATTAACTTCTAAAACCAAATGATGCCCATTTATCAAAACGGATGAGCATTGCTCCTCACTGATGTCAGTAAGGCTCCTATTTTAGTTCTTCTTATGGAACCACTAGTTCAGATTGTTTTCCAAAGGAGTAAGGAATGGCAGCTTTGTCAAAACAAATTGACAGACCTTGATGCCTATGGGCACTGGAATCTACACAGAAAATTATGGAGTCGGTGGGGCATGGTATTTCCAACATGCCCTTCTTCTATGTTTTACTATCACTGAGTGGGCCTCCTCTGGCTTGCCATAGCTCTCCCCACATAAAGCACGTCAGCATGTATGTCCACCACAGCTTGAAAAGACGTTCAAATGTCGGCCAAGAGGAAGAAGCCATTGCAGGCGACCAGTTTGCACCTTTAAAAAAATATTTTCTGCAGTTTTCCTTGCATGTGACATTTAGGTACTTGGAGCAAGCCAAAGTAGAATGTTTTTTTAAACTGCCAAAACAGCAGTATGTCTGACCTGGCATCACAAGACCTTACTACATTATTCTGAACATAGAGGAACTGATGTCAAAGTCCTGTGGACATTTTTGGGTTGAAATGGTGAAATTGGAGTGGAGCATTTTCAGAAAATTCAGCAATTTGTAAAAAAAACAAAAAAAAACCCACAAAAAACTTTCTTTATTGAATAAACACATGAGTACAGAAGTTATGTTACCTTAAGATTTTTTGTAGCAGTGCTGTGCAAAAAATCTTAAAATGTGTCTGGAGAATCAAGTGACTGTTTCTAATGGAGCATGTCACCCTTTCCCTGAAATATTCTAGCATCTTCACAGAATGCTAAGATTTTGAAAACTATACTAACTAATGCACTAATACACTAAGCTACACTAACACAATGCATTAAGAACAATGTTTCTTGAAAATAACTTACATAATGTAAAGGGCTTCCACATTATTTACACCACTACTCTTAAATAATTATTTTAAGCCACCTCAAGCTGAGCTGTATGGTGGCTGGAGAATTTAAACTGAAGACTGCTGTCTCAGCAGTGCGAACGTTTTGTTTTCTTCAGGAAATATCTGTGGAGAGGAGAAAGCCGGCTGCCATATTCAATGAGGATTAAGCCTGGAAGTAGAGGGATGTCTCTGGCAGAGAATAAACTGAACACAGAAACTACCATACAGTTATGCATCAGCAGCACATGTGAAATTAATGATGTAATCACTCTTACAAACAAAAGAACCATTCCTGAAACATGCAAAATCACTCTCCTCGATAGAACGATGCTTTAAAAGCAAACGTGCTTACTACTCTAGCTTTCATGTAGTCCATATGCACGAGCTTCAGACAAAACTCAGCAAAAACTGTGGCAAACACATACACGTGGTTTGGGGCAGGAAACATTCTGTAGTTTATTAACTTCTCCTCCCCCTAAAATAGAGAAAAACCAATTAATCCGCCCTGGCTTGTGGCTTGAGAAAAAGTGAACATGCCGTGGTTTGCAGCACTTGGCCAGGCTCCCCTCCATTCCTCCCCACTTCTCCAGTCGTCTACGAGAAGAGAGAAGTATAGACAAGGGAAAAACGAGGCCTGGTGAGAAACTCCAGACTCTGCTGTGTTGACCACACAGGGATTCGGGGATTACGTCTCGATTACTGTGTTTCAAACATCATCTCGCGGTAGAGGAATACATTAATCAGGAGTGAAAAACGCCACATTCAAAGATGACCCGGAATTACAAGCCTAGAGGAGTTTCTCTCAAAATAAAGAAATAAGGATAATATGTATCACTTTACTGTTAAAGTCTGATATAGCCCTATTCACAAAAATGGTGTGCGGGGGGGGTGCAAATGAAAACAGCTGGGGGAGAATTAACCTCTAAATCTCTAAGGAGGATCTCTCACTCCTCATGTTTTCTACTGATCTCTAACTCCACACCTTTCATATTGCTTTCACTGAAGCTGCTACATACGTCACAGTGGTTGCTTCATAACTAAAAAATAAGCCTGGGATTTAGGTGTATAGTCTTTGGTGTGGTTAACTGTGAAGAATTTTTTAAAATTCAAGCCTCATTTTTCAAATACAAAGATGTCAGGTAATGTTGAGTAAAGGGCTACAAGCCCAGCAAGTCTGCGACAAGCTTTTGTTCTCCCAGCAACCACAGAGAAACTATGGTAAATAGGAAACATTGAGTAAAAATCAAGTGAGGACAAAAACCTCCCACCTCTTTTCTACAACTCCCTCAGTCCTCAGGAAGAAGATAGGAAGTCCAGGAACAGGTTTGATCGATGTCATGGTGTGCAGAGAGGAAGAAACAACATGGAAGGGTGCAGAGGGCCTGGCTATTTTTGCGCCATTAGGCGGAAATGGGACGCAACCCAGAGAGGAAGCAGATAGGCCGGAGTGCGTTGCGTAGCAACCTTTAACAGGAAAGAAGCCGCAAACGTTCTTTGTAGACATCTGTTGGAAGGAGAAGAGAAACAAAAGGTGAACGCTCACTGATGCAGGCATGCACAACACATAACACTGCAAAACCCCTTAGTGTTAGAGGGAATTCAGGATTCTAGGAAATGAGAGGTTTCCCAGTGAAATGTTCTGGGACTGATGTATGGTAGTGATAAAAAGAAATCCATAAATCCATTGCAGAATTAATATGATCAACGTTTCGGCCTGTATTTCAACTTAACTTCGAAATGGAAGGGTTGTGATAGCTTAATAACAGCTTAAATGTAACATTGCTGAAAGCTCTCCCTTTTCCATAATTAGTTATGAATTGAAAAAACTGGTTTAAAAATAATTTTCTCTGTAGGTGGTATTTACACAGTATATGCTTGGCTCAGAGGAAGTAAATCTTCCATCTGACATCTCCTAAAAATACTGGCTTTTTTAAAATCCCAGCGCTGTACCCCAGACAGAGGCTGTCCGTGTGGTCTCAGCTTAATCGCCTTCGGTTAATATCACAGCTGGAGCGGAGTGGACTGTACTCTTCAGGAGAGAGAAAACCCCAACCTTAGGCTATGTCATTTTGAAAAGGGAATGTAGCCGCCTATGTCAAGCAAAAATTATAGCCCGCCTCTGGGATTTGTTTCTGCAATATCCATATCACCCTGTGATACGCTACACGTTGGCGCATATTCTCATTTCATAAACATTCCTAGACACTTTATTTAAGTGTCGGGCTCTACTTCGAACAATCCCCGTGGCCTCTTAGATTTCTGAACGGTATCATAAGTAGTGGCTGACCACAATATTTTGATGGGGCAGTCGGCTGCCCATCCTGTTCCCACATTTCATAGACCACAGCAAGGAAGGCGCTTGTTCAACATGTTTCCCTTCATGCTGCCCCACCTCGTCCATACCTCCCAAGTACTGAGCGTGTTCAGCGAGATGACGTCATATGATTTAGCTGACCTGTGGCAATGATTGCAAACATACGGCCGAGTCTGCCTTTAAAGCAACACAGCCTCTAAAGTAATGTATTTCAATTAGTTATAACTGTGTGTTCATTTTATAACTGTCATGACAGTTTAGCTACTGTCATGTATAACAGAAGTATTTTGTTTTTTAAAGGACAAAACTACTATTCCTTATGATCAACGTTATTCTTTGTAAATGAGTGTTAGTTCTATGTATTTGTCTCCTGGGATGTATTGAACAAAGGTGGCCTACTCCTGTGATAGTGGTCTCCATTGTCAGAAAGAGAACATGCCTTGTGGCTGCACAGTAATCTCAAATCTTGCTCTGCCCATGAACAGATTAAAATTAACACAATTTTAAATTTAAGTATTTCTTTAACATTTTCTAATAAAGGAGCCCCGTTGTACAGTCGTGCTAATGTTGTGTAGTAATTTTTTGTGTTGTGTGTTTCGGTGCAGGCTATGGTGTTGTGATTGGGTTGTTGGACCGCCACAAAGATTAAATAGACACTCACTCTTCGCGCAGTCTGTCACTCCCGTTATTACAAGAGCTTCGCGCACAATGAGGGTTGACCTTCACCATATCACAATAGATCTGTCTGAGTGGTCGAGCGCTTCTCCACGCGAGACAAACAACCGCGCAGAGCGAACGCGCGCTCATAAGTGCGTGCCAGCGCGAGATTGCCGTGATGCAGCCTGTATGGCTGTACGCCACGAAGTAAATACATTTATTTGGCCAACCCAATCCAGATATCCTCCGAGGTTATAGCAGCTCTCTGGTCAAGCGGTACGGCAGATTTTAAAAGGCTATTTATTACACTATAAGGGTGCTGACCTCCAATTTGCAATTTAGTCGTCTGGGTTATATTTGAAAAGAGCCAGTCAATTAATTCATAAATACTTTATCACGCTTACAGTAAGAGAAAAGATGGGTATTGATCACCTCTGTTATTACAAACACATTCTCGTGATGACACCAGAATGAATCAGTGTTCAGCCATAGACACCATAAATACATAAAGATATCATAACTACATAAAAATAATATATATTTTAACAACACATGATTGTTATCTATTTTAGATCTTATAAATAGTGATGTTAGATAGTAGGCTCGTATCCGAGCTTGGTTTTCTGTTTTGTATTTTAGTGCATTAGTATTTGCGTGAGTACTGTGTGACAAGGTTAAAAAGATAATTATTCTAAAGAGCAAGTGAAAAAAAAGTCGTTTTCAATAATGCAGTCTCCTTACAGACTCAGGTTTTGACTTCATAAAAATGTCTCAAGAAGGGGGAGGTTTGGATCTTAACGGACCTCCACGTAGCTGGCTTGACCCCAGCCAGATTCTGGTGAAGCAGCAAAATGGCGTGACCTCATTTCTGCTCCGCTTAGATGAGCAGTCCCACCATGACCTAGGCAGACCTCTCCAGTTTGAAAAAGTCAGCATTTCAGACAAAGAAATAGCCAACTGCAGATCAAGCATCAAATCTAGCACACCTGAAACTAAAGATTTTTAGATAAAGTAGGGGGAAACTCTTTCATACCATTCAAACTTCATGAGAACACTGGAAATATGTGAACAGAGAAATTATGAAGATGTTATTGCAAATATATATTCAAGGTAAACTGTAGTTGTCAGCTATTGAATTATTTCTCAATATGTTCCACATCTTATGATCCATGTCTAACAGTAGATCCATCCCTGAGAAAGAAAGTTTATTGGTGACATCAGATGTCATGGAAACGAGTGTCTAGCCCTCTCCCACTCTGATGCCTCACAGCAATTAAACCAATTTCAGAAAGTTTTGGTGCTAAACGTTTAGAAAAATATATTTTTCCATAACTATGTAAGTATGCTCTTTACAAGTTTCCTTCCTCTTGCATCAAATTCCACTTTGAACAGAATGACAGAAATGTGTGTGTGTGTGTGTGTGTGTGTGTGTGTGTGTGTGTGTGTGTGTGTGTGTGTACGCTCGCGTGCGCGTGCGCGTGTGTGTGTGTGTGTGCATGTATATGTGTATGCACGTTTGTCCTGCTCAGGGCCCCCAAAGCAATCAGGCCATCAGCTGGGAGTGGGCTATAGCTAATTTCCTTCGCCCCCCCCCCCCGGTTCTTCTCTCAAGACGGATGCTTTAGGTAATAAGGACAATCAATAGACATCCTCACTCTCTGCAGTCCCTAGACATTAGTAGCCATTTGTCATTAGGCATCAGCCTCTGTTATCCGACATCACCATCTTGTTTACATGGTGCACCCAGTCTCCCTTGTGTCCCGCACCCCTGTCAAGATTACCCATGGGCCATGCTGATACACACATACACACACACACACTCTCTCTCTCTCTCTCTCTCTCTCTCTCTCTCTCTCTCTCTCTCTCTCTCTCCCCTGAGGTGATGAATAGATACATCTACACACTGACAGCTTAAACATGCACACTCTAGTTGTGATTTACCTCGAGAAAATTAATCAAGCGATGACAAGATGAATAAAATGAGGGAGAGGGAGAGAGAAACATGGAAAAAAGACATTTTCTTGCCTTTGATTTCTCCAGAGTGTTGTGCAAATGGCCCCTTTGCCTAATTAATAAATTGGGGGCAGGAGACTTGAGGGTCTAAGGAACACTTCAGGTTTCAGTGTTACAGTTGTTTTCTGTGCAAGTTTGATTTACTCATCCAGCAGTTTAAAAACATAGTTTATGAATCTTTTTGGCCACACTTTGTATGAATACACACTCTATATGTACTGTACAACTAAATGAATTCATTTTGAATTTGGCATGTCACGCACAGCATGCATGAGTAAACATGGTCCTCATGGCCAAACCCTTCAACCATTATAATCCCTTTGGCCAAAGACAAAGAAGGCAAGATGTTCAGGAGAACAAAACCACTTCATCGATGGTGTGGAGTGAAGGCGGTAAGTTATCTGAGCGTGCACACTGTGCCTGGCCACCACTTAATTTAAATGACAGGTGGGTTAACGGGGGAACGCCCCCTCCTTTTGATTTGCTTTGCACTTTACTCCATGGGGAGCAGGGGCCAGTGGACACTTGACAGCGCTGTTTGTCTGTGGTGATACTGTTCCAAATGATGTGCCCCCTTTGGATGGTTGGCTAATCTATCACTCACTGTCCTGGGTTAATAATGGATAATGATGGAGAGCACGTCGGCGAGAGAGCTGCAGCTCCAATCAGCATGCTTTCCTCGCTGGGGGATGAGTGAATACATGGTCAGATGCTGCCACATCTACTTGCTCACATCAGTTTTTGCCCCAAACTGATAAATGTGACGGATTACTGCAGACCACCTGATGTCTACTGCATGGTGATTCTGCAATATTGCAGATTAAGGTCGGGATTCAGTGAGGACTTGTCTGCAAAAGAGCAAAAAGAGCACGAGCGTTTGCTAGAGCACTTTGAACAAGGGCGAGTTTCAGATGTGCTTGGTTCCATGTTATCAGCTTCATTTCCTAAGGTCACCATGACTATTATCACTAAAATCCATTTAACGGAATGAACGCAACTAAAATCCTAGTTCATGAAAATGTAGTGAATGGTCTCCAGTGCATCTTTTGCTCTCAGTAGCTCACACACTTGCTCCAGGTCGTTGGGATATCAAGACCTTCCATAAAAGGAGAGGGCCAACACTCCGGAAGCAAACAGGTTGTTAAAAAAAACAAAAAGTGAAAATGCAGACTAGGAAAAAGCCTGTTCCCTTTGAAAGATTCCCTTGATGAAAATGTGTAATATAAATAAAGTGAGGGCCTTTGAAAGAGAAAAAGGCTTCCTTCCTGGAGCTGTCATCCAGGGGGGTGGGGGAAGCGCGCTCCAAGATACTCTTAAATTCCCAAAGAACATTCTGTCATCAAACTCCCAACTGCTCCTTTTAAACATGCAATGGCCAGCCTCCACCTCTCGCAACGTGGCCAGGTCTCCCTTCCCAGCTCCCCCTCCCAAGTCCCTTTAATCTGCAGACGGGGACCAGAGTCAACAGCACCCAGTCGACAGGCCACAGCCTGAACAGTCAAGCTGCTGGAATAGGCACAACATGCTAATAAGACCAGGAAATAAGATCAGCAGATTTGGGCTGTTGATGGATGCTGTTGCATTGAAATGGATCTGCAGTCTGAGCAGGGTGGTGACATATGTTCTCTCACTCAGTGATGTATGCTTGTAGTATTTAATTTTTTTAAATAAGCCTAAGTCACAGCCTTAATATGAATTAGTTATCATTTGTTTCAGACTAATTCATATTAATCAATATGAATTAGTTTGGTTTGTGGAAGGTCTACAGCAGTCTCATTTAATCACACCCAGAGGAAAATCTGTTTGCTCCTAGCAAAGGAGTTCAGTTCAACAGGCACTAAAAATGGCCTTGAAACATTCATCTAGTCGGTTCAGCAGTGAATCTATGCAGTACTGTTCCCAATTATATATATATATATATATATATATATATATATATATATATATATATATATATATATATATATATATATATATATATATATATTTTATTTATTTATTTATTTATTTATTTATTTATTTATTTATCCTTAGTGTACATGAATATGATTTCATAATTTTTGTAGAAATGTTACAAATTCAAAAAAGAAACTGTTAAAAACCTTAGCAATCAGTAAGATTAGTTACAAGTTTGCTTGTTTTTTTTCTTCTTTTGATCGCTTTTATCCTCTGTTTTGTACATTTGTTAAAAACTGAACAAAGAATACTACGTTTTCAGGCAATTTATTTGTTTGTTTGTTTTTGCTAGAACAACATAGCATTAGGATATTCTAGGGAAATAAAAAATTCACGTACTTTAATTCACCGACACACTCTAACTGCCTTCTGACTGAATAACGACAGCCTTCTGACTGTGTACCAGACATTTAGAATCAATGGCCATAGACCAAATGGATGTATGGAATGACCCTCAGAAGCTTGGCTCTTTAATGACATCCGTCCCCCCCACCCCTCAGCTTCACAGCTACCCCTTCCCCCCGGCTCGGACAGCCTGGGCCCCCTCGTCCTGGAAGTGGCCGTTTTTCTGCCTGCTTTTTCAGCAGATCTGCTTAGGCGCTGCCACCGCCGTATGTGGGTCAAGGGAGTGGTGGGGGCCACGGCAGGCCATGTTTCCCCTGCTGCATGCGGGGCCCCGTAGATTAATGGCCCCTCGCTGGAGGTCCTGCTACTGCCTGGCCTGTAGCTTCATCATTGTGCTGCACACCACCTTCACACACTCATCACACACACCCTCACCCAAGGCACTGCAGCAAGCACAGGCACTCAAACATGACCACATCTCTCACGTGTCAAATGTATTGTTTTATTTTACATGCAATTTATGTCCATAATCATATACAACAGACAGAATACAGAAGTAATTGTATTAGATATCGAAATATGTGCTTAGGTGGAAATAATTGCTTGCATACAGACCAGTCAGAATGGCAAGTCAGAAGCATACAGGATTTTTACATATATAATGAACCCCAGTGTTTTCTTTGCTTATCTCAAAAATAAATGTAATTGATCTTAATCTACAATCCAACACCTAACACACCATGAAAGCACAATTCAGATGCAATGATGCAGTGCAGAAATTGACTCAGTGTTTATCACTCAATACCTCCCTTATAAAAACATAGTATGCAAACACAATGCTCATAACATTTGGGCTGCACCAAAGCAATCACAGCAGAAATGTTATAGCTTCCTGCCAAAAGCATACAAAGACCGCTGTGTTGTCTTCATCAGGCCAAATGTGAGGGAAGAAAGAGGTAATAAGTAAAAAAAAAATTAAAAGAAAAAAAAAAAAGGTTCGTGAGAAACCAAAAAGGTAAATAATAGGCAGGAAATGAGGATCAAAGCCTCGGAGCAGATCTGTTTTTTCCCTCCTCACCCAGCCTCCCTCGTCCTGCTGCTAACCAATGCCGACCAGCCCGGAGGAAGTGCTGAGACCGGTTCCATCCCATCCTGAGGCTCAGGGGCTGCCAGTACATGGGGGGCATTATGTGGGGTGGTGGCGAGTGGGAGGAAAGGTGTTGCACGGCTCGCCGTTTTCCAAGAAAAACCTTCAGAGGGCTGCTATGACTTCAGAGCCTGAGCTGAGCCATCTTGTGTAATAGATTAAATAAAAAGTTGTGGCAGTTTTTGGCAATTTTGCCAATGTTTGATTTCTTTCCATCCACTGTGGGAAAATAAGGCTCTTGGAATGAGATGGATAACCTGGAAGTTTACATTGTTACATTTTGAGGATTAAATTAGCCAATAACAACTGGTGTATGTGATTTTAAAATATCACAATATCACATGCTCCTGCAGATTCTAATAAGACACTGGATAATTGCACTGCAAATTTCTTTGCCTTATCATGATATGTAAATGTGCTTTATTTAAATAAATAAGTAACCAGCACCATAGGCATCCACAATACAAATGTATGCTGATTAAAAAGCACTGCAGGTCAGCAAGCCAATATCAGAAATGATTAGCCTACAGGCTAACAGATAGCGATAAACACTTGTAAAGGTTTTTTTGTTTTTTTTTTCAGCAACAAGGTTGTTGCATGCTTCTCATCACTCAAATGAGCAATCTGAGGACCTGTCGTGCTGCATTCTCAAGCGCAGCTATTGAACACACTTGCTTGGAGTGGTTTCATGTAAGGAAAGGGTCAGGGATTATCCCTACATAGCCTTCTGTCAAGCGATAATCCTCAGTATGTTTTCACAGTGATGGCCATATAATCTTTTATCACACCTCTTGCAAGCCCGTTACAGCTGGCTAATGTAGGTAAAAGCTGTTTGATTGAACCATTATGGACATTTCAAGGGAAGAAGAACTTGTTCGTCTAAATAACTGTCCTGCAAACGATGCTGCATTCAGAACTCCCCATAAGGTTTCATTCATCACTGAAATAATGGCTGGCATGGTGGAATTCTCACATGCTTGGGTAGGCTTTCCTGCTCATTAAATGTCTCCCTCCCTCCCTCCCTCCCTCCCTCCCTCTCTCTCTCTCTCTCTCTCTCTCTCTCTCTTTCTCACTCTACAGGCAAAAATGCCCTTATGCCAATTACATTATGCCTTCAAAACAGTAACTGCAGACATTAGAAAAGTTCCCTGAGGTATTGGGCTTTTTAAAATTGCCTTTTAAAGTGCCAGTGATGTTAGTAATGATCAACATTCATTTAAATTAATTTTAAATACTTATATCATAAAAAATAATTAACAAGTATTCCTCTAGATTAAAAAGAAAATGAAGAAAAAAAGAAATAAAGTTGTGTTGATATATTTTAGAGGTTCCAAAAATCTTTTAGATTTGCACAACAGTGATCAAGCATTTATCAATCAGTCAGTCACGGTCTCCTCTTGGGTATTTGTGGTCATACAGCAGCTGGTCACTTCTGCCACTCTGGCCCCCATTTTTGGATGCTGTGGCATTTACCAGTCCAAATACTTACCTAGGACAGTGGAGCATGATGCCCTTTGACCCAAGGATTTCAGCCCATGTGATGCTACTGACCAAACTCACAATGCTAATATTAACTCAATAAAGTAATATTTTGTTTACTTCTTCCATTTTCAAGCATCAACAGTGAGAACTGAAGAAAAAACATTTTTTTAAATACTGATTACTGATTGATTATCAAAAAGATGTTTGGACCTTTTATTGCACACCACCATTCTACACTTGTAATTTAGATGACCCCCAAATAGTATACAGGTGTAATGTGGGTCTCTTCAGTGAAGCTGGCATATAACATTTAATCTACAATGACTGTATGAACTCTGTTCAGTAAGTGTGCCTCCACTCGGTGCTAGAACCCACTGCTTATATTGGTTTTATATTCAGCAGATTAATTTCCTTAAATGGGCACTTGTGTTCATCCAAAGAATGAAGAAAGGATGAGTTTTGAGTGGCATTTGTTCAAGTTCCTTTTTGGTGCCATACATTCCTGTATAACCCCTCCTCTGTGGTTAAAACCCCTTCAGGGACCAGTCAGTAAGGACTAATAGTTGAAGTTGCACATACTCTGGAGCTGGTTGCATACTTAAATTAATTACTGTGTCACTGATGTTGGATACAAATTGTTTATATATGTCCATCTTGAGCAGCTTGGTTTATCCTCTAATCACTACAGTATATTATTTTTGATGAGAACATCATAAGTAAATAGTCAGATGAGATGGTTTTGGTGCAAACCCCTCATAAACATAGATGCACAGGCATATAGTCAAAATGTAACCTATCACATCAATGATGCATCAACAATGTCATTAACTTCTGATATTTACTCTGTAAACTCACTGAGTCTGTTATGCAGTGAAGATGCTCACAAGAAAGACAACAAACGACATCTACAGGGCAGCTTTGTACACTGTAACAAACTCAGAATATACCCTCTATTGGGCAAATGACACCAGGTGTCTTGATGTAGAACACATGCAGTGATTTTGATCAAAAATGACAAATATCCTTGACAACACTCATTTTAAAAACACAATATTTAAAGACCCTGCACAGTATTTTCCTCCTTACTCAAAATGTTTATTAGCAGGAAGTGTGTCATTTTCTTCATACTGCTGCTTCAGTTCATTTATTGGGCACTTCAGAGTGCATATAATAACCTCTAGAAATCTTTGTATACTGCCCCCTAATTACCGTTTAGGAATTACGCTTTATTTGGCATTATCTTTGACGTCATAGATAATGCTAATTGACTATAAACTACCCTATTTTGCATATTCATGAACTGTGAACTCAACTGACCCTTCCACACTTCACTCGCTCTGCATTGCTTTTCTGAGTAACAGAGATGACATGTGCATACAAACATTAAGTTTTTGGATCCCTTTTATTTTATTCTAGAAAATGAGACCAAATCAAAATGGCTCAAATTTCTGTCTGGGGTTGAAGTGACACCAAATACTGAGGCATTTTACTGTTAATTCATTTGTAAAATTCATCTCAATACAACTCTTGATTCGCCAGCTGACCTAAAGCTTAAGATTTAAGCCTTAAAGCAACAGCTTTTCCAAAACCTAGGTGGAGGCAATGTGGATTATAAGTTGGTATGGCTTTATTTTTAATTAACTTTAAATAATAATTTAGCAAGCAATGAGAATATAACAAAATCTAAGTCTAAGGTTTTCTAATGTTATGCAATTTAGCTCAGCTAAAAACTTTTTTATAACATTATATGATACGATACACTGACATTTTTAAAATTGCTAGTAGTCATTGAATTTCCCATGTTTATCTCCTGCCGTGTGTACACAAAGCCTTTTAGCTAGAATCTAACTAGCTAGCTAACGTTGTCTTTAATGTAAACGTGATCAATATGTAAGAAATGCACAGATCATCGTGCTATAAACACGTTCTTAAAATATGAATGATGGCATCCGCTAATTTAACCAGAGAATTTGATTAGTCTTTCTTTAAACACAGCACGGATTCCGCTGTTGACCGAGACCTCTAACAGCCTTTCACCTCTTCAGGTTCAGACAAGTAAAGCTGCGTTGATGCAATCTGAATTCCAGCCTGCTCCATACTGACTAACTGGGCAGTTACAGTTAACACTGAGGTTGTCAATCAATCCATTGAGGTCCATGGCCACATTGTAGAATGCTAAAATGCAACAGAAAAAAAAAAATTCAAAACACTCCTTTTAATGTTATTTTAGGGGGGAAAATTGGAAATTTAACTGGAATGTATAACATTCTTTGTGGAAAAACAGTATTGATTTTTCACAGATTTAAAAAAACAACAACTGTGCATGGCCTTTAAAGTTGCTACTAGCTATTTAGTAGCATTTAATAGTATCGTATGCCAAACCATTTCAAAATATCAGAACAAATGTATTATACCAGTTTCTTGCCTGAAAATGCTTGGACCGACAGGAGTCCATTAGTGGTTAATGTTCTCCCATGCCTTTGCACTCATCTTAGCACTTAATGTCTATAAAAGAATTACACCCACTCATTTGACTTACAGACAATGTTGCGAGGGCAATACTAGACATGGAGATTATTAGTCCTGTGTAAAGGTAAGAAGAGGCTATTCTATGTAGAAAGCAAGCAAGCAAGAAAGAAAGATACCTGGTGATCTTTTTGACAATCAAGGCTGTGTTCTTCCTTCAAGATAATTCTGCACCCTGGCCATTCCGTTCCAGGCACACTGTGATTGCAGTCTTTAGTGCTAGAGAAACATTGTTACTTTTTGTAAATTCATCCCAACTGGCACATCTACAGTCTGACAATTCTGATAGCTCACACTATTTTTTCTACTGTCTGACAGTTCTTAAAAGTGAAGTTTAAATTCTTGTTTATGTTTTGAGGTAACACACATGGTTTCCTTGTAACCATCAGCAGAATTGTACCTAATGTTTCAGGTTCAGAGCTTGATTTAGTTAGAAATAATTTCACTTGGTTGGACACAGGTTTATTATTTGTTCCAAAGGCAGAACTTTTCTGACTAAGATACTGATTAAATGATACTTCAAGAGCTCTCAGAAGTGCCCCCCAACAGAGTCATCAAAGATCAGTGACAACTCACCAAAAAGAAGAAAAAGAGAAAGAGTGAGAGAAAGAGAGAAAGAAAAAGAGAAGAAAGAGAGAGAGAGAGAGAGAGAGAGAGAGAGAGAGAGAGAGAGAGAGAGAGAGAGAGAGAAACAGCCGGCTGAGTTGACTTCCTCTGATGAAAGGGTCAGTGGCACCTGTAAATCTGCGGTCTTGGGGTGCAGCTGCATGGACTCAACAGCTTAGCACTGAGGGACCCTAAACTACCCTAAACATGCACACACTCACACACACACATACACTAGAGAATGATGGAGGCGGATGTACAGGGAAAATGCAGCAAATGGCATCGGAAACACACCCACATAGCCTGGTTGAAGTGACAGTGTGTGTGTGTGTGTGTGTGTGTGTGTGTGTGTGTGTGTGTGTGTGTGTGTGTGTGTGTGTTTGTGTGTGTGTGTGTGTGTGTATGTGTGTGTGTGTGTGTGGATAATTAAAGATTTTCCCTAATCATTTGTAACAAATATATTGGAAGTATTCTTTGAGAAATGAGAGGGAGTTATATAATGTAACATAATGTAAGGATGAAAAATAGAATGTGTGAGCATGAAAGAAAAAAACTGAAAGAGAGAGAGAGAAAGAGAAACAACAGTTGTAGCCGTGTGGCAGGACGCCAGAGAGACTCGGTTGGCATAGTACTACCACATTCATGTCAACCTCTAAATATGCTCATGTAATACACACGCTTCCCGGTGGGACTTCAACAAATGCTGTGCTGAATGTAATACCACACCAAACAGGACCCCCAAAGGCAGTGACATGCAAGCAAATGAGAAGCACTCTCCCGATTAACAGTCACTGAGATCATTGTCCACTACCATGAACCAAAGTTTTGCATGGTTGCAATACCACACAGGACCTTGCTCAGTATATTGGATTATTTTTTACTTGCTTTTAATCTCTGCTTTAGGTTTGCCTTGTTCTTTTTTTCTTTGTAGTTATTTTACGATGTTATTGATCAATTGTGTTAAGTATGTTAAGTATTGCCTAAGTGAAAAAAAAGATAAATACCTACAAATGTAGTTCTCAGTTCTCAGCATTCATATAAATTGCATATGTTCTTTTCATTTTCAGTTTACAAGATGAAACCTAATCTAAATAGAATCCAAATATAAATCAGAGACACTAAGAATGATTTTGATTTGAGCAGAGGGACTGGTTACAATGTAGCATAGTTCAGTTTATATTATTCTGATGCATACATATTCATTTTTTTTGCACAGTTTCTTCTTTAGTAATATTTTGCACCTAAATAGAAATACAAGAAGTGTCTTAGTGTCTCGGAATCATGCAAAACCACAAAGCCCATTACTTTGGTGAGCCAGTAGCACAAGCTCCCGAGGTTGTCTCTGGCAATTAATTACCCTCCATGTTTGCCCACCCTCAAAAACAGCCACGCCAGTTCTAACTGCGGGTGTAGTAATACTACACCCCCCAAGGCCCCCTACATAACAATGTCAGGTGGAGCAGGGCTCTAACTCCGAAAACAGGCCACGGGTGTCACAGGAGCCCATTGTTATTTTGGAGGGGGCATGTGTTTGTCTTGTAGGGGCTCAGATTTCTTGCCCCGCGCAGTCCCTCACGCCGGGCTCAAACCGCCATGATGGATGGCGACCCCGGCTGCTGGCGCTCCCCCACAATACCCTTCTCTGGGTGCATTCCCCAGGAGCTTATTTATATTCCCTCCAAAGAGCAAAGGTGCTTGGGATATCTTTTTATGGGCCACAGTGGCTCCTCAATGGAAATCTGCCCTGTGATTGTTGAATAAGAAAGGCGATGCTCTCCGATTGGACCAGGAAGATGAATAACGAATGGGAAAGGAACAAATATGTTCCTCTGCAAGAACATGAGGAATACGTGGATAACGTGGAAGTCCATGCGATCCAAAGCAAAGCACTTAATCTGGCAATGATGGTGAAGCTGGGATATAGTATGGCTATATGCCACCAGCACTGGCTAACTTCATTATGTGACCAAGGACAATGATGAACCACACCACTAACCACACCTGCCCTGACAACCAAAAAGTGAAAGTAAGAGATCTACCATAGGAAGCTATAGATGTTCTTGTTTAATTTACTGATCAGGCAGGTAAATGAATATGCATTGAACATCCTGTCTTGGAGGATACCAACTGAGGTGCCTTTCATGACACCAATTCTGAATGATGAATACATGCTCTTATAAACAGTTCTATCTCCCACTGATGTGCGTTTAACATTTAGTTTATGAAGCTGCTGTAAGGGGGGGGGGGGGGGGGGGGGGGGGGATTACATTTTTTAAAGGGATAAAAACGGGGGAAAAATTCCCCAGAGCTGTCTCGCCTGTGGTGGGCCATAATTACCCAGTGGAAAGCTTTACCTGAGAGCCTCGCGTGTTTCTCCATTCTCGACCACGCGCTCACCGCACATCAGCAGTACCGCGCGCAGTAGTTCGTTCACGAGGGAGCGCTCGCGCTCCAGTCTCTGGCCCTCGTCGGAGGTGTTAATTGGCCTCCTGAGTTAGCGGAATCGTCAGGGTAAAGGTGGTATCCTTGATGTATCAGCACTCTTGCCACCGATGACTGATCTTTTCAAGTCAAACATGCTTCGTGCATATCCTATATCTCATTAAAACACAGAGTAGCGATTTAGGGGGAGAAAAAGGTTCTGTCCTTCCGGATTACCGGTTCAAAGAAATTCTGACTAAAAGGTAATTAATAGTTTTGACGTGAGCCCATTCCCTATTCCGCTTGGGATATATTCTCAATCAGGTAGTAAATTAATGAGGCGTCTTGCTGCCGTTTGAAGTCCTAGGCGAATTATATGACAAGTTTGCGTTGTGGAGTAAAGCTCGTAAAACTGGCATGTTTCATTCATATTGCAAGCCTGTGCACTGTGCAGTTTATCATTTTCACATGATTTAACAATAAACTTATAACTACATCGTCGACTAAAGCCAATTTATAGCCAAGTCGTCAGATTGATAATGGTGTTATTTATAGGTCACTGGGAAAGAAGTGACCCTTAAAAGGGGCATTAAATTCTTATCGTAGGATAGGTGGTGGTGGCTATATATGGTTCTCTAATATGATAATCATCTGAAGATAAAAGATAGCTGGTGATAACAGTAAATGTCTTTGTGCTTGAATTACCTTAGATTACCTCGTTGTTGTGATATTCCTTTAAGGGTTAACAGTAGTTGTGCTTAATGCTGTATGTGAGTAGTAAGTGTACGTGCTTCTAGACCAAGGTATACAGTAAAGATCCTCCTGTTGAAATGTTAAACTTGTCAACTCTTATTTCACTTGTGATCGTGGCTTAGATTGAATGGTTTATGTCAATTTTTGACACAGACAATATTTAAAAAACACAGCAAAATATCTATTTAGCGTACCATTCACTGTCAAATTAAGATTAAAATTATCAGTTTACATAATCATATTAATGATAAACAATTTCATAGATTTTGAAATTATAGTTAGTGATTTTACATTTATATCAGTTGCATTATTATTATTATTATTATTATTATTATTATTGAAAAGAAGTAAAGGCGGAACAATTCTTCTTACACACAACTGTATGTGATGCCTTTGAAGAAGATAATGAGGCCTGATTGCGAAACATAACAAATGTTTGCAGAAAATGTTTCCCAGGACGAAAGTCAAATATTAACTGACTTTTCAGACTTTTTTTACCGCCATGTCAATGGTGCTTGACATTGCTAACAGGTTTTTTCATCTGAATTTTGCATTCATTGCAGATGGGTGCTTAATTTAGAGATGTTGCTTTTCATTTTTTACTTTCAGGCATAAATCGAAATTGCCATTTCTGTAGATTTCTGGGATTTTTAACGTGTGCATGGAAGAGGAACAAGAAATCATCACTCAGTGTCTCACAATAGAAAACAAATAAAGCATAAATATAAAAGAAAGAAGAAAACAAGAGAAATAAGGGAACCTCTAGCTGCTGTTTGCTTTTTGATGCGAAAAGCATTCACTGAAGGGAGCCACAGTGCATGATACTGCTGCAGGGTGTGAAGTCTGAATAATGACAGCACTGCTTGAAATCAGTTTTACACTCAGTGCTTTTTTATTGAGCAGCATTATTAATTTAGTCCAGCAATTAAAGTGCATGAATGTAGGAAGCCTAAAGTGAAACATGCATAACTGCATTTTATTTTACTTGCTGGAAAGTGTGCCATTTCCATCCAATAGACTTACCAGCACTTCTAAATTCTTAATCTGGACTAATCCAGTCAGCAGCAGTCATAACTCAGACTTTTAGCTGTAACGGAGCTTAGTGTGGACACAGTAGGCATAACCAGATGGACATAGATCTGCCCTTCACTGACCCCATTGCTATATGTATTAAAAAGAACAGTAACCTCTCTCTTTAAACTTCAGGGTTTGTGGTCGCTGTGTTTAACTCACACTCACATTGGACAACAAACTGTGGTTTGAAGAACAGCTTTTTTTGCTATTTTCAGCATGCAGGATGTCTGTTTCTGATCATATTCCCATATACCTGCCATGTACTTTAACACACGTGCTGTCTACTTTCAGGATACGTTCACCACACAGCAGTGGGACTGCTATTCACATACAGTCAAAGATTTTTGAACTCAGCCCAGCCTATCAGGAAACAGATCACACATGATTCACTTGAGCAGGTGCAGAACTCCAAGTGTGTCTAGAATCAGCAAATTAGTACCAGTATGACACTCATTTTCAGTCACTCTTCAGCAGAGTGCTCTATTCTCCACTTCTTTAAATCCTCAGCAATCACCCATCTCAAAAACCACCAAAATGCCTTGCGATGGGTTTGCACACACGTAAGTGCTGATGACAACATTTGCCAGGAGTAACTGCTTGACATAAGGTTGACCATGTTATGGCATCTGAACTAGAAGTCTGCTGAACTGTAGTAACTACAACTGTATATTCAGTACAACCATTGAGTGTACTGACTGCTCCTCTGCAGGAGCCCCTACAATTTGGATTCAGGGGCTTCAGCATCTGGACCCAAGAGGAACACATGCCAGAATCCTCTTTGTGGAGTTCAGTTGAGCACTCAACATCCCTGAACTACTGCTGAACTGACAAACAGGAAGGAGTATGCATGACTGGGCTCCCCTGTCTGGACTCTCTGCACAGGTATACCACAAGGCTATGCGCTCTCTCTCCTATCAATGAAACATTATGTTAGTACAGAGAAATACACTAAACTGTGGAGTGTGGAGGCCCAGTTGGACTACATATAGAGAGCAATGACATCAAAGTATTAATGACTGCTAATAATACAGCTTTTGTTGATCAAATGTCGATGGGAGAATCTACAGAAAGGGGGTGACATCCTGCATCTTGGTGAGCTGGTAGAAACGTAGATCTCAGCAATCAAAGGGTTTGGGTGGCAGCACGTGTCTGCCTGTTTCAGCAGCAGCAGCCACTGAGCAGGAGGGCTGTGGACAGCCGCTTTCCCAGATCTGATAATGGAAGTCAGCTGTTCCAGGCAGTAGTGCTTCCTCTGCACTCTCCCACACCCAATCAGAAGAAAATCCACTTGTCTTTGTGTACCACAGCTGCAGACCAGCAATGAAATATTGTATATATTTATACAGCTACAAAATTGCATTCCCAAACTTCAGGACATACACCGGAGTTGTGTGCATCAGACCGTATGTGTGTGTGTGTGTGTGTTTGTTTGTTTGTTTGTTTTGCCAAACTGATCAAGTATGTTCCGAATTGTGTATAATCTCTCCTCATGTTTGTTGCATGTAATTTTAATATACACCCATGAACGACATGTTTCTGACCTACAGATGTATGTGATTTATTCATGGATGGATGCATACATTAATACATCATGAGCAAATGCTTCTTATGAGGTTTACATCACATTTCTGTGAAAGAGTCTGCGTGGTACCACATGCATTACAATGCTTTACGTTACAATCACATTACAATTCTGTCCTTTAGCTAAAAGACTGAGTGTGTGTGCAGTCCAGTGTGTGTTTTGATTTCCTAATTTTAATAAGGTTAATGCAGACAAAAGATGCATTTTGCATCTTGCATTCACATGCCTGAATTTGACATTTTTT